>NC_051434.1:13024028-13061652 GCF_001649575.2 Kryptolebias marmoratus
GGGGATCCAGAAGAGAAACACATCTGGTTGGAAAAGAAAAGAATAGGACTGAGAATCCAGCAGAGACAACATTCATTTAAATATAATAGAATGAAGAATGTTACTTTTTAAATAAAGTTATTCTGATGTGCCTTTACTGGAGAACACGTACATTTATAGACAGACACTGTGAGACATAAGGAAGTAAGGAAGCAGACAGTTTACGGTTTGAAAACGACAAAACGGAGACAGTGAATTGTCATCTTTGAGGTTAATGCCATGTTATTCTAAAGAGGAGACGCCCCGCCCTAAACACAGACCTCTCTCCATCACAGACGGGCAGGAGGAGGGAAATGTAAGGCAGCGCTGCCAGATCTCAGTTCACTCTGGCCGCTGGGGCTTGTCATTATGATTTTTTTTTCTCTCTCTCTCTCTCTCTCTCTCTACCCCGTTCTCTTTTTGAACAGGGGAAAAGTCAGAAGCAGCAGAGAGTCTGTAGTCTGAGTCAGCCACGTCATCTAGACGAACAAATGATAACTGTGCATCACATCATTATGAAATAAACTCCTAAATTATTTCAGAGGGCCAGAGGAGAGCGCTGGATGTATGGTGGTTCTGTGCTTTTTGTTTGAGCTCGAGTAGCTTCAGGATGGCTTTGGAGTGTCCTTCTGCAACTGCAAGAAGTATGAACGTTTTACACCTAAAAAAAAACTAACATTTTCATGATTGCACAATTAAAAAGAAAAAAAGTGCACACTGAGAAAAGCTGCTGCGTCTTCTTTTTTTTTCTTCCTTTTGCATGTAATCATCGCCACAGAGGGAGTGACCAAAAGACGTGGAAGAGGGAAGGAGAAGAGAAGAAATCACGCTGGATTCCAGACGTGTTGGAAGAAGACCAGATTTTTCAGGCTGGAGGCTGGAAATTAGGAGTTCCGAGTCCAATGCAGGAAGAAAAACTCAAACTTAACAAAATTGTTCATTTTACAACACTAACACATCAGAAATATCCTCACAAGCTACTGCTGGTCACTGGTTTATAAGCTTCTCTACCCCCTCCCTTTTTTTTTTTTTTTGGAGTCTTCCTATCAAATAGTTAAAATGACAATAAAGTCATATCATTTACCACTCTGATGTTCATTTAGAGCAGGGGTGTCCAATCCTGGTCCTCAAGGGCCACTATCCTGCCTGTTTTCCTTGTTTCTGTGCTCCAAAACACCTGATTTAAATCAATGAGTGATTAACAGGCTTCTGTAGAACATGAAGAGGGGATTAAACCACTGAATCAGGTGTGTTGGAGCAGGGAAACGAGTAAAACATGCAGGATAGTGGCACTCCAGGACCAGGATTGGAGACCCCTGATTTAGAGTAAATAACTTATAGCATAAAAGGAAGACTAAACATGAACCTCGGGACCTAAGATGTCCCAGTCAGACCCTGATTTTGCTTTCAAAAGGTCAAATTACAACAAAACCATACAAACTGCTGCAAAAATGGACAAAATGATAAGAAGCAAGTGCAGACTGGACGCTCGAAAACACAACTTCAAAGACACACAAAACAACTGCAAACACATAGAAAATATCTGCACCACAACATAAACACATCTCAATGTAAAGTCTACAAAAAGTATAAATCTATTAAAGAATTCCCAGGAAGATGCAGAAGCAGCTTCACAGTCAGCTTACTGTAGCCCACAATTTAAGGTTTTTTATGCAAGAATGTTTTTTTATATATTATTTTTGAGTGTATAAGTTCTTCTTAGGTGTCTTACATTTATATCTACTTAAATTAAGCAATTATTGTTGTATTTTGTTAAATGAAAAAGTACACATCGGCCAAAAAATAATATCATTGCCCTAATTTCTAAAAATCAGCCGGTTGACGTCTTTATAGTCAGAATGGAGTCTTAGTCATTGTCTCGTGAATTAACTCTAACAGAAATAATCAACTAGTCAAGCTTTTTGACAAAACTGCATTTGTCATAAAACAAACTTTTGAGGGGATCAGACAGAAGAAGGAATGTAGTAAGAAAAGTAAAGGTATTTTTCACACACACACACACACACTCACTCACAGTGACGCTGATGAAGAAACACAGACAGAGAGATGCTCGTTTTACTGTAAAAACAGCCTTTGTGGTGTGACCTGCTGCTGCAGGATCACACGTGTGTCGTTTCAGTGTGTGTGGAGGAGGGAGTGTGTATTAACACGACAAACCTCCTGGGAGCAGTGAGAGGAAACTGCACTGATTCCTGCTCAGTGTGGTCATCCTGTCTGACACGAGCTGAGAAAACACAGGAACACGACCACCTAACCAGCCGACCGGCTGACCTGGGTCTATATGAGCATGTTATGTGTGTGCGTTCAGACTTTCAGGTGTGAAAACATACAAAAAAAAGAAGAGCTTATGTTGGATTCCCGGGTCCTTGTATCTTGAATCTCACATGCAAAGAACGGTTCTGTTAAGTTCAGATTTTGTTTCTTCTGGATTTCTCGTTGCGTCACCTTACTTCATGTTTTAGTTTGTAGAACCGCATCATTTTATTCCCTTTGCCACCACCACCCTGGGTTAGTAATCATCACACCCGTTCCTCATGCTTATTACCCCCCGTCTACACTTCTCCTGTTATTATTATTTATCTTGGTTCCTTAAAAAAATCTTTGTCCTGCAAGGAACTGAAAACAAAAACGTTGATCCTTGCCACACGAGTAGGTGGACATTAACAGCATATTAATACACAGAAAAAGCTTCTCCTGAGTTTGAATAAAGCTAAACAGATTGTATAACTAGACAGGAGTGTAACGTGGAAGCTGAAGCTAAAACAACACAAGCGCCCCTTAGTGGCTGGCTATAATATACGTTTTAATCAGATCATTTTATCCAGGTGCTGACTCCTGTTGATTCACATTGTTCTAATCTTGCTGCTGTTTGTTCAGATATTCATATTATATATGTTTAGTCATAATTAGCTTTTTGATTTTCTTTAAAAAAAACACCACAACTGGTTGCAAGTGAGTAATCCCAACTTTCAGCCTCACATCTCAAATGAACAGACTCTGACTTCCAAAACTACAACATGGCAGGAAACAGGATATTATGGCTTCACTTTTAAACATTTTAAAGAATCTTTGTTTTTCCCAGCAAAACCCATGTTTTAATGTGGACTAGAGAAGCAAATGCAGCCAAAATATAGCAATGTAGACATGACTTTAAAGTCCAGCTTTTCCTTCGTACATTTATCAGATGCTTGTGTTGTCGTAGCTCTTACCTGTAAATCTGCAAAAAAAAAGGTTTATTTTCATTAACATAAGGTCGCCTCTCATGTATTTTTTTTTTTTGTTGTTGTTTTAAGTTTTTGGCTGCCTTGATGTCAGGACAAGGTCATCCTGTACACATAAATGATAGCATGGCTGAATGAATAATCAAGCAGAGCATTTGTTATGTGTGGTTCCTCTCTAAAAAACAATCTGTTTTCTGTGATTTTTCTCATTATATCTGGACTGCTATGCATAACATGAAAGCAGGAAAATAACTGAGTTGTAGAGGAAAATGTATGTGTTAAAAAAGGACCAAATTTCTGCAAACAATACCTTAAAGTTTGTGTCTTAATAGTCAATAAGCTACTGAATGGACATAAATCAAATATACCTTGGAAAAAGATGGGAGTCTGAGGTCAAACCCCACCATCGTAACACGATGCCATCCTTTGTGAGATCTGCTTCAGTCCAAATGACAGCACGGAGCTCTCTGATTAAAGGCAGGGACGAACTTTCTGCTGTTTCTCTTAAAAAAACATTGCTGTGTCCTGTTACATGAACTGTGAACTCATTCTGTTCTTGAAGTGTATCATAAAACTAACACTGCAACATGTAAAACTTGAAACGCAACATTTACAAACATGACCCAATCTTTATTTTAGCAGCAAAAGGAGCAAAAAGAAGTGTTTCCCCTCCCCTCCTCCATCCAGTTTCTGCAGAGGACACGTGGAAGAATTTTCAGGTCATCATGAAGTTTTAAGTTCAGCTGAGGGAAAAAAAGAAAAAAAAAAGAAAAAAGAAACAGTCAAAAAGCAGGAAAGAAAAGAAACTCAGACTCCACCTCTGAATTGTAACTGGCTGCAAGAAACCATCTGGTCAACAAACTGAACTTGGCCGAATGGAGGACTGTGGGCACTCCCTGAAGCTGTGAAAAGTGTGTGAGGCGTATGTGTGTTTACGATGCAGATGGAGAGACAAGAAGACGAACTCGCACTCCGTTTTTATGCTTTCATATTGTAGAGTTTCTCTGGTCAGTTAGAGAATACGGCAACAAACATTCAGGAGAAAATGGAAAATAAAGCTAATTATTTGACTACTAATGTCCACATCTTTTGGGGTTTGGTTGGAAATAAGTTGGAAATTAAGATATATAGCAAAGAAGAAAATATATGTATTTATGTGTAAATGAAAAAGAAAACAAGCTAATACATGTCCTAAAGTCACACAAAAACACAAGAATGGAAGAGTTACTAAGCTGGGACCTCCATCAACGTTTTAACACATCCAATAATCTTTGCTGACTCTTTGGTATTTGTCCAATGCTGAGTGCAGGAATGATTGTGAAATAATCAGGCTGGAAGAAGATTTTCCTGCAGTGATCTAAAAGAATTTACATTTCATTATTTCACCATCTGGAGCCTGAAAGGCTCTGCAGAGCTGCAGCTCATTACAGGAAGTCAAGACAAGCTTAGGATTTTATATTCGATTCAACTGTGTAACACTGACGCCAATGACTCCCTGGTTCATTAAAACGTCCCACTCTGGGTTAAAGTTCAGGCTTGTTTTCTTGCTAATACAATAAGTTGGTTCCCATAATAAACTATAACTATCTGTGCATCTTTCTCAGTAACTCTCTTTGAAAATATGAGGGTTTATGTCCCTTCCAAACATGGGCGCTGCACTAACTGGGTGGTCAGTGCCAGTATCTTGTAATCCTCAGGCTGCAGGTTCGAGCCCAGCAAGGGCATCAAAACTTTCATTGTGGCGACCCCTAAAGAAGGAGACAGCCAAAAGAAAAAACAACATTTCACTTCCAAATGGGAAAGTTTGTCATTTTTCAAGATATTGCAAATGCTATCATTTCATTTAGATTTTTATTTTACATTTTAATAAAGAAAGATCAGCTCCCTGCGACCCGGAGTGGAGAAGCGGGTAAAGAAAATGGATGGATGGATGGATGGATGGATGGATGGATGGATGGATGGATGGATGGATGGATGGATGGATGGATGGATGGATGGATTCTTTACTTTGAGTTGGCTGGCCTGGTTCACACACCTTGGTGGCGGTGATGCATTGTAAGGTTGTTTGTTAACCCCCAATAAACAACAGAAGAAGAAGCATTGTGGAGGTATTTTAAAGTGAACCATTGAGCAGAGGAGGACTCTGGGAATATATGGATCTGAGCCTGAGTTTCCAGACAATCTCACCCCTCTGTCCACGGCAAGAAGATGAAGGCTCCCATAATTATCATCACTGAGGTGAAAAAGGCCATTATTGAAAAGTACGACAGATACAGTTTGTCTGAGGGATTGACCCGAGAAAGCTGAGCCAGCCCTTCAATCTAACCCACTCTGGTTAACATTTATTTCTGTTTCACCAAACAAAGGCTGCTCATAGAGCCATCTCCAACAGGTAAGATAGTAATTGTTCATAAGCTTTCCACAAAACCCCACTTTAAAAGAGCTGATCTGTTGCTCTAAGATCAAACCGGGACTGGAAACAGCAACTAGTTCAGTCCAAAGTAAGAAACAAAATGTTCCCCACACCAACTGAAACCCTACTGTGTCACATTTTACTAACCAGTTCATCAATGTATAAGGAACAGATTTAATAATAATGAAATTCATATCTGATCAAACAAAAAACCAGCTGTTTTTTTTAGTTTTTGTGCCACACAGGTTTAGCACCACATCTCGTTTCTTTATACTTTGCTTTAAAGAAGCCAGACTTTTTACAAGTTTTTGAAGAGGTCTAGAGAAATAAGTTAAAAAAAAAGCAGAGATTGGAAATTATTTCTGGTGTTGGTAAAGATGACTCACTCTCCCTGGTACCCAAAAAATCTTTTTGACAAAGAAATTTTAAAAAAAGAGGAATCTAGCTGCAAAACAGCAACATACTTTCCCCCCCAAGCAACACAGAAATAATAAGGGGTAAAGCAGGAATGCTTTTATTCGGTCTGTCTTTACGGAAAGAGGAGAATAGATGAAGAGGAGAGATGAGGTGAAGAAGAGGCAGGAAAGCAGAGGCAGTAACCAGATGCTGAATTCTCACAGTGGACGTCAGCCAACAGGCATGCACTAATGCTTCAGCTATGTCATGGGCCGCCTGCTCTACCTCCTCCTCCTCTCCTTCGTTTTTCAAGTTTCCTCTTTTACTCCCCCCCCTCCAAGCCCCCTTTTCCACCCCTTTCTTTCTACGTTATCACAGCAGCCTCTGAGTCATCCCCCCTCGTATAAACAGCTGTACGTCATAATAAGCTCCAGTCATGCATTTTGTCTGGTGAATTCAGGAGCTTCTGAATAAAACGCCCGATTCGTTAACGTCTGGCCGCAGGTTTCAGCTTTTGTCTGATGAAGTCTGAGCCGAAGCACAAGCTAGCCTTTGCTCTGACTCTGATTTTCCACCAAACCTCTAAGAGAAGCCAGCTTCAGCGTGGGAGGAGTCAGACAAAGAGAAAAAATAAAAAATAAAACCATCTGTAATTCTCAGATGGAATTTCTTCCATCACCAGCCAGACCTCCAAATGCAACCATGAGAGGAGGTTAGTAGTTAGGATGCGGAGAATAAGGAAAAGTGAAGGTAACTTCTTAGGATTTCAATTAAAAAAAATCACTTTTATACAAGAAGAAATGAAGACTTGCTCAATATCTGGTCGTAGAAAGATAGCGAAAGAAGATAAAAAAAATGTAACCTTTAACCTGACGGAGCTTGTGATGATGTCTTCAGCTCGGCGGGGGGGTGCAGACTTTACTACTGAGTATAATGTGGGAACGACAGCCCCCGTCACTTTAAGACCCATGTGCCCACCGCACGACTCCATGAGGGTGTAATGTGCTCCAGATGCTCACATAAACAAACCTTACATTGCTTTCACGTTCAGATACACACAGATCATTTCATATGTGGCCTATTTGTGTGTTTTTTTGTGCCATAATGATCTTTCTACAGGAAGTGTAATATATTCACTAATCTTATTGCAAATAAACACAAACAGGCCCAAGCATGAGCATAGAATCATTTCACCTTGGTTGCCTTCTCATGCTAATAGATTTTTATTTTAATTGTGCACGGTTTTGTTCCCGGTGCCTTTATTTTAAAGATTTTGTGGGACAGGCGGGTTATAAATGCAAAGAATAGTCTGGTGACTCAGTTGCCTCGTCAGTACAGCCCCAGCTTCCTTTTTGCAGCGACGATGAGCAGCTGTCCTCATCTTCATCAAACCACAACCCACCATGAGGCCTTGTTGTCTGTGAGGACTGTAATAAGCTGTAATAAACAGCCTCGGTCAGCCACGAAGCAAACTACCTGCATTTACTCACAGCAGCCCAGCAGGATCTCACCTGGAGGTTTCCTCCGGTAAACCACATTTTTACCAATTAGTGCTCCTGATACCACTAATGAGGTACCTTTATAACTCCGAATTTATTGTAATAAACAAACTGTCACTTAAAACACACATAGGATTTTCTGCCACTGTGTGTGCCGCTAAAAATGTCCAAGTTTTCAGTTTTCTTAAGCCGACACAGACTAGTGAGAATAACAAACATGATCACATACAATACAGCTTTTTTTAAGAAAATAACTCAATTTTGTTATTTAAAGTCCAGTTTTAATTCTAGCTTTAGTCCATCTTAAGTAAGAATAAGTTGGATGAAGATGTAGGCCAGCCTCTCCTGGTACTGATCTGGATTTTATGTTGAAGTGGGGTTTTTGTCGTCGGTTCACAGTTTTGAGTTTTCAAAATGGCTCAAAGTGACTATGCTATGCCAAATAAGCTTATCTCAGTCTCTTGAATCATCGTGGCTGAAAGTAGTGTCAGTAATCAGACTTTTACCCTTGCGTCACCTCTTCCTAACTTTTACAAGATCTAACTTTTTGAATCCTCTGTGAAACCGTTTAGGTATGGAGGAGTCATTTTACTTCCTCGTTGCCTTAAAGCTTCTCTCTGACTAAAACCTCCGAGCTCTGCAAGGGGACATAAAGCTGAGCAGATGATCCATCGCCAGCACTAAAACAGATTCTCAACCCCCCCACCCCCACCCCACCCCCCCAAGTATGATGTGATTCTGCATGTTCCAGTCTGTTTTCAGGTCGCATCCTAAAAGGATTCAAAGGAGAAGAAAACTCACAGCTGGGCTGTTTCCACTGGAAGAGTCAGAAATGGCTGGTTTTTATGTTGGAGTTTGTTAAACATCTTCTGACATGGTGGTTTTCAGTGTTCACCTATCCTCTATAACTCATAGGTTCAAGAACTCCTGCTTGTCTTTGTTTGTGGTTCTCTTCAGAAAGTCGAAAACATGAAAGCAAATAATTAGAAAAGAAAAGAAAGCATAAGAAGCTCTTTTTCTTTTCTTTTTTTTTTCTACATTGAAAGTTAGCTGAAAATATGGATTATTGTGGTATGTGGACCTGGAACTGAGAGAAAACAACACTTTCCACACTGGAAAAAAGAAAAGAGAAAGAAAGAGAGAGAAAAGTTTCCTCCCTCTCCAAAGCTCAGCCACATCCATCGTGTTCAAATAAAAGTGCAGAGCAATCTGAAGGAGGCAGAGTCTGTGAAGATGGGCGGAGCCATAACGATTGTACTTACAGAACTCACATTTTTGGCCTTTTATTTGTAAATAAAAACACATTAACGCTTGCACACTGATTAGGATAGAGCACATTTATTTCAAGATTTATTCTTTACTGGTGTTTCATTTTTCAAAACCAGAGTTTTAACCAAAAAGGTTTGGTTGCATATAAAGGTTATTGTTTTCACTCTCTCGGACTGCTTCTCCACAGATGTGTAATGACATCCAGCTGTGTTGAGCTTGCCCCTAACCCGCCAGAGAGAAAGAGAGAGAGAGAGAGAGAGGGGAGCGAGCGGGAGGTTCTTCAGACAGCTGAACTCGTTTCAATGTGTTCCTCATGTGTGCTGTAATGTGGAAAAGATTTCAGCGCTCGCTCCTCTCAGCAGAACTGAGCTCAGCTTAACCCTTCAACAACCACAGCACACTGAGCTCTAAAGTAAGAACCAATGCTTTGGTGATTGGTTTTAGTCTTTCAAATTATTACATTCAGGGTTTTTTTTAAATGTAGCACCATTTTAAAGATGCAATACACAAAATAAATGATTCCAGCCGAATCCCAGTTATTAGTATTGTCTGATCCAATATATCCCGAGTCAGTTCAGCCCAGTTCAATACAGGAATTTTATTTTATTTGTTTAATTTTATTTTAACCAGCTGCGTACAGGCAAAGAGTTGTGTCATGGCCCCTGCAACAAAACCAAATTAAATATGAGTTTGAAGCATTTGTTTGTTTGGATTGTTCAGAAACAGGTTTTTAATATAAGAAATCATTTTTACATGCCAAAGCATACTTCAGTTATGAGCAATTATCATCTTACCTGCTGCAGATAGCTCTTTGAATTGACTGAGAAATCCAGTTTTTTCCCGACCATCCTGATGAGCTCATGGCTGGTCTGAGTGGCGCCAAGACCAAAGTGGTCTGCTGCCGTCCTAAAACAAGTCCAGTCTCGAAAATCTACCCTGCTGTCAGTGATGCACCACATGATTATTTCAGCAAATATGATCATATTCCAGCAAATATTCACCAGACGTGCTACAGCTGCTGCTGCTATCTGCAATTCCCAAACAAATCACAAAATTCAGTGTAAATAACTGTAATGTGAAACCGTCTGTGGCGTAAAGGTTTATAAATAGTATTTACACGAGACAGCAGCAACCCTCTTTGGTTTTGACCCCCTCAAGACTAGCCTTTAGCTCATGAGTCCCGTCAGAATAAAACTTTGTTTCTCCAAACTCGGGTCGATCAAAGAGTTTTCTATAACAGGTAGGATAATAACTGTTTATAACCTTTCCACAGAACCCCACTTCACAAGATCTGAACTATCTCTTTACTGTTTTCTGTCTGGAGTCTGTAGTTGTTCTTCACACAAGACAAAGCACACGAATGTTGACATTTTTACATTTAGGAAACCACTGGAAGCAATACATCTTCTTATCTGTGTTATAAACTGCATCAAACTCTAAAAAAATGAATTAGTGAAATGTAAATTTGTGACCCTGCTCCTTGAGAGTACAGCCTCTAAACTTTACTCAACCCTGTCAAGAAAACTCAGCCTCCATTTTAATGTCTGCGTAGCTTTTCAAATGAACTTTAAAGAAAAGAAAAAAAAAGAACTACATATGTGGAATTCACTTGCTTCTTACATTTGAAATGAACTTTTTTTTTTTCTCCTTTCACAAACCACGGCCCAGCTCTATGTAGCAATTAACTGCCTGCCATGGACTCTGCTGACATTGTGTGTGGATATTTCTGTCACGTTTATTATGCGTTTGCTGACCAGACTGTGAGTCATTTAGACATGGAGGCAAATCTAACCGAGCACTGGTTCGAGCCAAGGGAGGAGCCTCGCTTTGATTTTTATCTTCTTGCCTTGAAATTGCTGCTTATTTAAAGTGATTTGAATGTATTTTTTTATTATTATCTCTTCTGCTCTGTCACTAATAAAAAAAAGGCTTTTTGTGTCCAAAATAGCGTCTACTTTTTTTAAATTCACTTGTGATGTGTGATCTTTGCCATTTTTATTTGTCATCCTGGATGTTAATTTAAACTCTTCCCACTGACAACAAACTAATTTCCACCCTCTTGCAGTGAATCTCTTAAAAATCGAGATGCATATCACAGTGGAAACAGCCAACAGATGTCACTGAAGAAGTGAATACAAAGAGGAAGAGATAGACAGAGATTTGGGTTGGGAGGGATAAGAGGAAAAGCATGGGGGGGGGGAAGTGGGCATAACACATAATGACACGTCACAGACTTGGCTGGGATCTTGTGTAATTTCAGGCGCTTAAAGTAAATGAGCTCTCCTTAAAAATCCAGCCCCGTCTTCTGCCGATTCCTCCCAGATCCTTCATCCACTCTGGGTGCTGCGCAGTCAGTCAGCGGGGGGAATACTGCCAGTGGCCTCAGCATGCTGATATGCGCTCAGACCTGTCAAGCCAACGAGCTCCCCCGAATTCCTTGACCCGGCCTGCCTTTTCCATCACGCACAAACAGAGCTGGAGGAGAAGGCTGCCGCACAGGACGAAACAACGAGCTAGATTCACAGCACGAGCTGCTTGGTAAAACTGTGCAGCTGACAACAGCAAGAAGTGCAGTTTTTCATGTTTTCTAAACAAATAAAAATAATTACTGTTATGTTTGCAAAGATAATGATCTTTCTACAGGAAGTGTAATATATGCACTAATCTAATATTGCAAATCCCTGCACACAGTTTCCTAAAATGAGGGTCTGAATCAGCTCACAGGTTATGATCAGAGTTATTCTTAGTCATGTGCAATCCGTGAACCGATATGGGTGAAATAATGATAATTATTGATGTGTTATGTATGTATGTATCTATGTATTGGACACAATATTTACTGGCTCCCCAGTGTCACCAGTGGATATCCAGACAAGACATAACATGCTTCACGCTACAATTAGATCTAAGACTTCCTGTTCTGAGTCCATCCATCCATTTTCTTCATCTGCTTCTCCTTTCCGGGTCGCAGGGAGCTGGTGTCTATCTCCAGCCATCACTTAGCGAGAGTTGGGGGACACCCTGGACAGGTCCATCACAGGGTTACACATAGAGTCAAACAACCATTTACACCTAGGGACAATTTAGAGTTACTAATGAACCTAACATGCATGTTTTTGGTCTGTGGGAGGAGACCGGAGAACCTGGAGGAAACCCTCGTGAGCACAGGGAGAACATGGAAACTCCACCCAGAAAGACCCCAGGTTGGGAGGCGATCCTGCGACCTGCGACCTTCGACCTACTCGCTGGGAGGCGACAGCTCTAACAACTGCGTCGCCTTACTGCCCGTTCTGACTTCATTCATTAAAATAATCTGATGGAGAAACAGATCTATAAATCTATAGACACATGTGCTGCATTCCTGCTACTGACACTAGAGCTGTTCTTTTATCTATGTATTGTATTATGGCTACCATATAAGCCTAATATAAATGAATCTTCAGACAATAATTGGTTGTTTTGTGACAAACTATGTCATGTTCTCCTGAGGTGACATTTACAGCTATGCATCACTTCACTCCCCTGTACACAAACATCAAAAATGAGAAATTAAAATAATTGATTACGGTTGGTGTTGGAGCCAAAGTAAGAACAGAATGAAGGCCGCAGGCAGAAGGTAGACGGATGGGAATTAAATCAGTATTTATTTGACAAAAACAAATGTTACAGTGAGTCTAAATACAAAAATCTGAGAATACAGGACAGGAGCAAGCCACACGTGTAAACTCATGTGCAGACAAAGTAAAAACTATCTGGTGGGATTTATGAAAGGAAGGAACACAATCAAGAGGCTGTGATTAATAACAATCAAGAAGCAAAAAGCAAGACAAACAGAAAAAACAATTAATCAACAGGAAACAGTTTCTTCACAAACTGTCATCTGACTGCATGAGTCACAGTGTGTGTGGAAATAATGAGACACTAAAGGAAGATTTTTATTAAATGGATTTCTGTGTGCCCACAATGTTTTATATTCAACACAGATCCCACAATTATTTTATGATTCAGGCTCAAATGGGACATTTTAACAAACTTTGGTGTAAACTTGAAAGGTATAGTCTACTTGTAAGGTGTCTTGTTGCCTTCAAACAGGAGCTCACTTATATTTATTTATGTTTTCTCTCTGAATCTTTGCTGTTTTAATTCAACAACCTGTATAACCAGTTCAAAACCAATGCTTTGGTTGAAACTGGCGTGGCTATAAAGTCAACACAGCGCTCGAGGATTGTGAGGAAACATCGCCGCGCTACAAGGCGTCAGAGTCTAAGGAAGAAGAGGTAGCTGATTCTGCTCATTTTATAAATGTCGTTAAAACGATTTTGTTGTAACCTCGAAGGTTTTGTCAGAGACAAAATGAGGCCCGTATTCTGTGAGGAAAGTTTTCTTCAGAGTCTTCATGGCAGAGTCTGGATTGACTGAATTGCCTGGAAAAAAAAAAAAAGGCTGTAATTTAAAAACCTCATCCGCCCCTGCATGTCTGCCTGTGTGTGTACATGCAGTGCCCCGTTTAATTAGTGCCTGCCTCCGTGTGTTTGACTGTATGAGAGAGGGCAGAGTGTCTGAGGCTTTTCATCCCAAAAGAAAAAAAAAATCTATCTTTTCATTCTTTTCTCTTTTTTTTCTCACAACTTTTTTTGTTTCAGTCCGTGGAGTGATTACATCTGCGCTCCTCCTCTCTAATTACTGCATCTCTCTCTTTTTATTGTTTTTCTCTGCTTCATTGCTGAAGTTAAAGATCCCATTAAAAGACAGACAGGCCACCTGAGTGAGCTCTAATCTCTGTTTATTATTCACCACCACCAAAAAGCCAAAAGGCAGGTCATAATGTTTTGTCCGTGTGCTTTTTTGTTGTTTGTCTCAAACTATCTCACGGAAAGTAATACTTAAATGAACACCTACATATGATCAGGGCAGTTGTTGCTCAGTGGTCAGAGCAGTCGTCTTCCAATAAGAGAGTCGGAGGTTCAATTCCACCAGTCTGCCACATATCGAAGACACTGAACCCTTCACTGCCTCTGAGGTGCCCCATCTGTGTGTGAATGTGATCTAAAGCACTGATTAGACTCTATTTGGGTTTTTATATTCAGTTTGTTGTCTTCGTGTTTCAGTTTATTGTTTGTTTTATTCAGTTATCTTGTTAGTTGGTTGTTGTGTTTTCTGTCTTCGTCTCTCGTGTCTGTGTTTGTTTCATCGTCTCATCCCCAGTTTGTCATCTGTTCACCAGCCACGCCCATCTCCACCTGCCAGTAATTATGATCACTCACCTGTGCCCACTTACCTCATTTTCCTCTGTGTTTAAAACCCGGTCACTTTCTCCACCACTCCGTCGGATCGTTGCTTCATTTGTCCTCGTTCCGTGGTCCTGTTCGATGTCCTCAGAGTCTCGTTCCGTCCATTCCCGTGTTCCATCTGCGCACCAGGCTTTAGTTCATGTTTTTGTTTCGCTGCCTCGTCAGTTTTTGTTTTCATAAATCAGTGTTCTTTTAGTTTTCTAGTATGAGTCTGCTCTCTGGGTTCACCTCCGTCTACGACAAACGTGACATCTATAGAATCATTTACTCAGATTAGTTTAGTAGAGTAATGTGTGGATGGGTAAATGAGGACACAGATTGTGTTGTAAAGCGCTTTATGTGGTCTGATTGGTTAGAAAGGCGCTATATGAGTACAGTCCATTTACCATTTATTACAGGTGCTCTGAAACCAAAGAGGAAGGAATCTGAATTCAGGCTCAGCTGGTCTCACTGGGAGAGATGAGAAACATCCAGAGGGAGGCATCCTAATTAGAAATTAACTTTGGTCTGTACAAATGGAGCATGTTTCCAAATAAAAAGGCAAGAATTGTTTTAATTACTGAAACCTTAACCCTTCTGAAGCCCTCAAAAGAGATAGAGATAGAGCGAGGTAGAGAAGCCCTTGTAACTTTGGGTCAATTTGACCTGAAAGCTACTGGAGGGTTAAGTATGAAGTCCAGAAGTGCCCCAGGCTTCACCGTAACTACAGCTAGCTGCTGCTGCTATCTGAGCTCCCATTACATTCTATGTAAATAACCATAAAACGATCAACTGATGGTGATGTAGAAGTGTATAAGCAGCGTTCCCTTTTGGTTTTGGTCCAGCTCAAACTAAACATTAGGCCAAAATTAAACTGTTTCTGCCAACCGAGGTTGTTTATAGAGCAGGTAAGATAGTTACTGTTCATAATCCTCCACAGGATCCCGCTTCAAAAAGATCCGAATTGCTGCTTTAAGGTCATTTTAAAGTCAAACTCGCACCCAGTGACTGGAGAGGAGGCTGTCCCTGAAGAAAACCCACACAGGCACAAGGAGATCATGCTTGAGTCGCTCATAACATCTTCAGGACTCTGACATTTATCACCGTCTGCCTCCATGAAAGGCGGGTGATCGTGTAATAGCTTTTATCTATGCAAATTGTTGGTGTCGAATAAAACAGAGACAATTTCAGGGGAAAATATTTAAAATAAATACATTAGAGCTTGAATTCACGACTTTAAACCCAAGTTCAACTGCTTTCATTTGTTTTCTTTTTGCCCATCTTCCAATTGCAGTTATTTTAGAGGGTAGTTTTGGCTGTTTCTCCTTGAAAAAAGAGAAAAAAGCCTGATGATGTGGAGCTTTTCAGCCATCTTTAATTCCCTACGTCTCCTGTCTCTGGTCTCTTCTTCAAGGCTTCGGCTCCTCAGCAAACATGAGAACGCAACTCTGCAGTGGGTGGGAGCTCTGCCATCTTTAAAACACATTTCATCTCTCACGCTCCGCCTCTTTTTCTTTTCCTTTCTTCCCTCACATCTCTCTAGTTTGACGCAGAGAAAAAGGTGAGGGGGAAATTGTCGACTGTTCCCTAATTTTTCTTTTTTTTTTGTTTATTTCTTGAGCCAACATGAAGAAAAAAGAAAAAAAAACAGGAGTTCTATAGAATAAATCAGCATGTAACAAAAAAATAAAAACAGAATTTGAGCATTTAAACTCCTGATTGACCTGATTTGGTGCAACAGAAAGAGTTTGAGACTGAATTTGAACCATTTGACACAAGATTTCTATCACCAAGATCTGTAGGGGAGCTCTGACTGTTTGCAGGATAAAAACCCAGGAAAAGCTGAGCTCAACAGAACAAGACCTTACCCGTCAGCTGATCCTGCTTCATACAGCTCAAAAGAAAATTTGAAACAGACAATAATCAACTTTCCCCTCCATTGTTAAAATCTATACCTGCTTAAAAGTTGAAAGTTAAACATTTTCTTGTTCTTTTCTGTTTAAACGTAGCCTTTATCATTCTGAAATGGTGGGTTTTGCACTTTATTGTCCATAACATGCATTGGTGCTGTAATTTACTAGCTGAAATGAACCATGAATGTGAGATTAAAAAGAGAAAGAAATCTAAGGCCTAAACTGAAGGGTAGTGGTGTAGTGGTGGAGCAGATGACATGTCTGGTCATGTGGGCAGGTAAGAGCTGCACAGAGAGAGAGAGAGCAAGAGAGACAGAGGAAACTGGATCTCCTCTCACACCTGCCTTATGACAGTCTGAAGCTCCCCCAGTGTTGTGTGTGAATCACTACCCTCCACTCATAAACCTCTGCTTCTGACGGAGTGAACGTGTGTCATGGAAGCTGGTTTATTTAGAGGCACAATGGAAAGTCATCAGGAAATGCTTGGTGCACGAGTTCTACACTATAAAATAGCAGACAGTCGCATTAGAAGTGATTAAGAAAAAAATAAAAAAATGCCACTAAAATGACTTTCAAAGCAATGAAATGAACGGAAACTCTGGCATCAGAAATCCGTGCGTAAAAAGAGCGCAAAAGTCCATTCCAACAAAAGCGCAAAAGGCTTAAATGAAAACAGCTGAAAAGATGAACGCGGACTTGTTTTTAACTTTAAAACAGACAGTCTTCCCTTAAAATGCAAATTAAAAAAAAGGGAGAAAAGGGCACAGATCATCTTGGTGCCACTGGCGCGCGTCAAAACAGCCGCCTTTTTTACGCACAAAAAGCGAAGAAGCTCGGATGGGCCCGGACCCGCGCCTCGGTCCCGACAGTTCCCGCGAGCAGGGAACAGAAGTAGGCCTTCATCTCTCTTATAAACGTCGACGCTGTCCACGTCCTCAAAAAGAATGGATCTAATTAAAACGTTGCACTCGTCATCATGGCCAGAGCGTTGCCAAACGGGCTCCGGTGGAAAGGAGGCAGGGAGATGCGGGACCACATGACTGCCTCCGAGCTGCGGAGGGATGGGAGTCAGATTGGGTTTCTGCTCGCTCATTGGCCGAGGGGCTGACTTCTGACACGCAGACCAGGGACCCTCCTGCCCCGTATAAATAGGCCTGATGGGACTTTATTATTCTAGCATCACGGCAGCAGGTTTCTGCTAAGTTTGGAGTTACTCGTGTCACCACAACTGTATGCCTGCTTGAAGGTGGTTTAAACACAGGGGCTCAGCGGCACAAGGAGTCTGCATGTCTGTTTAGACATGCTCAGCTTTGTGGATACCCGGATTCTGTTGCTGCTTGCAGTAACTTCATACCTAGCATCATGTCAATGTAAGTTTGATTGTATGCTCTTTTTTCCCCCCTCTCTGATGGATATTTCCACTGCTTGAGGATCTTTTCGCTTGCCTTTTGTTTGGGACTTACAATGATGGCCAACCTGAAGACAAAATTCAACGGACTGAGCAAAGGATTCTTCACTCTTTTTTTTTTTCCAAGGATACAAAAATGATGATAAAAGTTTTCCTTTTGAGAAAAAAAAACTGTTTGATCTAGACCTTAAGTGACTTTTCACGACTTTAAATGCATGTCGAGGTATTTAAATAGGCGAGATTTGTCTTTTTCTTTTAGGAAAAGGGTGGAAAAACTTAGTGGGGCGTTGTACACATTGTTCCATCCAGATGTTGAAGGGACCGAGCTTTGCCTTTTTGGAGCTGCGATGTCTCCCCCTGCTGGTCAAGCGTGGGAACATCTGCTTGGCACCAATTCGATCCATTAACTGAATCTGCTCAGTAAAATTAGGATAGAACAGCAACAGAAACGTTGGGTTTTTTTTAGTATTTAACTAAAAGTAAAACTTGTTTTTCCACATTTGTTTACAGTTAAGTCTTTTAAAGTTCAATCTCATTCAGAGGTAATAGACAGCAATATTCAGATAAATCCCCATAAAATCTGAAATTAAGTTTAGCTTAGATGGTTAGGTTATTAGATTATAAAGGAACAGAAATGAGTAATCTTACGGAAATTTGAATGCCCAAGTGTGCCCCCTTGTGGACAAATTGGGACATAACCTTTCAGAGTTTACGGGGAGGTCCCAGCTTGGTGTCCAGCTGGTCCATAGTCTTCCAGAGAGAGGGGGGGTCTGATGTCCACCTGCAACTTGACATAAATAAGAGACAGTATGGTCAGCCATAAATTGGGAAAAGAGGCCTAAAAACCAACAGTTTGGAACATCTGCCCCAAAACTGTAGGAGCAAAACTGCAAAAGTGGCATGATATAAATAGCAGGCGTCTTTAGAAATGAGCTGCTTCTCATCTTCTTTGTAGTGGCAGGGAAACTATTCCTGTCCCAGGGGGCATAAAAGTACCGGTTCAGACCTGTTAGCATCTGTGGAGCCTTAATATCTGGAATGCTGCAGCTCTGAGGTCCTGATTAACGCAGTTAGACGGTCTCAGAAAGGTTACAGTGACTCACAGCGTTTGTAGACGTAGCCTCGGGCTATTGTTGAAGCTGTGCTAAGACTTGTGGGACAGCAAGCGGGTTTGTAAGCTGATGAAATATGCAGGGAAAGTGTTGTTTTAGTTGGCAGGGCTTTGTGTGTTTTACCACTTTCGGTTACAGGCTATGAGTACAGCACAGTGATCAACACTGATCGTCTTTTTTTGACAGATCTGGTGAAGGATAAAGGCTTCAGAGTACAAAAAGCTGCACTTTTGTCACTAATGTGGCAGCTGCAGGTTCAGAGCAGTGCTTTTGATGTCCCACACCAACAGATGGAGCCTCCGTGTGTGCGCCATCAGCAAACTTTTGTTGTCGAGCAGATCCAAAAATCATGGCATTTAAAAACAAAACAGAGTACAGATGGAAGGAAATGACTTTGCTTCTTTTGCAGGTGTTGATCTGTAGTTTTTAAAAATGTTCTAACAAAATATTCCCTGTTTTTTCTTCCTGCCCTCCCCCCTCTGCCTCCTCCTCCTCATCTCCACAATGCCACAGTAACGGTTAGTACACATGCATGCTGCCAAGAAAACAATATATCCTAATGACAGCTTTACCTTGTCAAGATGCCCGTTTTCAGTCTGCCAAACCCCGTGAAACATCCCAGGACAGAGTTTATAGGCTGCCGCAGGCCAGTCTGAGCAATCTCAAACCCAAGCAGGCTTTTTCAGCTTCGGAGCTGAGTGATTTCGTGTTTTTCCCCCCTTTCCTGTCCACAAACAGGTGAGGGTCCTATTGGCTAAAGATGGTGTCAGTGAAAGTTAAAACCGCAGTGCAGAGGCGCCCCCAGAGCCGGGCACAAAGGGTCCTTTCTGAGTGAGCGGAGGGAGGTTTGTCCCTGTAACAGCTGGCCTCGGGTCAGTTTGGGAGCTTCCTCTCCTCCTTGATTTGGATAAATGTAAAGAGACACACACACAAAAAAGGCTGATCTCAGATCAGTGAGGCTAAAACTAGAGAAAAGCACCGACACAATAAAAGTCCATTTCTGGTCCAGTGGCTGCTTGTAATTGAGATTGCTCAGAATGTAGTTTGGCGTTCGGAGCCTCAGCAGCACGTCAGGAAGTTACATTCATCATGAAATTACTGCTTTAACACTGCTTGCCATTATCTTTATCATGTTCCAGCTATTTTGTGCATCAATGCTCTACTCTGGCCTTAAATCAATTCCTGTTTCTGCAACAGAGATCATGTAGATTATTACTGTGACAAAATATCTGCAAACAGAATGTATTTTGTTCCTACTCACAAGGCATGGAAACAATATGCTGAATAAGTAAATCTCAGATTTGCTCATCTACTTTTCTATTCAAGAGATTAGGCTTTTAAGATGGATCTTATGTGTGATTGAGTGACTAGACTTCGGCTTATTAGAGTAGCTCGAAAAAAGGGCAACTTTGCCATATTTGTTAGCTTCTGTTATCCTTGTTACAAAGCCCAAATAGATTGAAAATGATTTCAATGTCACGTTAGTGTTGCTCTTAGTTACGTTGATCAGAAACCGCGGCTTGTTTTGCTTTAACTTGTGGCAACAAACATGTTGCTGAGGGCTGACTCTGTGATTTCTGTGCTGCAGGGTCCCAGAGGAGACAAAGGACCTCGAGGTGACAGGGTGAGCTGAACTCAAACTCTGCTGCCTTTCATTTTACCAGCGCATGGATAAAATACAGGATTTTATTTATTTTTTATTTTTTTTAGCTTTATTTATGCGACACGTTGTGACCATTGGGATGTCGTCTGACCTGTTAACCTGAATAGGCCACACCCCATTGTTTACCACCTGTGCAATTATTGTGGCAAAAATGTTTCGTTACCTGTATTTTCGGGCGTCTTTATGGTATTTTCTGATAATAATGATAATAACATGAATAATAATAACAGAGTAGCCAGTGTTCAGACCAGCTGATGATTTATTGGAAGTCATTTGGACACTTTTCATCTGTGTGTTCCAGGGTTTTCCTGGCCCCAATGGAAAAGACGGCAAACCCGGCATCCCTGGCCCTCCTGGCCCACCTGGTCCCCCTGGACTCGGAGGAGTAAGTCTGCTGTTTCTGCTCTTTTTTATCAGGCAACGCTCGCTGGATGGGAAAATCGGCTCGGAAAAACGATTACGACCACTGAGAATTTTTTGATAGTGACGATCAAAAAGTTAAAGCACAGGACTCGTCTAAATTTGGACTGCGATCGGTACACTGTTGTGTCTCGTTACAAGTCTGACAAGAACTGTTCCAGCTTTTTGACCTTTGCCCTTTTGAACCCCGGGACATTTTAAGACAACACTTGTATGACCCAGAATTAGGTCACTAGTGGATCATGTAAATGTAATTCAGCTTTAAGAAACGTTTCCCAGCGCAGTACCTTAATTTATCTTGGGTGGGACTTTCTATAAAATGTGTTTACAAAATTACTTTTCTGAAATGATATAGATCATTGTTAGTGCTTTGCAGTCGTTGAACTGTATGAACACTTTTCTTGCCTGAACCTCCCAATGAATGCATTCAGTTCAGATCTACCAGCAGGGACGTGTGTTTTGTGTCGATTTAATTCTGTTTCATTTCATCTGCTCCACAGAACTTTGCTGCTCAGTTTGATGGTGTTAAGGCTCCCGATCCTGGCCCTGGACCAATGGTGAGGGCCCCCTTCTTCTCTCAACTCAACAACACAAAAGATGCTTCAGTGTTTTGTTTTGGGGTTTTTTAAACCAGTTTAGGCTTTTTTTATCTTTGCACATGAATCATTAAAGGGCATGAGAAGTTTCTATTTTGCCCCACATTTGAATTATTTCCATGTCATTACCCCTCATGACAAAAAAAAGAAAAAGAATTTTAGACCAAGCTGATTTGGAAATTAATGTTTTTTTAACTTCTCTTTCCTTATCAGGGTATGATGGGACCTAGAGGCCCCTCTGGACCTCCTGGACCTCCTGTAAGTACAAAAAAACCCTCCTTAAATCTTTCCCTACATAAAGAATTTGTTGAAATCTTCATGCGTCGTGACGTTCCTTAAACAGGGACCTCAAGGACACACGGGACACCCTGGTGAGCCTGGAGAGCCTGGTCAGGCTGTAAGTATATCACAGTTCTCCGAGTTATCACGCAGAAAAACAAAATCAATAGAATCACTTCAGGTGGCATCGTGATCTGTGAGACCTTAACGCTCTGCTTTTATTTTCCAGGGTTCTGTTGGACCCCGTGGCCCCCCTGGACCTCCTGGCAAATCTGGAGAAGATGTACGTTTGTGTTTGCGCACTCCTCTTTCCCCCTCCTCACGTTCTTTTGAGGTGTTGCCGTAGCTGTGTTTCTTTAACCATTAAAAGGTGACTTCTCTTCTGTTAACTCCTTGCAGGGTAACAACGGCAGACCTGGCAAACCCGGAGACAGAGGTGTCGCCGGCACTCAGGTAAGAGGGTTTTTTTTTTATATCAAAACGTGAAACATGATGCGACGGTTACCATCCGACATTTTGACTACGAACGTGGCAAATGCGTAACTTTCTTTTCTTTCGGACTGCAGGGTGCTCGCGGATTCCCCGGAACCCCCGGACTTCCAGGAATGAAAGGACACAGAGTAAGTTTGGCGGGGTTTTTTCTTTCACGCCCACAGCTTCACCTTGATCATACCTTTGTTGCGTTTCACTGGATTAAGGCAGAGGATGAGGATGGGCCCTCGTTAGGCACCGAGTGTTCCACCAGTTGGCCTAAAATTACTGGAACGAGACAGGCTGCACAGCTGGTCATGTGTGGTTGTCCCAAATGTAAAAAGCTCCTGTGAAAATGATCTAAAGGCGGGCAATCATTCTTAATGGCTTAAGTTACCTTTTGAATGTTTCTTCATCAATAAAAATAATTATCAGTGTGGAGAAACTACATTTCTTGATTACACCACTTTTTGCACTTTTCTTCTCTAAAAGCCACCCCTATGTCCTCACTAATCTCCCTGCTTCTGTGTTTTAGGGATACACTGGTCTGGATGGACGTAAAGGAGAACCCGGTGTCGCTGGACCCAAGGTAAGGCACCATCTAACCCCTTTATGATTTCATCATCAAACATTGCTGCAGATTCCCTTGTTCATTTCAAATGCTTGACTACGCACAAACCTTTCCTTTAGGGTGAGTCTGGTGCTTCTGGAGCTTCTGGAAGTCCTGGACTGGCTGTAAGTTTTTGATAAGCTTCTCCTTTTTTGGCACAAATCCTTAGATTTTTTATAAATATCCCCAACAGTCATCAGCTAGCTTAGCAGGTGTGAACTGATGTGAATACAGTGCATAAAATGAAGAACCGAACAGTGAGTGAATGGATCGCTTGTTTTGTCTTCAGGGACAACGTGGTCAGTCTGGTGAGAGAGGCCGTCCTGGCCCTGCTGGTTCTGCTGGTGCTCGCGGTGCTGATGGCAACGTTGGACCTGCCGGCCCCGCCGTGAGTGAAACCTTTCGTTGCGGGCCGATCTAAAAATGAGAGCGCCCTTTTTTGTGAATCGTCGCATGCGATGCTAGCTTTGCCAAACAAACCGGGTGACCCCTTTTCCGCATCCTGACGGTCGTGTTTGTTCTCCCCGCAGGGTCCTCTGGGTGCTGCCGGTCCCCCCGGCTTCCCTGGTGGTCCCGGCCCCAAGGTGAGCGCAAAGTCTCTTCCAGTTGCACGAACTTCTGAAAGTTGTAACATTTAAGGTCACAAAAAAAAGATGTCATTGATAGTCATAATCTCGAACCAGTTGTTCCGTCTTCTCGCACACCAGTTTGGCGCATTTGTAATTGTTTTAAGTTCATATAAACAAATGTTTGCACCTCTTATAAATACATTAGTAACCATCAGGTAATCTGGAAACACTGTTTGATCGAGAGTGTATTTCTGTCACTGTCAGGGAGAGATTGGACCCGCTGGAGCTAGTGGCCCATCTGGACCTCAGGGAGCAAGAGGAGAGCCTGGACCCAATGGTGCTGTTGGCCCAGTTGGTCCTTCTGTAAGTATCCAAAAGCAGAACAAAAATAAAACAAAATTACCTCATTTTCTTCGCATAGGTTTTTGTAGTAAGGTTGCATTTTTTTGTGCTCTTGTTTCGGATCTAAGCCTTCGAACGTAATAATTTAGGTTGAGGTGAAATTTTCGATCTTAGATGTTGAGCTGCTCTAATCTCTTGTGCTCTCTCTCCGTAGGGTAACCCTGGTGCTAATGGCCTGAACGGAGCCAAGGGAGCTGCTGTAAGTATCACACTTGTGGACATTACTTTGAGTCAATGCTGTGCTGAAAACAACACACGTGCAGACAACATGATGCAACAGGATCACTCCTCTATTGACATACCCTTATAAACAAGTTTTACAGTAATAGCCTGCCTTTTTTTAGGATTGCAAAAGGTGTAACAATGAGAGGGGAAGACAAGGGCCTTTTATTTTTAAACTATGAGATGTAGCACACCCATTTTCAAAGCAGACCCTTAATTCAGCTGCACACCTGTAAGCTGCTTCCAGTGTCTTTAACTGATATGATGGACTAAATCTAGCCGCAGACACATAAACACCTGCCCAAATATTCAAAACACCTATGTAACCTAGGACCAAATTTTACCTCGCTGTCAACACAAAATATACAACAAAATCCGGAAAAACAAACTCTTTTACTTTTCTTTTAAATCATTTTTGAGCTCTGGTTGATTTCAGCGCAGACTTTACTATTTCAGTGTAAATAAGGTCTGAAGGTCATGCTGACTTGTCGTCCCGCCTGTTGTTCAGGGAGCCCCCGGTGCTGCTGGAGCTCCCGGCATCTCCGGAGCAAGAGGAATACCCGGACCTCAGGGACCTCAGGGTGCTGCTGGACCAAGAGGCCTTTCTGTGAGTAACACACGTGTGAGCGTGTTACCAGCATACAGCAATACAGCAAAAGTGCTTGACTTTTTATTTAACTTGAATGCACCGAAGCGGCACGCTATTTAGACTTTGTGTTGCAATATTTTCCGCCTGTGAAAGAATCATCGGGAGGGTTTTCAGTAAAACACACAAATAAAACATGTAGGCTGACCTCACATCAACAATAATACTGCTTTGCTGTAGTTTTACTGTGTAGGGAAGATGTCATGGAAATAATAAGTATTGTTTTACCTGTGATTAAAATCTAATTTTAGCTATTTTATGGTCTGGTCTTGAGAACCGACCGGCCTAATTTCCAATATTCTGTTTTCCACAAACGCAGCTGTGACACTTCCTCAGGGTAATGCTCATGAAAAAACTCACGTAACACAACTGGTCTGGAGTGGAAAAACACTTCAAGCACCAAACCTATATGCATATAATTTTTCTTTCCGATGACGTGAATCTGTTTGTGTGTGCTTTAGGGTGATCCTGGCCCTCAGGGTGTCAAGGGAGACACTGGCCCCAAAGGCGAGCCTGTAAGTTTCATTTATTTCAATTTTGGCTATAACTGAAAAATGAGTCCAGATAAATTTGATGTTTGCAGTTTGTGACACCCAACCTCTCTGTGGTCTTCCTCAGGGTAACGCAGGACCTCAGGGAGCCCCCGGAAATCAAGGCGAGGAGGGCAAGAGAGGACCAACCGGTGAGATCGGTGCTAACGGGCCTGCTGGCAACCGTGGAGCCAGAGTAAGTACCCCACCTCCCTTCTGTTTTTGGAGCCACATGCGAGGAATCAGCTCCTAACTCCAGCGTGTCTCCCTTCAGGGTGCTCCCGGAAGCCGTGGCTTGCCTGGTTCTGACGGACGCACCGGCCCCATTGTGAGCATCGCATCTACACACAGGCAACATTTAGACATGTGGTGAAGTTTTCTGGTCCTGATATGCTGCTCCTTCCCCCCCTCCCCCCTCTCAAAGGGTATGCCTGGTGCTCGTGGTTCCACTGGTTCTGCTGGACCTCGCGGACCCCCTGGAGATGCTGGTCGTGCTGGTGAGCCTGGCCCAGCTGGTCTCAGAGTGAGTCTTTTGCTCTAGCTTAACATTGGTGCATTTGATCTTTTGCCTAAAAAGACTACATATCTGCACATGTGTAGATCTTAATGACTGATGAATGTGTGTGTTTTCCACAGGGTCTCCCAGGTAGCCCTGGAAGCTCTGGACCCCCAGGAAAAGAGGGACCTACTGTGAGTAAAACCTAAACTGTATTTATTTTTTTTAAAAAAGACATAACTTCCTGCTGGTCTGATAACGCAATGTTTCTGACAACATCTTCTCAGATGAACACGGGTAACACAGTTTTATGATTTGCTTCCTGCTCCAGGGTCCTGCTGGACAAGATGGCCGCGCTGGACCACCTGGCCCAACTGGTCCAAGAGGCATGCCTGGAAACATTGGCTTCCCCGGACCCAAAGGACCTTCTGTTAGTAGAATAAAACTTAAAAATTAGCACTTACACTTTAATATTATTATTTATTTTTTTTGTTACTATATTCTGTGTTTAAACTGCTTGTTGTTTTTAATTACAGGGAGAGCCTGGTAAGCCTGGAGAGAAGGGATCCACTGGCCCCACTGGACTGAGAGTACGTCAATAAACAACAATATACAGACAAATAAATATATTTGCTGTTGAACATCTCTGAAGTTGTCAGTTGTTCAATTGTGTTGTTTTTGTGTGTGTGTGTGATTAGGGACCCCCTGGACCTGATGGCAACAATGGAGCCACTGGCCCCATGGGAACTGCTGTAAGTCTCCTTAAGCACATGAGCTCACATTAATTATACTTTTGTATCAGATTAAACATTTTATTGTGATTTTGACATTATTACACTCTTTTAAACAGACAATTCTTATGTCCTTGTTGAAATAGGGTGGTCCTGGTGAGAAGGGAGAGCAGGGACTTGCAGGAGCTCCTGGCTTCCAGGTTTGGTTCTGACACCTGTTTTTTTTTTTTAATATAAATTAGCAATTATTGCACCATTTTTACTAAGGAACACGCTAGATCCTCCTGTTGCCTTTGTGAGCTTTTTGAAAAACTTCAGCTTTTGCAGCTACACATGCTCTACAATCACTAAAAAACAGTTCCTAACAGAATGCAGAAGCTATGACATCTATGAAGTGTTTTTTTTATTATTATTATAAAACTGACTTCCTCTCTTCCTTTCTGTTCGCACCATGAATAAATTTAGGGTCTGCCTGGACCTGCTGGACCTGGTGGTGAGGCCGGCAAACCTGGAGAGAGAGTAAGCAGACAAACACATGCTGGGTTTCACTTCGTTTTGGAGTGCAACGCCTCTAACCAACCGGGTGTGTTTCTGTAGGGTATCCCAGGAGACCAGGGAGCTGCCGGACCTGCTGGTGGCAAGGTGAGCTCACCTGTTCAAGCCTTTGTTTTACAGACCACATGGATGAAACCAGTAGATTTTTGACGTATTGTACGTGCATGATGATCACATACATCTGTGCGATGCCTTCAGGGAGAAAAAGGTGTCTCAGGTGTTCAAGGATCTAGCGGACCTCAGGGACCAATGGGAGCTCGTGGACCTGCTGGAACCCCTGGACCTGATGGTGGCAAGGTAAGATGACGGGACTGCTGTGGAAGATTGTAAAAAGCAAAGATTAAAAATAAATAAATAAATAAAAAGGTGAAAATGATCTCCAAGCCAATGAAAGGTTGAACCAAGGTTGTTCTTCTCCGTTTTTCAGGGAGAGCCTGGTGCTGCTGGAGCTGCTGGTGCTCCTGGACATCAGGGAAGTGCCGGCATGCCCGGCGAGCGTGGAGCTGCTGGTACTCCAGGACCTAAGGGAGAGAAGGTAGCTCGAAAGAAATATCAGCCACCGGCACGTGTCGTTTCTCATTTGTTCCTGTCCATCTCACAACCCGGTGCACCTTCTCCTACAGGGAGAGGCCGGACACAGAGGCCCCGATGGAAACCCCGGAAGAGACGGATCTCGTGTAAGTTTTACTCCCCTTGTCCTTTTTGAGACTTTAGACATTTAAACCAGGGCCCTGGTCTCACTGCACTTTCCTCTCTAACACCAGGGTCTCCCTGGACCTCCTGGTCCTCCTGGACCCACTGGAGCCAATGGAGATAAGGTCAGTTGATTAAATGAATCCTAGAAAACAGGTGCTTATCAGAAACCACCTTAATAACTCATGTCTGACATTTTCACAAGAATACAAACAAATAGGATTAAGTTTTATGTGATCTACAAATAGCTTCTGTCAAAACTATGTAAGACAGACTCACTACCACTGAGCTACAACAGTAAGCCGTCAGCAGATGTTGTTGTGATTAAAGCACCATGGAAACAGGGCTTTTTTATTTATTTTTTTTATTTTTTTACAAAGCTGGATGTCATCTTCAAACCTTGTGACTCTTTGCTGTAATAAGAGGTATTGTCATATATGACAATACCTCGGGGCTATTGTCTGAAGCAAGAGGCTCAATGCTGCCATCTAATGGCTATTTTTTATAAATTACAACTTATGACTAAGAAGTTCCCAGTAGTTAACGTAGAACATTAAAATGTGCCAAGCATTTACATAATTTAAAAGACATTTGTTTTCAATTCTATGCATTTTTTAGTACCTTTTAATGTAACAGTAGCATTAAAATCCCTACTGAACAAAAAAACACAACCACAAAAGGCTCTGCTAAAGAGAAAATGAAATAAAACGGTTGAATTGAGAGTTGATTCACATTATCTCATATATTATATCTCAGATGGGAAGACTCATGCACTTTCTCTTGTTAGTGTATATGATTTGATTATTCAACAGATTAGTTATTAGACAAACAGAACAGTTCTTAATCAGTGTTTTCTTTTTCAGGGTGAGAGTGGATCCTTTGGACCTGCTGGCTCTGCTGGACCTCGTGGACCCCCTGTACGTACCTGTTGATTGAACTTCTTATTATCAATAGATATGATTGTATATATCAAACGAGGACCTTTGCAAATCATAGAGCTTTTATGAAGCGCTTTGTACCGTTGTTCTGAGGAGCTGCTTCTTGTCTACAGGGAGAGCGTGGAGAGGTTGGACCCGCTGGATCCCCTGGATTCTCTGGACCCCCTGTAAGCCAATGCTAATATAGGCGGATTATATATAACCAAACGGTTGCATCACATGCGCACTTGTACTGATGTTTACTAAGTCGTGCTTCCTCCTCCCGCAGGGTAGCGACGGTCAGCCCGGAGCAAGAGGAGAGCGTGGACCAGCTGGAGGAAAGGGAGAAGCTGGCTCCTCTGGTCCTACCGGTCCTGCTGGACAGTCTGGACCTGCTGTAAGCGAGCTTACAATCTTCCAAAAAGCTTGATTTTAGAGTTAACTACAAATCCTAAACAAAAGGTTTAAACTGAGGACATTTAAAACTGGATGGAACGCTGCTGTAGGGCGTAAATAAGAGGTTTTCCCTCTTCCTGATATCTAGGGTCCCTCTGGCCCTGCTGGACCTCCTGGTGCCCGTGGAGAGACTGGTCCTGCTGTGAGTATGCTCACACAAAGTCATACACCTGTCACACGAACACTGTTCTGTTGTCACTGCAGGCCCATCACAGAATGCAGAGGTTACAAATTACAGCTTTAACATATAACAATCAGATTATTTGCTGTTGTTCAAATATTTGCCTTTTGGTTGTTTATCATACCACTGTTCTGGTCTGACAAAGCCTACAATATCGCACATTTTTAGCCTTTTGGCTCTATTACAGAAAACCGGTCAAATTTAAAGACACTACATTTCTCGTCACGAGAGGAACAACTTCTTTTTTTTTTTTAATGGACATCACGAAAGCCAATTCTGGCTAACTGTGTGTGTGTGTGTGTGTTTTTTTCGGTCAGGGTGCAACTGGTATGCCTGGTGCTGCTGGCAGAGTTGGTGCTCCTGGCCCTGCTGTGAGTATTAATTTTGCATTAGGAAATATTATTAAACGCGGACCCATGCGCTTACCATTAACCACTTTCCCTGCTCCTTCCGTCCCAGGGTATTGGTGGACCTCCTGGCCTCACTGGTCCTGCTGGCAAAGAAGGCCCTCGTGGTCTCCGTGGTGATCCAGGTCCTGCTGGTCCTTCTGGCGAGCAGGGTATGGTTGGACCACCTGGTCCAGCTGGAGAGAAGGGACCTTCTGGAGAGTCTGGCCCAGCTGTACGTCACTTCAGACTACCCAGCACTGACATATAGAGAGCCCTTTAGCTTCTATGCAACAGAAGTTCAGAATTATAACTAAGATCACAAAGACATGAGTTGTTGTTATGTGTTCAGGGACCTCCTGGTGCTCCTGGAACCACTGGTCCTCTTGGACTTCAGGGATTCGTTGGTCTGCCTGGTGCTAGAGGAGATCGTGGTGCCCCTGGTGGTGCTGGTTCTGTGGTGAGTAAAGAATCTTACTAATTAAAACACCACATCTCAATCTGATAAGACTCAGCAAAGAATGAACAACAACCGGTTCGAGCATGGAGAAGTTTGAATAGAAATAAAAATCAGATCAAATCCTCCGCTTGAACGTCTGCCTCATTTCTAAATTCGGGAGATCACACCAAACATGTCAGGAAAATTGTTGCCAACCACAGTAACCCGCTGTCGTACATGGTCACCCAGTAAGACACAGAGCAAGAGCGCCCACCTGCTGCATGCTCGGTCAACCCTTCTTATTATTCAACTCCTACATTTCCAGTCAGTGGTGAACCCTTTTCACTGTTTTTGATCAACTGACTTTTGTGTTCATCACAGGGAGAGCCCGGTAGAGTTGGACCTCCTGGTTCCGCTGGAGCACGCGGCCCCCCTGGCAACATCGGCATGCCCGGTATGACCGGACCTCAGGGAGAGGCTGGACGTGAGGTAAAGCTCTGACAGGACCTTTTTAAAGCAGCTCACGGACAATAATAATCAGTGAAGAAAAGTCGCTTCTGAATTAGGAGAGATTATTAATGTCTTTGTTGAAAATGTAAGATGTTTGTTTGTTTTGTTTTTTTAATTTCATGAAGGTTTTGTAACTTTTTTTAAGGCAATTAAGTTTTCTTGTTATGTAATGGCTGATGAACAACCTTCACATTAATACTTTGATGTTTAAGGCTTTTTTTATTATTATTTTAGAAGAAACATGCTGTTTAATGTTGAACTCTCTGGAGCATCCTTATCTAACAGCGTGCCCAATAATCAGCCGTTCACAAAAAAAAATACATTTAAAACTAACAGCAAAGTTTTACTATAATTTTGCTGACTTACAAAGTCTCTAAATATGATTTAAAAAATGCATTATTGCCAAAGACTGGATGAAAAGGACATTCAGAACAGCCAAAGTCTTTTTTTTGCTCCATGTGAGGTATTTACTAAAACTATAATAGAATATGAATACGTGTAAACAATGATTAATCAATATTTTGGATTTTAACTATGATTTAAACATGTATTTTCTGATATTATTTTGTCACAAACAGGGTAGCCCTGGCAACGATGGACCCCCTGGTCGTCCTGGTGCCCCTGGATTCAAGGTAACATACTCACGTTCATCCTTTCTTTGCAGAACACATCCACACAGACCCGTGTTCTGACCTCCATATTCTCTTATTCACCCTGCTTAGGGAGACCGTGGTGAGCCTGGAGCTCCTGGTTCCATGGGACTTGCAGGTGCCCCTGGACCTGCTGGACCCACTGGAGCTGCTGGCAGACCTGGAAACCGTGGAGAGGCTGTAATTATTTTTTCTACTCTCCATTCTCATCACCCACATCAACATGTATTCATTTGCGACACTCGTGCGTTTCGTTCCTGACTTTCTCCGTCCCTAGGGCCCAGGAGGACCCACCGGACCTGCTGGCCCTGCTGGAGCTAGAGGCGCCCCCGTAAGTACAAAAAAAAACTATTCCAGAAAACAATTATAGTATTTAAGAATACTTCGACATACACCACGTCACATATTAGCCTCACCTCTGCGTGCATGAAACTTATTCCCAGTTCCATCAGGATGATGGTCTCACCTGTGTGTCTGGTTGCTGTAGGGACCTGCTGGACCCCGTGGTGAGAAGGGAGGTGCTGGAGACAAGGGAGATAGAGGCATGAAGGGTCTGCGTGGACATCCTGGTCTCCAGGGAATGCCTGGACCTTCTGTAAGTGGCTGCACACCTACCCAATGAACATCTGAACAACAAATGCAGCCACATCTGCCACCATTTACAAAAAACAACAACATTTTTTACCAGCAGCACACAGAGAAGCTCTTCCTGTTATTGCCATGTCACTTATCGGTGAGTCGTTTCTCTTCCTCCAGGGACCTCCTGGTGACACCGGAGCTGCTGGAGCAGTTGGACATGCTGGACCCAGAGTGAGTGAAATCCTGAATCAGTTCTTCACAAACCTGCACCCTTCTGGTCAGCAGAAGTGTTAGAACGTTAGCAGGCTCCGTTCACACCGCGTTACAGAAGATCAGATGGATAATGCGGTCTAGGATGAAGCAGATTTGTGAAAACGTTGTTTCAAAAGCAAAAATCAAAACATGCTGGAATTTCTAGGTCTCCTTTTTAAAGCTGCAGTAGAAATATATTCAAGTATATAACTCTGCTTTCTTCAGGGACCTGCTGGACCTAATGGACCCCCTGGTAAGGACGGTAGAGCTGGCGGCCATGGTACCATGGGTGCTCCTGGTCCTCGTGGACCTCCAGGATACTCTGGACCAGTGGTAAGCTTCAATTTACATCCACACCTTCTCCTCTCTCTCTTTTTTTTTAAATCATAATGCAAACCACACAATCTTGAGTCCCCCTTTAGAATACGCACTTGTTACAGTTGCTTTCTGCATATTAATAAACCGTCTTATCCACCATAGGGTCCCGCTGGACCTCCCGGTCTGCCTGGACCTCCCGGACCTTCTGGTGGCGGATACGACGTCTCCGGATACGACGAGTACAGAGCCGACCAGCCCGCTCTGAGAGCCAAGGACTACGAAGTCGATGCCACCATCAAGTCACTCAACAGTCAGATCGAGAACCTGCTCACCCCCGAGGGATCCAGGAAGAATCCTGCCCGTACCTGCCGTGACATCAAACTCAGCCACCCCGACTGGAGCAGCGGTAAGCTCGACTTCATCTGATAGCTGCTTGAGCTCCTTAAAATGTGACAGTTAGTAAGATTTAATTGTCTTTTGACTGTATGGTTTGGTATACAGTCAACCTAGACCAAAGAGATAAGCCTGATTATCTTTACTTCCTGCTCCTCAGGATTCTACTGGATCGACCCCAACCAGGGCTGCATCAACGATGCTGTCAAGGTCTTCTGTGACTTCACTACCCGCGAGACCTGCATCTACGCCCACCCAGAGAGCATCGCCCGCAAGAACTGGTACAGAAGCACAGAGACCAAGAAGCACGTCTGGTTTGGAGAGACCATCAACGGTGGCACCGAGGTGCGAGGCCTGGGCACAACGCTCGTTTTGACGTCTATTATTTCGCCGCCGTTCGGAACGCCTGACTGATCCGTTTTTTTTTTTTTTTTTGGTCTTGCAGTTCACCTACAACGACGAGACCCTCAGCCCACAGAGCATGGCCACCCAGCTGGCTTTCATGCGCCTGCTTTCCAACCAGGCCAGCCAGAACGTCACCTACCACTGCAAGAACAGCATTGCCTACATGGACGGTGAGAGCGGCAACCTGAAGAAGGCTGTGGTGCTCCAGGGCTCCAACGACGTGGAGCTCAGGGCGGAGGGCAACAGCCGCTTCACCTTCTCCGTGCTGGAGGATGGCTGCACTGTGAGTAGACTTTTGCCTTTTTTCTTGATTTGTTGTATTTCATCCCACTATGCGAGTTTGAACTAAACTTGATTTATAAGATGCTAAATCTCACAGTTACAGTGTTACCTTTAAAAGCTAAAACATCTTCCAGTTTTTGATGCTTCGCCACACTGTTCTGACGTACGTCCTCTCCTCTACTTTCTTCAACCTCGCAGACACACACTGGCGAATGGAGCAAGACAGTGATTGAGTACAGAACAAATAAACCAACTCGCCTGCCCATCCTCGACATTGCACCTTTGGACATTGGTGGAGCTGATCAGGAGTTTGGTTTGGACATTGGCCCAGTCTGTTTCAAATAAATAGACTCATGATAAATTAACACCAAAAAAAAGAGAGAAAGAACAAAGAAAAAAAGACCCCCCCTAAAAAATCTCTGCCCTTCCTTTCGTGTTTTTTTTTTTTTTGTACCGAATGCTGATTTCTTCTCTGAGCATCCACTTGCTTAAGATGGGCAACTATCGGAGAGGACTAAATGGACTGAACGGAGATTTTGTGCAATGCAAATTAATACAGCCACCCAAAGGGACGTGGGAAAACACCTTGTTGTGGGACATCATGACATCTTTTTGTATAAAATGAAAGAAGTGTAATAAAAACGCTGAAAGTATGCATCACTTTGTGGTCTTTGTATATCTTCCAAAGAGGAGGTTTAAAACCACAATTTCCAAGAACAACAACCAAAAAAAAAGGTTTGAACTACCTCACGCCTGCGCTCAAAGAAAATACTATTGACCAAACCCGAGTCCACAACCGAGATGTTAAGACTTCTAAAGCTTCAAGGTTTGTCCTGCATGGAAGGTGCTTAGTTACTTGAAGCGGAGATCAATGGTGCTAAAATGCAGCTGTGGAGCAAACCACTCTTTTACTGTATTACTTTGTATTGACCTTTGAGGAGTCTTGCATTTATCCTGCCGATACTCCCCCACTTTAAGCAGGTGGAATGTTTCAAACCCCCAATGTCTGATTTTTTTTTTTTTTTTTGGTTTAATTTTATTTTGTTCACCCTCTGTTTCCTTTTCTTAAAGTTTTTTTTGTTTGTTTTTGTTAGGCTTCTTTCACTCTCCCAGTCCTGCTCTCAATGTTCACCCCCACGGCACAAGTTTTCATCCCGTTCCCATTTTGTTCTGTTTTTAGCCGGCCTTTTCTTTCTCTCCAACAATGACACCGCAAAGTCTATTGTACCTATTTTGTATATGTGAGATGTTTAAATAAATTGTGAAAAGTTCTGAAATAAAGCATGTCCAGTGTTCCAAAACCCACTACACATGCAGTGACGTTTATGTTTTAGCATCATTGAAAGACGGTCACTGTCATTTTTTTTTTTTTCTTCTTTTGTTCTGGTTTTTACTTTGGCTGATGATTTGTGTATCAGCACTGACTTAAACATCTTCCTATTGTGGAAGCACAACCGTACCAGGATTCACCTTTGCCCCACGCCCTCATTTATCTCCCCTTTCACATCAAATTTTGATGTATGGCAAATTTCTGTTTACACTCTCCATGTCAATGTGTTATTACTAACGTACATTGTTTCTTGTAAATATGCATCCTCCCATGTTGCTTTTTTTTTTCCTTGCATAAAACAGCTTTTGCATCCAAATAAACTTCTGGGTTTGGATCAAGGCTTGAACTACGGTGATGCATGAATGTAGTTACAATTAGCATGTGAACCGGGCATTCCTGCCGTTTCTGTTTAACAACTCATTTTGTCAGGGACCAGAGTTGATTAAATTAGTTAAAAGTGTAGTTAGATTAAACTGTAGGCTTGCTAGGTGTAGGCTAGGAGCTACTACCTCATCAACTTTTAGTTCAGCAGCTGTAAAAATGACACTTTTGTGTTAGATAAAGCAGATTAAATGTGTCCATTTGTCTCTAAAAGCCAACAGTTGTAGATGTACATCCTATGATTACTTTGAGGGTTTAAAAGCTTAAAAAAAAAAACACCTGCACACATTAGAGCAGGAAATTGGTGGGGAAGAGGGCTGCAGGACAATTCAACTTGATTCAACTGGAACTTTACAAAAACAGCAGCAAACACTGCATTTTTTTCCTGTAACAAAGATATTGTTAGCTGTAGCACTGTGATAGTGGAGCTCAGAAGAAGTAAAATGAGCCAACGTGTTTTTCTGTTTGCACACAAGCTAGCATTTGCACCACAGAACAGCTAAGACGCTAAAAAAAAAATAAAAAAATAGCAGTTTAAAACTCCCACGCTCCTTTGCTTCAAAGGCGTAAAACAATAACTTTGGGATCATTTGGAATTCGTTTATTAGTTTAGGTGGCAACATTTGACACAAATATGTCTGTGTTTTGTAGTTTTAGTTCTGGGGTTGGCTCAACCCTGGCAGCTGAAGTTTCTCTGGCAAAGAATGAACGATATTCTGACAGTATTCGATAAGGCTGAGCGGAGGAACAACTAAATCAACGTAGTCCTGGCAATGATTTAAATATCAGAAGTAATTAGCGCCAGTGTTTGAGGAGAATACTGGAGCTTAAGTTTGCCTACAGCCCACCTGTCTGAAACATTTCTGTCCAGATATTTGAGTCCAAGTTGGCTGCAGTACTCTGTGTAACCACTAGGTGGCAATGTGGCACAGATCACCTACTTTCTCATGCTTTTTTTTTTTTTTTTTACTTTAGGATTACTAAACTTTAATTACCTAGGAGTTAGGACTGTGAGGTATCCAGTTCGCTAAATAAATCATGGTATAAGCAAAACGTAGTCACTGTGTTGAGCATTAAATCCTCTCCAAGTGAGAGCACATAAGAAAAGAAATGTTATTACAAATTCAAATATTAACATGAAATAACTGTTTTTTAAAAAGCACCCTCCATTCAAAACAAACAAACAAAAAAAGTAGGGATGCTGTGTAAAGGGTAAATAAAAACAGAATGCAATGATTTGCAAACCTCACAAACTCTTCTTTTATTCACTATGGAACATAAGTAAACATATTAAATGTTTCAATTAAGATAGTGTACCGTTTTCAGGGATAAATAAAGAGCTGGAGGTCAAACACGAACGTGTCGCGACGCCATCTCTTCAGAACGGCCTGGGGGTGACAGAAAGATGGCCTGGAAAATGGAAAAGAAGCAGTCTGATCAGAAAGGCCATGCTAACGTATTAAATAATTAACGTTGGCAATTTTACACTTCTGAATTCGCCTGATTACCTGTGTTAAAACAGGTCACTGTGGTGTGAATTCATCTCAGCTTTTAGGTGTCATTTTGCCTGCCAGACTATTCACCTTCAGCTTGACAACATCGTGCAAAACCACCCTAAAGCAAACATTATTATTCGCTCAGTCAAAGCAAACTGAAGACGGCCGTGGAGAACTTCCACGTTATGAAAAACTGGCTCAATTCTGCTCGGTCCTTAAAGAAACAGAAGGTATTTATTTTTCTAACGCTCTTGTCAAACATATAAATAAACTGCTGAACCATCTGATTACAGAGAAATCAATGTAATCTGAACAATATTAGGATATGTTAAAGGCCTTTTTGCTAGCTTTTAGCTATCCTTTTGGCTATTTTGTTCAGCTTTAACAACTCACTTTCAGCCTCAATTTCAAAATCCTGTTCACAGCAGTCAACCTTAATAAACCTGGATGACTCTTAATTTTTTTGCTTTTAAACTCAGACAAAGGTCATGGTGTTTGGACCTGAGCATCTTAGGAACAAACCTTCCCTTCCTCTGGATGGCATTAGTTTGGCCTCCAGTTCTAACGTGAAGAACCTTGGTGTTACTTTGGATCAGGATATGCCTTTCAGGACCAGGACCGCTTCCCTCCACCTGCGAGATGTCACTAAAATTAGAAACATCTCGTCTCAAAATGATGCAGAAAAACCGGTCCATGCATTTATCTCATCTAGGCTGGACTTTTGTAATTCTACTGTAATGCTGCTGCCAGAGATCTAACGAGAGTTTTAGCTTCTCTTCATCGGCTTCCTGACAAATTCAGAAAAAGAGTTTAAAATCTTACTTCTATCATCCAAAGCTCTCAACAACACAGCTGCATCTTATATTAGAGATCTTATTGTTCTGTATTTTCCTAACAGAGCACTTTGCTCTCAGACTGTAGGTTTACTTGTGGTTCCTAGAGGTTCTAAAAGTAGAACAGGAGGCAGAGCTTTCAGTCCTCTCTTCTGTCTGTGACAGTGACGTGCGGTGAGGTTCATGGTTGGTGAGGCACTGAGAGTCAGATTTACAAATATATAAATCCAAAAGGGTAGCTTATTCAATTGGCTACTGGTTATTTTATATCTCATCAGCGTTCTTCACACACACACACACACACACACACACTCACTCACTCTCACTCTCACTCTCACTCTCTCTCTCTCTCTCTCTCTCTCTCTCTCCGTCTCTCACTCACTCACACACGCT
>NC_051434.1:13062192-13083019 GCF_001649575.2 Kryptolebias marmoratus
ATTTAGACCATAAAAATGTTCGAAAATTACTCATACATAAAGATCAGTGGACAAATATTAATATTCATTTTATGTTATGATTTTTTTTTTCTTGTCATGATGACAGGGGAGGCTCTGCCTCACCTGCCTCCCCTGACCGCACGTTCCTGGTCTGTGAAGCTGACACCGTGTCTACTTTAAGACCAAGGTTAAGATTTTTTCCCTTTTGATAAATCCTATATTTATGGTTAGTTTGGGTTTCCTGAGCCCTCCCTTAGTTATGCTGCTATAGACAAACTGACCGCATTTCCTCGCTCTGCTCTCCATGTTTGCATTTGCAATCATTTCGATCATTAACGTGTGTTTTTCTGTACTTTTCTTACTATAGAAACCACACCTGAACCAGCCGTTCCGGGAGACAGTCTTGTTGGCTTCTTTAAATAACTTTTACTGGCTGGCAAATTATGATGTAATCAAATGTTTTTGTGCAGAGCCCTGAGATACCTTGTGTCGTGAGGTTTGGTGCCAAGTAATTAACTGACCTAAGCTGAATAAACTTCACGACAACGCCCTATTTGCAAAGTATACTGGATCTAACATAAAACTTTATGGTTTCATCCTTTAGCCATAGTCCACATAAAACTTTGCCTCAGTAGCTGATGTGCAATCAATGTGATTTTTGGGGGGAATTGTTGACAGAGAATTGATGCAAACATGCTCCACCTAGGACATTTTTTTTTTTTAAAAAAAAAAAAGGAAAAACCGGACTTGCAAACAAAGCAGCGACATTCCTGCCAAATCACACACGGGAGTTTCTGGTTTGCAGGCGATGGCACAACTCCCACAGAGCCAGGAGTTTACTTTGAGGGCGAGCGACGGGTTGTTCACGAACAGAGCAAACTCGGTGGCCGAAAGCCCGGCGCGGGCGGACGAAACAGCGACATACTCGGTGATGGAGGAGGCGGTGTCTCGCGAGGAGGAGCGGACAGGTGGTGGTGCTGCGCCGCGGCTGCGGGACCGCACAGCTGCCTGTTGTCATGGAGGAGCAAAGATGGCGCTCCTGGCCTACAGCCTGGGCAAACGCGAAATAAACCACCACTTCACCGTCAGGAACGCCAAGCTGATATCGCTGGCGGCCGTCGCGCTGCTGCTCGTGTTTCACGCGGCTCTGCGGTTTTACGGAGGTAGGTGGGTGGTGGTGGCTGGTGGTGGTGGCGGAGGCGGAGGCGGAGGGGGGGCGGAGGTTACCGTTACTTCAGCGGCCGAGGGCGCAAGCTAACAGCGGATAGCTAACGCGTCGAAGCTAGCTCGCTCGGTTGCGTTTACGTGCTTCTGTCAGTCCAGGAAAAAAGGCTTTAATCGACTCAGACGCGCCCCGAAGATACATTTAACACTCGCAAACAGCGCGTTGAACAAATAAATCTCAAAACGATGTAGAACCAGCACAGGGCCGTGGAGGCTCCTATTAGCATCGTCTAACCTGTCAGAACTAAGAAGGTTTTCATCGTCTATCCACTCCTACCTCCTAAAGGCAGACATTACCCATGAAGCTAATTAAATTGGGTGATTTCTGTGCATTAAGGCTCGTTTCAGAGTGGTCCTTAAACGTCCACCGAGTGTGCAGGCATCCGTTTAGTCATGTTTGTTTTACCTAAATAAGTAAATGTACATTTAGAGTCAAATTAAAGCAAGCATTTCCTTTTAATAACTGTGTTAAATTGTTGTAGAAAGGTTTGCTACACATCAGTAATGAAATCGATAAACATTGTGGCTTCTGTGAAATACAAAGCGTACAGGACATTTCCTCTCATAGTGTCCTTTTGACACTTTTATTTTTTTGTACAACTTGGTGTAAGATAAGCCTGTTTCACAGCAGATGTTTTGAATCAGAATTAATCCCAGGGAGAAACTGGGTTGAAGCACAGATGTATATTATTGGTGTGTTTAGTTTGTTTAGAAAAACTTATGTGTTTTTGTTTATTTTAAGCATTTTAACAGTACAACCAGCATGCTGCAGAAGAGGAGTGCAGTTCTCCATAATAAGTCTGTGCTTTGTCTTTTTTCCCCTCCTTGTACGTCAAAATGTTTGCTGTGAAACTGACTAAAAGACAGTTAGAGGACTTAAAACCCTAAAACGGGGGATATTTAGCAGAAATGTGCACATTCGGTCCTCTGGAATGAGTCCGAAAGTGTATTTTTGCAGCATAAATGTTTGTCTGACAGCATCCTAATATGGTAGAAGAGGAAGGACGACGTGATGCAGTGTCTGTGTCTTTATTTTAATCAGAAACACTTCCCCGGATTAGTTCAGTTGGCATTCATAGCGTGTTAAAAAAAACACAAAAAAAACATGAAGTTAAATCAAAATATAAAGATGGAAGAATGTTTGTTTTTTCATTGGTTTTATTTGAAGGTTCCCATAAAAATCAACCCATTTTTTTTTCCAAAACAGGAACACAGAGTTCTCTGTGTACATTTAGCAGCTGCTTTGTTGGACGTGGTTGGGGGGGGGTGACGTTACATGCCCCCCCCCCCACCACCCACGGCTGAGCTGTGCATTGTGTAGTCCTTTCACAGCAGCGCACTGAATGAAATGCCCAGAGTACTATCTACTTTCTATTCTAGTCTGATAGAAACACGAGTGAAAGCAAGATAAGAGGTTCTGTTGTTGGTGTTCGGACTCACTGGTGACTCCTCTGTCTCTCCCTCCAGGCGGAGACTCGTGTGAATGGCTGCTGTCCAGAGGACGCTACTTGGGCGAGAATGTATGGCAGCCTTATGGCTGTATGATGCACAAGTACAAAAGCACGTGAGTCACACCGTCGCCGTGCCGCCGCCGCTGCTCATTGTGTTGTGAAACTGAACTACGGGTGTGTCTCGGGCCTCCGAGGTTGGGCGGATGACAACCGGCATGCAGTTTAGAAAAATCCTTAAGGATTTGCCTTGGTTTTGCATGTTTATTTCCTAAGCCTGCGTCAGATTTTCTTAGTCTTAAAAGTGGCGATGCAGAAGTCGCAGGCGTTCGATAGAAGCACGATCGTTGGACAGAACTTTGTGTAGGAAAATGGTCCTTTTTTTTTTTTTTTTACACGTTTGAGAGACACGTTTATGCAGATGTAAGCAGTAGTTATGTAAAAACAATAATTATTTGAAGGGACTTGCTCCAGTTTTGCACATTGGAGAAGTTTTCTTCCTCCGTACAGATATCTGTCATGTTGGTCTCTTTTTTTTAAGATGTCTATTGGATTAAATATCTTTCAAGTGGGGTTTTGTGGAGCGCTTACGAATAATAATGTACTTATTATAGATAGGTAGCATTTTAAACGGTCTCGGTTTGGAGGAATAGGTTGGTTCTGATTGGATTGACAAGCTAACAACTAATCAAAGTAGGTTACTTCCATCTTAAAACCACTTTCTGTCTCAAACATTTCGATTTACGAACCTGCACACAGCTACCGGCTTTGCTTTACATCTTTGTTCTGACAGACATGTTGGGATATTCCTGCCGAGGGTTTCCCAGGCTGCTCCAGAGGTTGCTACAGCCAGCTGCTGGTGTTGCCAAATCTGTGTACCTGTAAATAACCAAGCAGTGTAAAACTGATGACAAATATTTGAAGTTGAACAAGTCAACACTGTCTTTTGTGTTGACTTATTACAAAACTGCCAGCAACGCGGACCCGGGTTCACTCTGAGTGCGAAAGTCTGATGAAGTTGTGACGTTATCAACAAAAACGGGGAGATATTTATTTAATCTGCAGCTCATGATCCGAGTGCAGTTAAACCCGCGAGCCAAGCAGCTCCCACGATGGGCTCGTGGACGGCGCACGACACCCACCGTCCCTGATGGAGACGCGGCTTAATCTAAGTGGAGCATGCTATCAACCCGGCCATGACGCATCCGAATCCGTGTCCTTCGGATAACACGACGATATGATACAGAAATCAGGCACTACGAAATGCCGAGCGGTCTTTAAACCTCAGCAGCAGAAATAATCTGCGTTTCTCTAAACTGAGGCGTTCAAAGCGCTGTCTGCAACAGGTAAGATAATAACGGTTCGTAACCTTTCCACAAAACCCCACCTTGTTCTGGTCCTGATGTAGAAAAAGTAACCCGAACCATGTTTCATAGCAGGAATAAGGTTCTTATAACAAAACTAATGCACCTTAATTTGAATCGCTTTGCATTAAAACCTAAATATTCTGTTTTGCTATCATTCCAACACACTTCCGGTTCATTCCCAGGATTGTTAATTAACAGCAGGCAGGCAGCAAATATGAGTCTGAGCGATGAGGTCGTTTCCTCGCGGCCCTTTTCTGTCTTATAGGCCTATAGGCAAACTGGCATTTGAGCAATCTTTGTTGATCGGAAAGGGAAACAAGGGGTTTGAGTTTTCTTTTCCTTTTGTACACAGTCTGGATTGATTGGACTGTTTTCTTTTTTAGCCTTATGAACCCCAGAGGCCTTTTTTTTTCAGGTGCTCAGAAAGTTCACCAGTTTGCGTCGTGATACGCTACCACAAGCTGGTTGTGAAAGTTCTACTTTTATTATACATTTTCTTTCATTTATTTTGTACTAAAACTATCTCACTCACACCTGAAAACCCCAGATTCCAGTTTGATCTTTTGACCTGCTAGTCTCTAAGGTTTGCATCATTTTGGCTCTCTCAGATAGGACCGTATATTACAGCGGTCCCCTAAAGTACATGGTGCTGTTATTTTATTTTATTTTTTATTTTTTTACCAACATATTTGTCTTGCAGTGAAGCCAAAACATGCCTTGCGGAGAAGCGGGTGGCCTTTGTCGGTGACTCACGAATCAGGCAGCTGTTTTACTCCTTCGTCAAAATTATTGACCCCGAACGAGCAGAAGATGGAAACAAGGTAATGACAAGAAATTTCTGGATTTCCCGTACTGCGTCGGCTCTTTCTTTCCTAATTTGCTGCTTCTATCTACCGTCACGGCTGCTTCGGCGTCGGAAAAATAACCCTCATCCTGAAATATTAGGTTTACTCCAAAACTCATCCAAATATCTGTAGCCATAAAAAGACGGTGGAAGCAAAAGGGCCGCTGTGTTTCTGACCAGATTTCTCCCTTTGTCCGCATGGAACGGCTGAAGCATGAGGACATTTTCTTTCAAGACGAGAGGTCCTCTCTTAAAGTGGTGAGCTATTTCTAGACGGGCTCTTTTTTTTTTTTTTTGATTCCTGTTCTCTGTGAACAAAACCGTCCAGTGACAAAAGCTAAAACCAGACTTCCTTTTTTTCGTTTAGGACTTTCTTTGGTATCCAGAGGCAAATAATTCGATGAAGGAGCGCTTCATTTTATGGACTCATGTAAGTACTGATGTCATATTTTGGCTATTTGGTTCTGTTTGGCTATTTGTGGCGTCCACACATCATGACGGGTCAAATCTGGGCGCTTATATTAGTTTTGATTGGGATTTAAATTCAATTTATCGGTGTTGCATGTTCCAGTTTTCTGACTCTGTTATAATGTATTTCCTTTCCCTGTGGGAATAAATTAAAAAAAAATCTCATTGAATAAGATTTGCTGAAGTTGTAACTCTTAAAACCTTTATCCGTACGTTTCTTGTGTGCTGCAGGAAGCTTCTGCGAAGCCGGACGCCGTTATCGTCGGAGCTGCCACGGTAAGCTGTATTTAAAAAAAATTTAAAAAAAACACACAAAAAAACGAATGCTTTGTAGCCCGTATGTCGGACAAGACGGGCAAACCGAATCGCGTCTCGAGCCCATCTGTTTTTCTCCGTCCGCCGCAGTGGTCCATCAAGTTGCACGGCGGCAGCAGCGAGACCCTGCAGCAGTACAGAGCCAACCTGACAGCCATCGCTGTGCAGCTGGAGAGTCTGGCCGAGCGCGGGGAGGTGTACTGGGTCCTGCAAGGTGAGGCCTGATCCTAACAGAAAGCCTGGTTTGGAGACACGATGATGATCTGTTGTGACATCGGCTCTGGGGAAGTATTGCTGCCTGGTAGCTGTAAATCTCTCGTGTGCCAACTCCATTCTTGTGAAATTAATTTGGCGTGATAAAATAAAGTTTACACACACTCTTGAGTTATAACACCATCTAATACTTGTGTGACTTAAACCTATTTACGTCTTGAGAGCAATTTAGGCGCTTTTAACACCGTTATGAATTAAACCTCTCAGCTAAAACCTTTTAATTATTTTAAATATATATATATTTTTGGCTTTCAATTTCCAGACCCAGTAAATGAGGAGATGCTGAGTGAGAACAGGAGGATGATCACCAACCAGCAGCTGGAGCTGTACAACGAGGCGGCGATGAACGTGCTCAACAACAGCAAGTTTCCTGGCCGGACTCGGGTCAAGCTGCTGGCAGCTTCCCGCCAGGCCGCCCTGGAAACCATCAGCCAGTCGGACGACGGTTTGCACCTGCCCGAGGGCACCAGGAATGTGGTAGGCGGGCATTTTCATCTGAAATTAGTGGCCGCGTTCGCCGCGCTCCGGCCTCGCACCTTTGAATTTCCTCACGCTCTTTTTTTTTTTTTTTTTCTTTTAATGTATCTCCTGCTGTCCCGTTTCTTTCAGGGAGCCATGATCCTCATGAACTCCGTGTGCAACAAGCTGCTGAGGCCCATCGATGGCTCCTGCTGCCAGACGCTGCCGCCACCAAACTTCTCCCAGAAGCTGTCGGCTTGCTTCTTCCTGGGCTCGGCCGCCGTGTTCGCGGTGCTCCACGTCCTCGGCAGCAGCCACCACCGGCGACCCGTGCCCCCCGACGTGGAGAGCCTGGAGGAGAAGAAGCCGGCCACAGCGGCCGCCCCCCTCGGACCGAAGGCCCCCTTCCAGGCTCTCTGCAGGATGGGCGTCATCATGGCCTACTTCTACCTCTGCGACCGAGCAGACGTGTTCATGAAGGAGCAGAAGTTCTACACGCATTCCACCTTCTTCATCCCCCTCATCTACATCCTGGTTTTAGGAGTGTTTTACAGTGAGAACAGCAAAGAGGTGGGGTTGTTTTCATAATCCCAAGCTGTTTATTTTGACGTGGAGTTCGTGTGGAGTCCTTACGAGTCATCGCCGTCTCATTTGCAGTAGAAAGCTGTCGTGACGATCTTACTTTGGAGAATCAGAGATAAGCTAACAGCCAATCAGAACAGGGCAGGTTCAAGAGCAAATTGTTGAAACAAAGCTTAGTTCAAATGGACGAGTTTGAAGAATTAGTGTGAGCCTCGGGGCTGTTCTCTTTCTGTCTTTCTTAATACCAGCACCTGAAAGCGACACGCCAAGTTATTTGCTAATGGTGCTTTTCCAGTCAGAGAGCTTTTTTTTTTTTTTTCTCTCTTCTCAAAACAACACCTGCCGCCCATCCTGCTTGCATAAAAAAAACAACCCCATAAACGACATGGAGCATCCCAGCGTCTGTTTCTGCCGTTGTAGTTTATTTTGAAAGGGTCGCAAAGTGGAAAAACATGGTCACAGGTGAGCTCCACTCTGCTGTCAGAGTGTATGCTGATCCACCTGACAGGTGAAAAGTGTAAAGATTCCTAACTAGCGATATTTGCAGTGGCTGTTTCTGCAGCCGACGCCTCAGATTCATTTGAGGGGTTTTCAGCTGCAGAACTTGGGTGCGAGAGCTTTAACTCCGTGAGACAGCTCAGTTATAATCCGCATCATATACGGAATATTACAATATAGGAAGATAAGTTGAATAAAGCTAAAATGCACATGCCGACACGTAATAAGATGTGCTTCGTGAACGTTCCTTTTTTGTCCCACCGGAAAAACCAGCTCCTCTCTGATGTTACGATTGTCAGTCTTGCGGAGCGTCTCATAGTTGTCGTGTTTTTGAGTTGAACCTCGATGAACTCCCGCTCAAAGCTTCTGGCAGGAGGAGGAGGAGGAGGAGGAGGAGGAGGAGGAGACGAGCGGCCTCGGGACACGTGGGTCCAAAATTGCTGCGTGCAGTCAATTGCTTTAACTTGAAGGACATTTTTGACTTTGAGTTGTTTGACGGCAGAGTTTTATTTGTTTGTTTTTTTTGCCACGCCCTGATTGGTTAGATTAACCCCTTCTTTTGATGTTAAGACACTGATTAGCCCATTTAAAGAAAAAAAAAAAACAACTCCAAGCTATCCCTTTTAAACTATTGATTGTTCTTTCTCGGCAGCTCTCTCAGACTAAGTACAGACGGGCTCAGAGTTGCGTCAGTGTGGACTCACTGCAACATCAGCCGAGTGACAGCGGCATCGTTGGTTAGACGGACGTAGTTCGCGTCGCTGCTGACTGCTTCCCCTGTGGCCTTCTTTTACTGTCAGGACAGCCTCGGTTTCAAAACCTGTACTCCTACGTCGTGTTTACACGTAAAATGGGGCACTGATGCGCAACAAAGACTCCTTTTCACACGGTCGAATCGTGAAGGGGACTGTGGGAAAAGGGTTTGTCTCTGTGTGTGCGTACGTTGTCATGGCGAAACGCAGTCAGGGACACACCTGCTATAGCAGTCCATGTGTTTCAGGCCACAAACCCTACATCTTTTATTGTCTGCGGGCAGAATTCACCGACACGGTCCTGAAGCCATTCAAGAACACGAAAGGCTGAAAACAAAGATGGGTGGAGGTCCGACGTGTCCGCAGAAACCAAATATTGTCACGATTACTGACGCTCACGAGCTGAAAGGGCTGTGTGTCAACTGGTGTCGTAAATCGAATGCAGTCACGATATATAACTTAGTTAAACATGACTCAAATCGGATTTAGCCACATAGCCACGCTGTGGATGAAGATGCAACCCCGATTCCAACACAGCTGGGATGTTGTGTAAAATGTAAATAAAAACAGAATGTAAAGATTTATTAATCTCATAAACTCACAGTGGAACGCAGTAAACATATCAAATGTAAAATGTGAGAAAGTGTGCAATTTTTAGGAAACAAAATGAAGTAAGTTTGAGTTTTATTGCAGCAACACATCTAATCAACGTATCAACATGTCTTGGCAAATCAGTGAGAGGACTGGACATAGAAAGAGCATTTTAGAGATGCTATGGGGGTACATTAGTGCCTGTGGCATGGACAGCTTACGCATCTGGAAAGGCATCATTAATGCAAAAAAAAAAAAAATTAATTAATAAATATAGGTTTTAAAGCAACATACGACCCCCTTTTCCAGGGAAGGCCTTGCACATCTTGGCGAGCTTTGGTTTTTATTTGCACAACGTCCCAGCTTCTCTCGGAGCTCGGGCTGCAACTCCCCTAATGTGGAGCTGGTATAGAAACTTTGTTCCGTTCGTGGTTCTCTGCGAACCGTCGATGACTTGTTCGTTCCTCCTTGTGGTTCCAGACGAAGCTCCTCAACCGAGAGCAAACGGACGAGTGGAAAGGCTGGATGCAGCTCGTCATCCTCATCTACCACATTTCTGGAGCCAGTGCCGTGCGTTCCTAAATACCCCCCCACCCCCCTTTTTTTTTTTGTATCCATTTGCGGACGTGCTGAAAATCTAAGCGGCGCCGTGTCTGTTTTCCTGCAGTTCATTCCAGTCTACATGCACGTGCGGGTGCTGGTTGCAGCATACCTCTTTCAGACCGGCTACGGACACTTTTCTTTCTTCTGGCTCAAAGGAGACTTTGGACTTTACAGAGTCTGTCAGGTAGGGCTTAAGCTTAGTTACACTTTAACCCTCTTTGGCTACACACTATCTGTTGAGTGACAAAGCAGATTGATTAATGTCTTATCAGCACAATGCATCAGTGGATGAGCTGAGTAATCTTATGCGTTTACATTTTTCCCCTCCAGGTACTGTTCCGTCTGAACTTCCTGGTGTTGGTGCTCTGTGTCGTAATGGACAGGCCGTACCAGTTTTACTACTTCGTCCCCCTGGTGACCTTCTGGTTCGTCATCATCTACGCCACGATGGCCATGTGGCCTCAGATCCTGCAGAAGAGGACCAACAGTAGGTGTCGAACAGCCGGTCGCCCCAGAGCACGGGGAAACCGCGCACCCCAGATAAAATTCAGCGGGGCGAATGCGGCGCCTGCGTGTGACGTCAGCCGTGGCGACGCTAATCGGCCCCTTCGTGTCTGTCATGTTGTGTGAACAGGCAGCGGGATGTGGCACCTCGGGGTTCTGATGAAGCTGCTCAGCCTCCTGGTGTTCATCTGCACGTTTGCCTTTTCTCAGGTGGGTTTGTTTGCACGACGTCGCTCAAACGCGTCTTCATTTCACAGGAATGGTTACATTTAAGAGTCACGACGGGCATGTGACCACAGCGTAGCATCTGTTACGAGATTAACCACTGAACTGCGCTTTTAAGAGGTGTGACGTTTCCGTTTTATCGTCCGGGAACCCAGAGTTTCTTCGAGAGCACCTTCTCCGTGTGGCCCACCTCGAAGCTCTTCGAGCTGAACGGGAGCATCCACGAGTGGTGGTTCAGGTGGAAGCTGGACCGATTTGTAAGTCAAATGTCCTCCCCCGCCCCTACCTGCAGCAGAGTCAACCAGTCCTTTTTGTTTTCATTTGAACTAGCTGTCCCCGTCTGGTTTGCAGGCGGTGTTTCATGGGATGCTGTTCGCCTTCGTCTACCTGGTGCTGCAGAAGCGCCAGGTGCTGTCAGAGGGCAAGGGTGAGGCCCTCTTGCCTGCAAAGATTTCCAACCTGCTCCTCTTCCTCTCTGTCGTCTCCTTCATAGTAAGACCGTTTGCCATTTTGTACCCCCACCCCCTAAGTCCTCGCTTACATATAACTAAACAGAGTAAGATTAAACTACTGTTTATCTCTCAAAGGTCTCTTGCTGTTGACTTAAGGTTGCAAGCTTTAGTTTAGGTCTTTTTAGGTGGGATTCTATGCAAAGCTTATTAGCAATTAATATCTTACCTGTTGTAGGTAGCTCTTTGAATGAGCTCAGTTTGTAGAAATAGTTTAATTTAATTTAACTGGATTGCTGTTTTTAAACAACTGCACTGTGTTATACAGAATACCTTTTAAGCTACTGTCAGTTTGGCTCTACGTGGTTATTTCAGCACGATTCTTTAGTTATTGGTGATAGCAAAAAGGTTTAGTAGCAGCCACGTCTGCTGGCAGGGCTTTCAGCCGGAATAACCGCGTAACGCAAAACGGACAGCGCTGTAAAAGTTTCTAAAATGGTGTTTGTACGAACCGCTGTGACGTCTTTGAGATTAGCAGCAGTAATTTACTTTGGACTACCTATTAGTTTGTTGATCCCCGTCAGAGTTGAAGGTCGTTTAAAGAGCTATCTACAACAGGTAAGATATTATCGGTTCATACCCTTTCTACGGAATCCCGCTTCAAAAAGATCCAATCTGTTCCTTTGACCGAGGCTCTCCTTTGTTTTTAGACTTATTCAATCTGGGCGAGCAGCTGCAAAACCAAAACGGAGTGCAACGAGATGCATCCCTACATCTCTGTGGTCCAGGTAAAGCTTCGGCCCGTCTTCATTCAACAGCTTTTTTTTTTTGCTTCCTCATCTTACAGCAAGACCAACCGGTTTCGATTGTCAAACTTGTTTAGCTCGTCGATCCGTCCACTGCGCGGAGCTGGGATTGGATGTGTCTGCACGCATCGTCTCAGTCTTAAATACGACAAGAACACACGTTTGACATCTTTCCCAGCGGCGAGCAGGGAATTTCCACATCCAGGCACTGACTTTTCCCAGCCATAACGGACTTGTCGTATTCTATTCAGGCGACATGCAGCAACAGGTTGCCTCAGACTTTATGGGTTAATATTCCATAAACTTTATGATACAACGGGTTAATTTTAGTATCACAATAAAGGAGTCACCTTCTCCACAGGTAAATAAATCATTACCGAAAACCAATCCACTCCAGCTGAATTGGCACAGTGGAGGAATCAAGGAGACTTTACTGTCATTCACATCACATGTGGTACATGAGGTGGTATAATTGTATAATTGTTTTCATGGTCCCAGTTACACCCAAAAGCAATATAAATAAAAATAAACAGGATATAAGAATATACACTAATAATATAAATAAGGTGTAGTAAATAACAACGTGAACATCAGTCGGTTGTGAGCAGATGGGTATGAGTGTAGCAGGTTATTGGAAAAAAAATCAGCAGCGTGAATAAAATGACAAGTGTCCGATTAAAGGGGCATTGCAGTGTTTTTTACATCTCAAGGGTAGAAGTTGGTCTTCAGCTCCCTCATCAGCCTTCTTCTCTTCAACCTCCTTGACTCACAAGTTGCAACTTCAAAGGATATAAATGTTATAAAATGTCTGTTTGTCTCTGAGTTTTGACTCGTGTGTGTGTGTGTGTGTGTGTGTGTTGACAGATTTTGGCCTTCATTCTCATCCGAAACATTCCAGGCTACGTCCGCTCCGTGTACAGCTCCTTCTTTTCGTGGTTCGGAAAGATGTCCCTGGAGGTAAGCGGATAATCCTCTGGAATCAGATACGCCGCGCGGCTTTCCTGGGGGGAGAGAGAAACACGTTCCCACTCGCTTTGCTTTGTCTCCCCCAGCTGTTCATTTGCCAGTACCACATCTGGCTCGCGGCAGACACCAAGGGAATTTTGGTCCTCATCCCGGGGAGCCCGTCGCTCAACGTCCTGGTGAGCACCTTCATCTTCGTGTGCGTGGCGCACGAGGTCTCCCTCGTCACCAACGACCTGGCCCAGGTGGTCATCCCCAAGGACAGCGCGGCCCTGCTGAAGAGGCTGGGGGCCGTGGCGGTCGTCAGTCTGCTCGTGCTGCTGTGGACCAAGGGCGAGCAGCTGACGCCCGGGACTTGATGGCCGCCGATTAGAGCCCGAGCGCCTGCGGGAACTGAACTGAGGTACAGAATCAAGTCTGCTGGTGGGTCAAAGCGAGGGAAGGATTTAGCAGCAACTGACTGCTGCAGCCTACATAAACTGGGAAACAAAAACAAACAAAAAAAAGCCCTGAAACAAGGGATTGCTCTCTTTAGGGCCAAGAAAGGAAGACCAACTAAAACCACTGAAATGTTTACATGATCTGGGCGTAGATTTAGAGTTCCTTATTTCAGGACAATCGTGTCCGCAGTGAAATTTCCGAGCGTCCGCTTCCGTGTAGCCAAACACACTAATACGGAGCTGGTCCCGTCATAGCCTCGCTCTGCGCTGCGGTCTCTCCGTCCACATAGCAGCTAAACGGTCATAACCCGAGTATTTCAAGAACAAACGCTAAATCGTGCCGCGATTTGTTTTTGTTCCTTAAAACCAACGTTGGTGTACAGCATTATTTCTGTTGGACGTCGCAAACTGCAAAGACTAAAGTGTAGTTTGGAGTGCGATGGATAAAATGTCGAGAGACCTTCAACATACCCTTCCTCTTTTTATTTTTGAGAGTTATTTACAAAATGCCCGGCCGGCAGAAAGCCTCTGTGGTCGACCTGCTGTCGCTCTGAAATGACACGACATGTATAGTATTTAATGATTTAAATTAAGCTTATATTTTATACAGTTCTTGGGCTTTGTTTTTTGTTTTTTGTACTTTGCGTCCGTAACTGCTGTTCGTGGAGAAGTTCTGCATCGTTAGTTTTGTACCCATCCCAGAGTCTCATGGACGAGGTTGAGCCTTTTAGTCTAGCAGCCGTCTCTCTTATTAGCGGCACACTTCGTTGTATGGATGTAAATATATATAAATATATACATATATATATATATATATATATATATATATTTGTATGATAGAATGGAAGAGTTTATTTTGTACAGCGATGCTTCAGCTGTTTATTTGTAGGTACTCCACGTTGCGCATGGGAGTAACAGCTAAACGTCCATCGTCCTGCTGTTACAGCCTGTCCAGTTAGGATCAGTGGCTACGTGAGGTGGTTTTGAAGACGAATGCCCTTTTTTTTTTTTTCCTTCCCCTCCTCAGATGCTTATCTGTACAGCACATCTTCAAGTGTAAAGGCTCATTGGATGTACCCGAGCTCAAGCTTCCACGTTTAGGCGCTTCGCATCCGAGCCGCACGAATTTAAACCTTGCACTGAGTGAGCTGAGAGGATCTAATGTCAGTTTTAATTAAAAAAATATATATATATAAGAAGGGGGGGATTATTCTGCGTTTCTTGCCGAGCGGACAACGTCTCTGCCTGTTTATACGAAGAGCACTTTTATTTGGTCACTTGTGTTTCTTCCCTCTTTTTTTTTTCGCCATCTTTAAGGTGGAAAACGGTTTTTAGCACAATTTAGTTTGGCACATTTTCCTTGCGTAAAGCAGATATGTAATTTTTTTTGTCACAGTAGTTTCTGTCGACACAGAACAATAAACATATTGTACTTTATGAACTCTGACCCTACTGTTTGGGGGGGTAGTAAAATAAAGCGGTGTAAATGGTTTATTTATTTCCAATTTTGACACAATCTGTTTGCAAACTTGGAATTCCTCTCCGTATGAATATACTTCCATGTTGCCCTTTTACCTTGGATGTATAAAGTTTACTGACTTGTTTCTTCGTCTGTTTTCTGATCAACAACAAAACGATAAATTTGGCAGTTTTGATAAGGCCTTATTTGATTTCTCTGGTTGTGTAAAAACGACCAATCTTGCACCCTTCCTCTGGGTCTCTTGTAATATTTTACATGTATTTTTTTTTTTTTTTTTGTGACGTCTTACAAAGTGTGGATCTGTATTCATATTTATAAATGCCTTTATTCTGTTGTACATTGTTAAAAATACTTCCAAAGAATGATTTGGGCTGTTTTTTTCTTATCATTTAGTAAAAAAAAGTAGTAAAAATATAGCTTTAAAAAGATTTTATTGTCATCATATGGCACATTACATAAAACAAGACACTCTTTCACTTTAGGTCCGTTGTGCAAAGCAAGTAAAAATAGCCTTTTATTTTAATTTTTTTAACATACACAAATATTTCAAAAGTGTAACAATAATAAACCGCTACACTCTTGTCTCATATTCTCACTAATAAAGGTTTAAGTGCATATGAATGATAAAACCTTACTTGTGAGACATGCAGATTGGCACAAATGTTAGAAAACACAGATGGTCGGAAAGTGGCGCTTGACGCTGGCGCCTCTGGTCATAAGTTTAGCGCTTCGGCCACCTTTCTCTCCTCAGGAATACCATTTACCTGGAGGAAATGGAGGACAAGGCGGAGTGAGTGGGCCGCAGCGTTCGTCTTGCAGCTCCGTTTTCAAAAGAAAAGACGGAACGCACTGCTGCACCTACCTCCAGCCTTCGGAACGTCGACATGACGTAATTATCCCCTTTTGTTAGCGTTAAACAGAAAAAAAGGGCAGCTTGTTAGTGCGTCATGCAGCCGGTCGCTTTGGCCACAAGAGGGCGCTCGCACCCAGACATCAGTCCATCAAATGAGGTTTGTGAGGAAAATGGAAAATGAGCTCCTTTAGTTGCAGACAGAGGAGCTATGAGTTCTCTAAAGGCGAAGGAAAGGAGCTCCTTGAACGTAACTCTGAGTCAAATTTGCGAACAATTCTACTTTGGTTAAAGCAACACGTCCAACAGTCCTTTTTATGTAGAAAAGGTTTTTCCTATAAAGACGCACACGTGGAAGTTCCTGTAGAACATGACGAGAACGCTTCAGTCAACATAATGAACTTTATGTTGACTGACTCTGTCATAAGCTGCAGTTTCATTTCCGCAGAACTAAATGACATCTATAAAGGCTCCGTTTGCATTTTTTATTTTTTTTATAATGGTGCTCTTTTCCGAATGTTTGCAAACTTCTACCGTTTTCCTCAACCTCGAAACCTTTTCAAACAGGAAACGGTGCCGAAAGAAAGACTATAGCTTTTAATTATTTAAGTATTTATTCTGTATTTGTGAAAGGAACAGGCTGGAAGCCAAAACAGCAAAACTAAGGTTTCAATATGAACTTAATTGACTAATTCCACTGTATTATAAGTTAGTAGATTGTTATAAACCTGGTAAACTGAACTCACACCTCCAGACATGCTTTTCTGTGACAAAATAAAAGTAGGTTTTTTTTTTTAAAAAAAAAAAAAAGCAAAGTAAAAGCACAGCAGAATGAAAAAAATGCAGCTGCGTGCAGATTTTTTTTTTTTTTTTTTGACATTACCGGCACATGGAGGAAAACTGAAGAAAAAACAAACACTCACCTGATGGCCTCTGTTGTGGTATTGTGATCTGGTTCTGCAGATTCCTGAAAAAGGTGGACAGTGGCGTTAAAGTGAGAACATACATGCAAAGTCCAGTAGGCTACTTTTAAATTAAAGTGTCTTGTTCTGCGTTTGATTATTAATGATTATCAGTTCTGAAGCCGTCTTGCGGTCTCTGGTTTTTGCTGCTTTCCTTTTGGGCCATAAACCGCTCGCCTGTGCAACTATTGACACCGAATCGGGGTCTTTTCACTCACGCCTGTGTCTGCATAAGAGGCATGCTGGTGGTCTCGTAGTTGTCGGGGTGGATGGGCGGCACCACCTCCCCGCTGACCGGGTTGAAGACGGGCAGCGTGGACAGAGGCCAGGAGATCTCGCGGTTCTTGGACATGCTCCGCAGCTCCTTGGTGGACTTCTGGATGGAGCTGTGGTGGACCAGCTGGATGCTGGAGGACGGAGAAGAGGGGGAAGTTGGTATTGTGGCATTCTTCCCGACGGAGGCGTGACTGATCTCCTCGGCGTGAGATCTGCACTCTGTCTGAGCATGCACATCTGTCCTCGTCTACTGCTGTTTGTTTGATCGCTTCATTTCAGAGAGTTAAATCTTCCAAATGCATTCAGATTTATTCCTATTAGGAGTTTTACCTCCCTACAGCTGGTCATTGAATTTATCAGCAGCCCAATGAATGAATGAATGAATGAATGTCAACACACATATGAGCACATGAGTGGATAGGAAACAGCCATCAATGACAAACCAAAGAGGGGAGGGAACAGAAACGAACCAAAAAAAGAAAAAAAAAAAAGAAAAAACACAGGAGAGATAAAACACTTACGCTGGTGTTTGCATGTTTCTTTTTGCCCTAGAAGCAAAACAAAATGAATGAATTAAATACTAATATTAATAATTAAAGCAACATCTACACACAAGTGAATGAATCGCTGCATAAAGTCAGTCTGGAGATGGGAGTGGAGCCCGGCCTGTAGACAATGTAAGGACGTGGGATGGGTGATCTTTAGTTTGGCGGCTCAGAATGCACATGGGAACGGCAACGAAAAATAAAGGAAAAATAAAAAAGATGACGACATATACAGACGAAGAACTGAATATAAATGAACACGCTACCAGATGGATGGTAATGACAAGCTGCCGTTCCAGTCAGGATTTCAAATTCGGATCTGATTATCCGGCTCCTAACGCGGTCCTCTGCTGTCGTTTCGTTTCATATTCTTACGTAGCGCTAACGCTGGTTAATTAGGTCCTTGGGTGCAATATTAGTGCAGAAATAAGCAAGATGGGGCACACTTACACCCCCTCCCGTCTGCAGCACATCGTGTAGCCGAGGATGAAGAAGAGGACCAGCGCCACGGCAGACGGAACAGCCAGCGTGATCAGGAAGTCGGAAAAGTAATCCCGGCTCTTCAGAGACTCGGACGGAGGGTCGTATTCCCCGAAGTCAGGCAGTATCCCCGTGCCCGGGTCGGGCCGAGTAATGTACACAGGGACTACTTTGTTGATATAAACCTAGAGCGAGAGAGAAAACTCCTTCAGGAGGTTTTGCCGCTGATACAAAAGCAAATGAAATAAATTACAGGATGTTAAAAACGGAAAAGTCGTCTGAAACTGTTAGATTGAGCGTCCTCACCAGTGAAATCTTACACCAGTCGATGTGAAACTGAGCTCGGAACTTCTTGTCGCAGCTGATGTCAGGCTCCATCTCCTGGCTGCAGCGCAGCTGGTTGTGTGGGTTTTCCACCTCCCGCAGGCACGACGAGAAGGGGACGTCGGCACCGACCATCACGTAAACGCTAGGGAGGAGACGGGAGACGTGAGCTGGATGGAGACGCGTGCAGAGGCTTGTCTCTGCTCCCCTGAGGTTCGTCCTGTAGGCTCTTATCTGCCAAAGCGTTAGTGTGGATCTTTGATGCAGGTCGTGTGGGCCACCCCGCCGAACCAAACAAGACGGCCACGTGTTTTTTCCATCCAGCTCAGAGTGAACTGAAGATCCCCGAGGCCCCAATTAGATAAAATGCCATCACGGGGAGAGTTGGCTGAAAATACAAGCAGCTCGTTTGATTTAGGTAAGGGAAGAAACCGTTCTGGGAGACTTTCTTGAAAAGAGTCTTGCCCGTTGAGTAAAACCCATTAATCTGTTTTTTGAAACCCAAAATGCAGCTCAAGCAGATGAGGAACCAAGGGAAGAATTAATACGATGTAACGGGAGCATTAAAGTGTTGAACTGTGCTCAGTCCGCTTCCTCACCCTTCTTTTAGATTGTTGATGGGCAGGGGCACCCGGCCGCCGCGGTCCAGGGCCGAGGTGATGTTGATGGCGTTGAGCCGCTCCGGCTGCCACACGTTCTTCACGGCGCCAAGGAAGTCCCCCAGCACCTCGCTGGCCAGCATCTCCTCCACGTTCATGTTCTTGATGTAAAACTCAGCCTGGTAAGGCAGCGGAAAATCTGTCGGAAAAACACAAAAGTGAGAACAGAATTTGTTTGTTTTTAAAAAGGTGGCAGCAAAAGATGAATAAAAAGAGTTGAGGCGAACGTTTGTGCATAAAAATCTAAGAGACGTGCAGTAGTGCTTCGGAGACATCAATAATGTGTATCTGCTGAGCTTTTTTTGAGGGGGGGGTTAACGTCTTTTTGCACCAGATGGCAGATGACATCACAGCACGGAGAGAGCGAGCGAGAGAGACAGAGAGACGTCACACAAACAGCTGCAAACAGCTGCTGAGCTTTCCCCTCGACGCTGTTGGCATTGTGAGGCGCGTGCGGACTCTGCTTGACGAGCCACGCGCACAGATGCGCCGTGTAATTGCTGGGATAAAAGGAACAACTGGCTACGAACGGAAACACTGTCAGAGGGACTCTGCATTATTGACACAAGATGAGGTGCTGATTCATCACCGTTCGCTTGAAATTTACAACAAACTGTTGCAAGACTTAAAATTAAAGACTTTAACTAAAAGAAGCTGGTCCAAACAACAGCTGGCTTGGTGCTTTGGTTCCTACTGTGTTTAAGTTTAAATATAGAGTCCATGCTTTTCTGAGCTCTTGTAATTTAAACAAAACTGGATAAACTCCATCTGCTGATGAAGAGGAGAACAGCTACCATCAAGGCTGTGGTGACGTTCCTTAACATGTTTAAATTCCACTTCTCAGTTCGAGTATCATCTGCGCCCTCAGGATTTAACCATCGAAGTTACACAGAGCGATTTGCTCCGTGCAAGTCACGCCGGCCCCTCTTACCTTCTGTGGCCATGATGTTTATGACCAGGTTGTGCCGCGCCGTCTCGAACGTGCGCCTGTTGTAGGCAGTAATCTGCAACACAGGGGTGAAAGTTTAAGCTCGGATCAGTGCAGCTTACACGGCACCGGCTCTCCGGACAAGGCAGGGCTGGGTGCACGTCGCGGGTCCCCGTGCCCAGCTGTGGCACCGTATAGAAGCACATGAGTCCTGCTCAACGTGATAAGGAGGCAGGATTTCAACAGGAGCTTATGAGGCGACTTTAAAAGCATAAAATACATAATGGAATTCAGGTCTTTTCTGCTGTAAGCAAAGAAGTCTGGGAAATCCTTTTAAATCGTTACGTTTATGGTAGAAAATGACATATTCTGGTTACATAATTAAGCTTGATTCTCTTACACAAGACAGTGTCAGCACAAAAAGACTTCACCGATAATAAGTTGCAGCAAAAAACAAAAAGCGTGCCGACCACCCACCTCTATGACAGTAGGCTTGCCGACGTGCTCTGCGGTAGGAGAGCCGTAGAGCACGCCGTCGCTGTGAGGGGTCCTCTGGATGTAGCGCAGCCAGCCTGGCCGGTCGGGGTAGCCCCTCAGGTTGGTGTTGAAAGTGATCGGATCGTCGCTGGCGTCGCCTGGAGAGAAGGCAGCTCAATAAGGAACCCTGCAGTGATTTGTTGCAGGTCAGCTCCAGTTCAATAACGCACATTTAGTCCTATTAGCTAAATTGCAGACACGACGCCTACGCCAGCAAACTATATTCTCCTCCTGCAATAGGATCTTTATATGCAATACGCTGTGCAGGTACTTAACCTGACAAATGGTTTTGTGGTAAAAAAAAAAAAAAAAAAAAGACTCGTGCCAACATCACAGCGTAAAAGCTTCGAACGTGATGGAGTCGTACCTGATTTGGGGTACGGCGGAAACTCTCCTTTGAAGTGCTCCCTCTCCAGAACGTGGACGAACAGCACTCCCGCCGACGGGTAGACGTTACGGTCTGCGTGCGACCTCGACAAGATGGTGACCACTGCAACGCAGGTTTGAAAGAGCGCGCAGCTGCTGAATATTTCATTTTTTTGTGTGTTATTTGTCAGCAGTACTGTGTTAAAAAAAAGCACTTTCTTTATACATTCTATAGGTTTTGTTCAGCATAAACAGAAGAGGAAGTGACTGAAAAGCAGCAGTAAGAAGTCATTTAGTGTGCAGAGCGTTTTTTTATGATCTCCCTTCCTCTTCTTTCCAATGTTTAGCTCCACTACCTTTCTAACACAAACATTTAGACGTTATTAGTGCAAGGAATCACTAAAAAACCTGTCTTTTTACAGACGTTTACACCTCGTCTCAACTTTTAACCTTGCAGCTTTTAGAGCAAGTTTTTTTTTTTTTGCTTTTAAATTTCACCTTTCCCCCTCTCTCACTCTCCCACACTGGGTGGCAACTCCATTTTTAATCACCATGGGAGACTGAGCGTACGAGGAAGAAGAAAAATCGGAGGAAGTGGCGGGGGGGGGG
>NC_051434.1:13083104-13113218 GCF_001649575.2 Kryptolebias marmoratus
GGGGGGGTGGAGGGGAGAGCAGGGGATATGTGCTATGAAGTGAAAGCCAAGGAGAAAAAGCAGGTTTGATCTGCTCTTGCCTGCAGACACACGACTCTGGACGCATTGAGCAGCTGGGAGAACGCTCTGAGTGTCCATTTGTTCGTTCCCACTTGCAAAATGCTGCAGATTTTTACCTCCATTTTAATCCTTTCTGTAGCATTAAGCCAGCAGTTGCTATACAACAGTCCTCTACTTCTGCATTGTGAGATTTCTGTTTGAAAGGAGCTGATTTCCAAGAAGAGTCCCGTGAGCGAGATTTACATTTTTAAATCAGTGAAAAGGGAAGTCTGTCAGAGCTGTTTGGCTGATGTCTTTTGATTGTCTACAGAGGAGGGTAGAGACTAAGAATGCAGATGAGAACTCAATACATACAAGGCAAAACTACCTTACAGAAATGAAAGGAAACAAACAAACCAATCTCATATGTATGTTAAACTGGGCGGCAGGCAGCAACAGACGCTGACCCAGCCATATGTCTGACATCCCCAAGGGTTCAGTCACGCCGAGATACAATCAATAGCATTTAGCAGCCACTAAATGTGGTGTCGCTTCAACAACCTGGGGTCATATCCACCACATCTCTTCTCAAGGAGTCACCTGAGCATGACTAATCCACACAATAGCTCCTCTGGCTCCAACTACTGCACCCATGACATTAGGATCTGGGTTAGTCGGAGACCAAAAATAAAACCTCATTTCGTCGCAGGCAGACCGGCTCCTGAGCAAGGACCTCGGCCTGAGTGCACACTCGGGTTTCTGTGGTCCTGCACTTCGGGCCTCGGCAGCAACGAAGGACCACTTTCAGACACTCCGAAGGGCAAACACTGGCCGCTCCGTTCAACCTGAAGGCCAGACGTAAACACTCTCTCAATAAAATAACAACTAGATCTAGAAATAAGCTCACAATTATCGTTTTAATCAAACAACCGGTGTCCGTGTTCCACCTGTGTGATCAAGAGAGCAGGTGTGAGTAAAGACCAGTGACTGCTAAGAGCATCAAATCTGCTTATTTGCGACCGGATGAGTCTCTGCTAAGCTTTCTCGAGATGATGACTCTCAGAGCTCCCAGAGCACAATACATCACCAATTACAAGTTAATGCTAAACTGTCCACTGCAGACTAACCCGCTGCCTTCAGTTCTGGGTCAAATGATAGACAAGACATACAGGATAATCCCAAAAAAAAGATACACTTCCCAAATAACTAAGTTGTCCTAATAACTAACTTGTTTCAATAAAGCTGTCCAGAAACACAGAGCTTTTGAAGATGACCTGTTTGGCGTTAGTGTAAGATGGTAGATCGCTAACAGGTCTTGGGAGCGGTGGAAATGGATAACCAAGTTACACGCATTTCTGCGCTGACCTTGGGCCGGCTGAAGCCTCTTAGAAACACGGTGGGCAACAAGGAGACGACGAGCTGGCCAAACAATGGCCTCAGCTAACAGAGATCTTTAACTAGTCGAGGAATCAACAAGGAAAGGGTGTCCTTTGAGCTTTCCTGAAAAGTCTTCCGGGTCAGGAGGGATGCATGTGCTTCTTTGATGCTCAGCTGGGAAACAGCACAGACAACAAGGACTGCCAACCATTGCCATGTGACTCAGGCTTGGGTTTTCTGTCCGTGACGAGCGCGAACTCATTATTCTAAACTCAGACATGGAAGTGAAAGTAGCTGCTGCTGTCGCAACGGGCAGCAAGGCGACGGCTTTAAGGACGACAGTGGACACAGAGTGACCAGTTCAGTCTGTCCTGCAGAGCAACGCAAAAGGTAAAACTATTAATCTATCTGAACTAGCTAGGGAAAATGTTTTGGATTATTTCAGACTTTTATATAAGCGCCTGTTCTGCGAAACCGAGGAAATGCTGCCTGTTCCGCTGTTACACACAATCAGGGTGAAATCTACATCTACCAGGGCTTAGACAAGATTTAAACTGAAATAAGTGCTGTTAAAGCAACAGAAAGTGGGTTCAGTCTGAGAGACAGCAGCTAGTATTAATGGGGAACCAGCTGAGCGTGTCACTGGGTTATGACAGGAGGGAGGAGACACACGAAGTGCATCACTGCACAAAACCCACTCACCATCTTTGTACAAGGCTCTTCTCTGTTGCAACGCCACGGATTGCTCCATTTGGACATTTCGCTCATGTAAATGGCGGCGTGTCGCATCAAAGGCATGCACAACGTAAACTATTGGACCAATGAATAGAAGCAGTCGTGAAACAAAGGGCGTCTTTCAGAAGATTGTTTTTTTTTAACGAGCGCACCTCCCACCTCACCCTCTTCTAGACCAGCCTCAAAGGAAATTTCTACATTTGTGGTGTCACAGTTCTGCAGCGTTTTAACAGTTTCAGGACAAGGTGATCAGTTTCAGCACGTTCTGTTAAAGAACTGTTCTGATATTATGAATTTCCACAGTGATTATAACATTTCAGAGACCCATCTCAGTGTGTTATTTCACAGAAACACAAGCTACGGTTTCCTAAATCACTTTACAGCTTTCTGTACACATTAATTCAACAAAGCTGGGTGAGTGTAATTATTCAACATCTTTAAAGGAGGAGAAATTTCAAAAAGTTGTGCTTCTTGTTCCATTTAAGTCCCTGCAGTACAGTTTATAGTGCAGACGAACTACCTAATGTCACCTTCATTTGTTATGCTTTGACTTCTCCTTTAAGATCGTGCTTCTCCTGGTAACAACCAGTGGATTTCTATGGCCATATATCTAACTTTTATAGAGCAGTAATCCAACTGTTTTCCTTTTTACACATAATGTAACATCTGTGTAATAAATGCAAACATTTAAAGTCAATCTTAATGTAATTCTTTTACCTGTCTGGGGTATTTTCAAGCCAAAATGCTTAACACACAGTCATTAGTGCGACTAAAATATGAATATATATTGTTTGGTTGCTTATATTTGATGAGAAATACATTATTGTCAAGAGAATTAAAACAAATGTTTGAATAAAACCAGCTAGGAACGATTCTTTTTTAGTCGGACAGTTTTACTGTGCGCACACCATACAAATAATAAATACATAATAGGCTATAATAGGGGTTTTTTTTTACTCCATATAAAATATTACACTTTCTGACTTGGCAGGTGGCTGAATAAAAGCTGAGCGAGTACAATAAACCGTCATACAGAGGTATGGTTTACTACACAGATGTGTGTTTTATGTAAAAAAAAAAAAAAAAGCATATATATATATATATATATATATATAATAAAATGGCGACTGTGTGCGCGTGCCTGTCTTGTAATTAGGACAATCTGTGCAGCTGCGCGACACAAACTTACTTATAAACCGACACATACTGAGTCAACCTAATCAAAAAATAAAATAAAATAAAATGTAATGATAAACATTATGCGTGTCTAGCTGTGCGGAGACACAAAAGCCGTTCGTATAACGGTCTGGCTGTCAGTTGGGAGCCATTTTTTCCACGTCTTCCCCTTCAAGCCGTTTGCTGGAGGATAAAAAAAACATTAGCAAAGCGGCTAAAACGGTAGCAGCTAGCTAACTAGCGGCTAACTAGCACGGATGCTGCGCGTAATGTCCGGGCGAAATCGATACCTTACCCGTTCCGAGCCACACCGCGACAGCTGCAGCGGACATGGCGGTAATTATCCACGTAAATCTTTCATGAGAAACGGCGTTTCTTTCTTTCTATTTTTTTTTTTATTTTTTTTTTAGTCGTCACTGACAGCCATGATAATGAGCATCCTGCAGCAGCATTCCTTCCTCCGCCTCCTTCCTTCCTTCGCCGTCTCCTCATTGGCTGAACATCTGGATGGAAAAAGATGGTTGTCTTGTTAAAAAAAAAAAAAAAAGAAGGAGAAGAAGGGGTGAGGGGGTTAAGACGTGTTGTGAATTGGAAAAAAGGAGAAAACATTAAAAAAAAAAGTGCCACGCCTTTAGCAAATGTCTCTGTAGGACGAGTTATGTTTCCAGAGCTCGTCTGTGCGCCTAACGTATTTGTGTGCATTCACTGGTCGCACTTTAGCTCAGGTTTGTTTGTTTTTTTAATCTCTGGGTTTCCTGCGTTTCTGATCCACAGCAGGGCTCGTTAGGGCCAACACAGCTTGACCTCCTGGGCGCAGCTGTCAGAGGGCAGAGGCTTATTTAAGAAGTCTGCACCAATCTGTCCAAACCTCCTGCAGAGATGAGGGCTGGGGGGTTCTTAGAGGACAGATGGTCAGGTTTTAGGCCCACTGGCTGCCAGTCATGTCTCATAAAAGGGCTTTGGGACCCTTCATTTCACCCCACATGCTCCCTTCTCTTTTGTGCCATAGATAGCTCTTTGATTTGGCAGATTTGTTTTCCTGTGATCAACACAATGCCATCTACCGTGCTCTGCAGTGCATGGCACTTTTCTCCCCTTCATCCCCTTAAGATTATTTTTAGGTTGCTTAGCAACATCTTCCAGCCTGAGTTTGGACTTGGATGACTCGGTTGCATCTGTGGAGGCAGCACAGCAACAAAACAACAAATTAAAGAAATGTCTTTTATTTTTCTTTCTTCTTTGTTTTTTCTTTTGACCGCGCCTGACTCCAGTCTGAAAGGAAAGTGTCCATCTTAGCTTTTATTTACCAACTTTCTGCTTCATTTGATTTAACAACGCTAAGTTATGTTTGGGGCAAAATAGATTTGGTGGCTGGAAGAAGACTGGACGGACAGATTCTGAGAGATCATGACGTGTCACTTTGTGCCGCGAGAAACCAAACGGATTTATGGTTTTTCCACATCTGTCTCACTTACACCTGATCCTTCAAACATTACACTTTGATCATGCACTAAAATGAGTATTAGCTGAGAAGATATTTTAAACAATAACCAAAAAAAAAAAGCAAAAAGTTCATGTGTTAAAATGTTGAGGAAAACAGGAAGCGTCACCAGGACTGAAATATGATTATTTTCAAAAAACAACAAGTTATTTAAGTAATTTGTATGCATTGAAACAGACAGGACTGCTGTTTTTTTGTTTTTTTTTACGTGTGCAACATCTGATTTAGATGCCATTCTAAGAAAAAAACAATAGTTTGGGAAATTCTTAGTCAAAGTTGATGAATAATTAAAACAAGGAGTGTCAGATTAAAGTCAGCAGGTTATTCATGTATAATTTGAATTAACTGTTTGAGCTTTATTTTAATTGTCATATTTTTAATGAAAAACTTCAGTTAACGTTGTTATTATTGCTGTGCTAACAAAACACACAGCAAGGATTTTTTTTTTTTTCAAATTCTCCATCTTAAAGATTTCAAAAATGACACGTGATTTGTTGAAATTTGGCGATTTATCACTTGGCCTGGGGATAAACCGGTTGGGGTTGAGAACTCGGTTTTATTTTTTGAGGGACGTCATCTGGAATCATCTGTGTATTTAAAAAGGAAGCCAAACATTATATGAAGGGATTTCCAGACACTAGAGAATTGGTCAGTTTCAAAGAAAATTCAAAAGGATTAGAATAAATAATAATAATAATAATAATAATAATAATAATAATAATAATAATAATAATAATAATAAAAAGATTATTGCTGAAGATAAAACTTCGATATTAAAGGGTGATTAGGAAGAATACATGCTATTTTTGTTACGGGGGTGTCTTTATGGACTCATGTTCACGCAAAACTCAATTACGACACAAAACAATATTTTCACGTTGTTTGCCTTTGCTCATTACGAGTCATTTCGCCGGCACGGGTCACAAACTGTGACAGACCGGAGACGAAAAAGAGAATATACTGCGATCGAATTGAGACGGAAATGGACCTTTTGTGACTAAATTGCAACAAAAACTAAAAAAAAAAAAAAAAAGGGCACAAAGGTCCCAATATATTTGGCTTTATGTACGCAGAGATGTAGTAAACACCAGTTCAGAGTGATTCCAGGTGAAAGTCTCTCAGTTTGATGTCTGAGAGCATAATCCACCAGGTGCGGTGTAAAGTTTGGTCAGGACCTCTCTCTGGCCCGCACGCCACACTTTGGGAACCCCTCACGCCCGGAGCCGTGAGGAACACCAGGCTGTCAGTCATGTGTGTGTGTGTGTGTGTGTTTGTGTTGGTATTTACGCCAGACTGCAGCTTTCTGTACTGAAATCCCCCTCCGCGCAGCAGCTTGTCGGACCGAACCACTGCCGCAGTTCGGCTTGTTTTGTTTTTTTATATATATCTTTTCGCACCTGTCACGTGACGCGTCGCGCTTTATTCACCCAAGCAGCCGCTCTCCTTCCCCCCCCCTCCTCCTCCTCCGCAGCTGCAGCAGCAGCAGCGGTCAGTCCACCGTAGCGGTCCGCGGATGTAGCTCGGCCGCCTTTGCCCTCCGCGCGCGCGCGCGCCTCTCATTGGACCGAGCCGCCGAACCGCACCGACCACCGGCGGCGTCCCCCTCCGCCGCCTCCCGCCGCCCCGCAATGGCGTTGGAGCGGCTCTACTATGTCTGAGCGCTCCCGGAGCCGCGGTTCCGTTCGGGACTATTCGCGAAGCAGGCGAACGGGAGACAGAAATGTTCCTTCGGATGGTTGTTTTTTTTTAAATTTATTTTTGTTGTTTTTGTTTTTGTTTTCATCGACAGCGTCCATATTTGCCTCAAGTTACGCTTTATTTATCCCGCCGAGCTTGGAGCGAAATGAATGTAAGTCTTTTTTTGTTTGATTTGTTTTAGGGCTCTCATCATTACTGTTATCAGGTTATTAACAGTCAACTTGGTTTCCTTGGAAACATTAAGGTGAATTGTATGTGAGATGGCTAAAAGGAACGGGGTAAAATAAATAAATAAATAACATAAATGTAAATAAATAAATGTGGATGGGTTTCAGGAGGAGGAGGGGGGACCCGAGCTGTCATCAGGATGTTCTGAGCGGTGTGCCTGATGTTTTTTAATCTTTCGCCTCTTACTTTTATTTCCTTCCCGATCCCCCATCAGGCAAAGCGGCCCAGTGTTTTCCTAAAGTCCACATTATTCCACATCATGGACACCGAAGCAGGACGTTTAGGTTTCAGTCACCCAGGTTGTGAGCAGCTTAGGGTAATGGATCCTTTATGTCCCAGATGATTTTGTTTTTTGTGATGTGTCATCTTTCTCTCTCTCTCTCTCTCTCTCTCTCTCTCTCTCTCTCTCTCTCTCTCTCTCTCTCTCTCCCTCCCTCCCTCTCTGTGGTATACATTTCCAAACTGGATGAAATATTAATGGGCGTAGATATGGAATATATTTAACCGGGATTTCCAGCCTGCCAGGTTGGATCCAGTGGGGTTGCTAATTGTAAACAAAGGCTGATATTTCCTGGAGATCCCTGCATTGACAGGGATGGTTTGAGGACTGGAGACAGGTGGGGAGCGAAAACAGGCACATTTCCTTCCATTTCATACACACAAAAAAAAGCATAACTCTTTCGCTTGTGTCTCCTGTAAGTATTGATTTGTTTGTGTTAAGCATCAGTGGAGTGGATAAGCTTTATGCAACAGCATCTGTTATCCATTTGGCCACCAAGGACCGTCCGTAATGACATGAATGATCTCTTTTCAAGCCCTTCCAACCATCAGTATTGCTAGTTAACATTGTTTTGATTTACAGGTGCCACTTTCTTTTCCCCCCTGTGTTTCAGAATGTGTCTGTCAGAAGATAAAGTTAAGCCTCAAAGTTGCTCCTGGGGTTTTATTAATGTTAATATATGTTAGAGAAGATACTTTGAGTTTAATAAGGCTGTGTTGATTTTTACGATTGGTCATTAAGACCAGATGGGTGTATAAATACAGGCTTCTTACACCTCTTTTTTTATCTCTGCAGGTGTGACTGAAGGATCGGCGTAGGCCCACGTTGGAATGAGGTCACAGCGATGCTGACATTCCCTCTCAGTCCAAAGACATCATTATGCTGAAGACGGAGGCCTCGGGGGAGAGGACTAGCCTCCGGAGTGCCTCCCCCCACCGTAATGCCTACCGGGCTGAATTCCAGGCGCTCAAGAGGGCCTTCGACCAGCCTCGGACCGATGGGGACCCGAAGCCCAAGGACCTCGAGCGGGCGAAACAGCCGAGAGGGCGCCAGTACGGGGCCCACGTCAGCCGCATTAAGGACATGTTCATGCAGATGGGCTCGGACAGCTCGGCGGCGAAGGCAAGGGGTCGCGACGAGTCCTCGCCTCAGAAGCTGGCGAAGCCCACCAACTTCATCAACAAGGCCGACGGCTCCGTCATAAAGCTCCAGCATTCTTCGTCCGCTGAGAGGATCGGCGGCGCCGGGGCAAAGTTCTCAGAGACCAGGAAACTATTTGAGCAGCAGTCGCGTGACCAGTCTCAGTCGCCCGTCTTTCCCTATGGGCGGGACAAACGGGGCTCTCACGAGCACCTGGATGACTGGCGAGGGGCGAGGTCCAACAGAGGCAGCACGGACTCTTTGGACTCGCTGTGCTCCAGGACAGAGGCGTCCTCGCCGACTGTCAGCCAGCTCAGTGCTGTCTTTGAAAACGCCGACCACCACAATCAGGGCGCTCCCTATAAGGGAGTTGGCAGACGAGCCCTCTGCTCTCCTGATGGATCCTACCGCCAGGGAGGGGATCTCAGCGAGGACGACTCGCGACAATCTCCAGTCTGCGGAAGCTACCAGAGCAAGACAGGGGGCAAGCTTCCTGCGTCTTCGTCTTCTGAGGACCTCTTGAGCCCCAGTCCCGGGGCAGAGATCTCAGAAGCCCAACAAGATAGAAAGGTCCACGACAAAGAGGATGAGGCTCCCAGACAGCATTTGTCCGACGTCACCACCAATGAAAGCCAGATTAACGGCTCCTGTGAAGAAGAAGACGAGAAACCCTCAGACCACCTAAAAAATACAGAGGAGCTCGAAGTCACCAAAGCCCCAAAGCATACACATGGTGCTGTGATTACCAACAAGGGTATCGAAGATGCTAATCCCGAGCCGCCGCCCACAGCAGGCCCACAACCCGGGGAGAGCATCGACGACACGGACGGTCCGATGATCTCCGAGCCATCCAAGGACCAGGCTGAAGAGCCGGAGGACGAGTACACTGGCAATGAGCGGGTGATTTTTAACGCGGACGGGGACGCCTGCTACCAGGGCTGGGGGGAAAGCTGCACAGACCCAGAAGATGACCTCTACGGCGACGACGAGGACATCGTCTACGACCCGGGCTCGGATCTGACGGAGATCCCCGGTCTGCCGGAGGAAAACAAGGATGACGTCCCCCCAAAGAGGAAGATCCGCTTCAGCACCGCTCCCATCACAGTAAGCTGGACGCTGTGGAAGCACCACATTGTGTAAACGCACTCAGCCCGACGTAGAATCCCCTTCGCGGTTCTTCCAAATTGTCTTTTCATGGGCAGAGCGTTGAACTCTACGTCCTGCTTAGCCTTGTTGTCTGAACACAGGGCTACACGAAAAGATCCAATCACAGTAATAAGGCCTCGATCGTGTTTTATTTGACAGTGCCCCGCTTTAGTCCGCTCTCCGGGGGGCCTCGACGTGCTCGCGAACACGTCTGCGCCTGTGTTAGTCACGCTGGCGTCGCCGCCCACGCGGTTTTCACGCAACACGCTGCGTTCGAGCTTCCTCGAGCAGCGCCTCGTTCGCTTCCTTCGACCCGTGCAGCTCTGCCCGTCACAGCGGCGGGGGTCCGCACAGGGGGACTGTGGCGCGTGCTTTCTTGTGTTGCGCAGAGAAGAAGCACCGGTGGACTTTGAGGTCTTATTAGAACGCGTCAGAACAGAGCGGCGCGTGTAGAATTTGTCTCGTAGTGTTTGGAGGCTGAGTTGGACACAATGCAGCCGTTTGTTGCTTGCTGGTCGGAGAGATGGATTTGGAAGATTACGGAACAAAACTGTTCGGTCTTTAGACTCAAGCACCCAGCTTAACATTTCTACAAGTAAACACACTTTACTCTGTTTAGTTTTTTGTTTTTCTCTTGAAGTTTGGTCTAATTTCAGCCTCCTGTTAGACGTTTTGGGAAACGCACTTTCGATCGAGGAATTCAGGTCAATGTATGAAATCTCCTCCTGGATTGAACAGAAAACAACCAACAGGCTTTGAATCCACTCCATTGACACGGTGTAGTGAACCAGAACAATTAGCCCAGTTATGCTGAGGAGAAAACTTGATGTTGGCTAACTAATTACCCCCGCGCTGTCTCCGTAAAACTGTGTCATTTTGCTCCTTTGTCTTCTGGCCCCTTGAGGAATCAACACATGTGCATGTGAAACATGCAAATGGGTTTCAGGAAAAAAAAGTTGCCCCAGAATCCCCCGCTTGTTGTCGTATCTAGTCACAGGATGCTTTATCGAAACGGCAAACACGACGAACAGCGCCTCATTTTCTTGTTTTTTTACCGTACCTGTATTACCCCAGATCTATTGAGTCGAAAAGCTGATTATTTGGAAACAATTTTGAGACTTTTAAGCACGGACACCACAAAGCTTGTTGCCCCGCTTAGGCAGAACAAGCAGAATATGGGCCTCCGCTTCTGTTTTCGATGAAAAAGACCAACGCTCATTCATCATATTGAATATTCAAGAGGGCAACTGCCCCCCTACCCTCTCCCGCACCCCTACACACATGCTCACCACCAATTAGACATGCCCCCTTCCCCTCTCTGTGCACGAGGAACAAACAGGGTTCTGTCTTTTGTTTGGCTATATAGTGAAAGACACAAAGCCATTTTCTCAGCCCTCAGCACGAGCCCGGCTTGACCCCCAGTGGGAGGAGACTGTGGAGGGTTCAGAAAAGCCTTTCTCATCTAGTGCTTAACATTTCTTCCATTTTGTTTTGGAAAGGAAACGAAATGCCAAGTATTTTGAAAAGAGGATCGACACGCCCAGATAATTAAAAACGCTGATTTTCTTCACTGGAGGCAAGTTTAAAAATCCAGCTTTTGGCCACGTCCATCGCTCTTCGGGGAGCTAAGTCTGCTCATTGTGGAATAAAATGTTGGCTGTTTTGCCATGAAGCTAGTTTTTAAATGTGCCGCTCTTCCTCTGAGAGAACCTGCAAACCATCAGACTCTAAAGCGCAGATTTAAACTTCCCTTACTGACCGACTAAGCCGCCCCCAGACGTGACGGTTGTCTGCCTTCCAGGGGACGGTGACCGACGGAGGAGAATTGGCTCTCGTGTTAATTGAAACGGCACGCTTTATCCTCAACATCCCCTTCGTTTGCTTTCTGCGCGCGGCCAACAGATTAAAAGTGGAGGCATTAAAGCGGATTTGCGCCTTTTTGATGCTGTCTGCTGTCGGAAGTGTGTTCAGTTTGGCTTCAAGAGTCGGTGTCATCCGAATTCTTCCCACACCTCTCATCCGGCATTCATTTGGTTTAGACTGCTCTGATTTTTTTTTTTTTTCAAAGGTTTAGCGTTGACTTACAGCTGCACGTTGTCCTTCACTTCCCAGGAGTCGGGCAGACATCTTATGTCTACCTGATGAGTCAGTTTTCCTCCCCTTCTCAGAAATGGTTTCTCCTTTATTAAGTGTTTTTGTGTGTGTATGTGCGTGTACAGGAACTGCGTTTTCATTAGTGGACGTACTGGCATATCTTGAGAGAATTAAGCACGCTGTCTGTTTTGCGACCACGAACGTCCAGGTCGCGTCTGCTCAACTCTGCGGCCGCGCCACTCGTGACGCACTGAGCTGAGCGGATCAGAGGTCAGAGAACGTGATCGATATAAACTATGGCCGTCACGCCTCCTGTCTGCTGCAGAGGCTTTGTCGCTCCAGCCACGTCCCGCGTGACACGTTGCTCTGCAGCCGAGAAGAGCTGGTGTTGTCCCTCCAGATGTTAATATTGTCCATCTGAGTATTTGATGATGCAGAAACTCAAACTTACTTGCCATCAGCTGACATGTTCATACTTGCAGATTTGATCTCACTAAACATCCAGTTTCTAAAATAACTTTCATATTCCTTCTCATAAAGTGTGTTTGTGTTTCTTCCACTGTCTTCCAAAGCAAATCAGTATAAAGTTGCTAATTCTGAAAGAAAAAAAACGGGCAAAAACCCAACTCCCATCCACTTCGTGCCATTCCTCAGACTTGTCAGGCATTAAGCGACGGTTGCTTGGCCTGAGGATTTGGGAGCTCATTAATCTGCCTTCGGTTCAGAACGGAGCGGTGGATACTCCAAGCCGAAAGCGCCTGGCTCTGCCCTCCGCCCCCCCCCTGTACACGACGACAGTTTGTCCAACAGTTTCGTCACGTACGTGGATCAGCGGTAAACACGAGGGATTTTAAAGCGTCCTTATGTGGAGCGTGACCTCAAACAGTCCAGCTCACGCCAACTCCGATTAGATGGCACGTTGCCAGCGACGATGCCGTCTTACTCAGTTTTCAGATGGACGGGATTATTTCATTTTAGGAGAGACAGATTAACAGGACGGGCAACAGTTTCTCAGATTCACTAAGATAACTGAATAACAGGTTTTGGCACTGCTTTTATTGTGAAAAATAAAGCAATATTGAACAATCTTGTTCGGTTTGTAGATATGTCTGAGCAGCCTCGGTTTGAGGAGTTTATTAACTAGAATTTTATGGTTATTTACAAGCATAAATGGCAGCAGCAGCCAGCTATGGCACTTCCAGCTGAGATATTCTGATATTTCTGATGGGGTAATTGTGTAAAGCAAAACTGACGGCAGTGTAAAAAGTTCATAACATGCAACTTGTGAAAGCCTGATACCGAGGTTGGAGTTATTTTAACCCCTCCCGGAAGCCCTTGTAGCTCCGGGTCCATTTGACCCGAAGGCCACGGGAGGAAAAAGACAGCAGGGGGATTTGGACACCATCTTCTTCACTTCAAGATCTCTGGCAGCTTAGGGTAAAAAGAGCCGGGCGTTTGGGAGGCACGCAGTCAGTAATAAGCAGATGTTTCTTTAAAAGCTCTTCGGAGGAGGCGAAATGAAAAACGTTGTGTTCACACGCTTGTTCTACAATATCTCAGCAAAACCTTTTTTTATTTTTTATTTTGATGTTGTTGCCGAGATGTTTTTGCCTGAAGGTCAGCAGAAACAATCCGCGGTGGAATAAAATCAGTTTCGTGCCGATCGTTTTTGTGTTAAGTCATGCTGGCAGCAGTGAGGCAAATCCATTGACCCCCCCACCCCCCAAGAGTTTTTCCCCCCTCCTTTTCTATCCTTGACTCAGGTCCAGATTTGGATGTAGTAGTGTATTACTTTGTGTGTGTATGTGTGTGAGTCTTAGCCACTGTATTATTAATTCCGTTGTGTTTTTGTTGTCTTGTTTCGGTGCCACCTGATCCTCTCCCCCCCGGGTGGGGCATGCATTTTTAATAAATTGGGAAAGGCGAGATGTGCCGTGTGGCTTTTGGAGCCGGTCACTTGCCACGCAGCAGTTTGTGTCACGATTTGTCATCCAGTCTGATGCACGTGATCGTACCACCCTTTGGTTCTGAAGAAAAACCACACTAAACAGCATGTCAGGCTGCTGCTCTGCCTGAAAACTGACGGCTAGTGTTGATTAGCTGCGGCGGCCATCTCGAATTGGTTTTGCCTCCAAAAGGTTAATCAGTTGTAGGTGGACACTTTCCCAGAGTTGCATTCAGAGTCGTCCAGTGGAGCATGAGATGCTTTGGAAACAGACGCACAGACATGGGCAAAAAACAAAAACAAAAACAAAAACAATCCCATTTCTAGTTTGGGATTTTTTCACGTTGTTATTTCTTCTAGAAGTCGTGAGCGAGCGTGTCAGTTCTGCATTTGGAGCGTGAATCCGTCCGCTCATGCGCTGCCAGATGAGGGCTGATGCCTCTCCGAGAAGATAGACGGGGCCGACCCTGACGCGACTGTAAATTTTCTGTATTTTCTTGCGCTCATCTCGGCCCAGAAGTGTAAAGTGAGTGTTTCCGTTTGTTTCTCTCTTTTCTCGCTTTTCTTCTCATCCCATCTTGGCCTCTTCATGCCCGTCAATCTCTGTCTGTTCGTGCCATCATCAGCAAACACCTCCTCCCCTCAGAAACCAGCCACGTACCTCAGCACCTGTCAGTTCTCATCTTTTGTGTGTGTGTCTGTGTGTGTGTGCGTGTGTGTGTGTAGGGGTGGCCACAGGTTGAGGTAATGAAATGCAAATGTGCTGAGCTGTTGCAGCAGAACGGACTGTGCCTGTGCTTGTGTGTGTGTGTGTGTGTGTGTGTGTGTGTGTGCGGCGCAGTAGTTAATCCGCAGCACCGGGAGCGCTTCATTTGGGTTTTCCGGTCTCTTACCGTCCTGGGCAGCGTCCACTGTCTGCAAGATGTGGGACGAGGGACAGCACTGGCACGCTTACATCAAAGACCCAGTTTATTACCGGCAGGAACAGGAGCTGGCGCCGTGCCGTGCCGTCTTAGGCAGGGACTCGGGCAACCCTGGAGCAAAACACTCCTGGCCTTACCCACGTCTGAGCTGCTCTCTCTCTTGTTTTATTTTTAAATTTTATTTTATTTATTTCTCTCTTATTGCCTCTTTCACTCTCCAATAGCCTCGGTGTCTCCTGCGTCTCCAGCCCCTGAATCGTATGAGTCATTCTGTCTCTCTCTGGATATTGTCTGCCCTTTTATTTACCGCTGCTCTAGTCTCTCTGCATCGCACAGATCTTTCTTTCTTTTTTTTTTTGCATTTCTTTATTTCTTTTCCCTCCTTCTCATTTTTACTTTTCAACCCTCTCATGTTTTCTTCTTCTTCTTTTCACCTCATTTCTCCTGCCTCGTGTGGCCGTATCAGCTCTCAGTTTGCCCCTTCCCAATGATTCAGCACGTATGAATTGTTAATAGCTTGAAATTTTAGCACTTTTACCTAAAGGCTGTGAACAACCTTGCATATTTCCTGCTGTATTTTGGATGGAGGAGGGGGGGCTCCCTTTAAAGCAAGCTACGTGAATAAGAGACATGTAATTCCCTTTCAACAGACTCTTAGTTACATTTAAATAAATCCTGAATAAACTTTGACTTGATAATTAGTTAAAATGGCATAAATAAAAAGGCTGACCAGTCGCTTAAGGAACATTTTTTTAAAAGTAAAACTAGGTAAAGACATTTCTGGGTGGGATGTTCTGTTTCAAATGAACTAGGAACATATTTAGGGTATACACAGTTCCATATCAGCCCTAAATTGGGATATTTTATGCGAATAGTCTTCTTTTGAATCCAAATGGTGTCAAGCTGTAAGGAGAGCGCAGACAAAGTGCGGACAAACACATTTGCATGCAAATGGTTGTCTGTTGTTTTAAATCCTCTAATAGACATTTTGAGATCAGCTCCGAGGGGTGGGGGGGCTACATGAGGAGGCAGCCCACCTTTCTTGTTTAAATCCTCGTCAGTAAAAGCTAAAATCGTGGATCGCCACCTTCGCGTTATGTGGGTCAACGCGTCGCTCCACCCCGGGTGGCCGTTCGGCGGAGCTGCCGGGCTTCGCCTTCTCTGCGGAGGCTGCTCGATAACGCCGGCGTGTTGGGTGGAGTCCGGGCAGTTTCATTTTACCTCACGGATATTAAATTTTGCGCGCCGTGTGGGGGAACAACAACAAAAAACAAAAACAGTGTGATTATTTTAGGGGGATATCATATCCTTGAAGTGGGCGTGTTGTGGAAAGGTTACAAACATTTATCTGCTTACATGCTGTAGATCAGGGGTCTCCAGTCCTGGTCCTGGAGGGCCACCATCCTGCAGGTTTTACTTGTTTCTCTGCTCCAACACCTGATTTGAATCAATGGGTGAGTAACAGGCTTCTGCAGAACATGAATCAGGTGTGTTGGAGCAGGGAAACAAGGAAAACATGCAGGATGGTGGCCCTCCAGGACCAGGGTTGCCCACCCCTGCTGTAGATAGAGCCCTGAACGATTTCAGGTTGGAGGAAAAGAGCTTATCAGCAAATAAACTTTATTTCTCTAAACTGCCTCTGATCAGACGCTTTAAGCGTTGAGCGGCACACACGGTTCTGGATTTATGCGCTGCCTGTGTAATGTAGGTAGGTTAACGGCTTTGGTTTCTGAATATAATCATTAGTGGTCAGCAGTGGGCCCTTCGCAGTCTGTCCCACAGCTGCCAGACTAGAAGTCTGACTTCTCAACTCTCATCGCTCTGCGGTAATAAAAGCAGCAGGCGGCAGTTTCCTACCACATCGCCAAGGTTAAACACACTCTCCCAGAATCATGTCCGCAATCAGTCTTTCTTCAACTAATCTCTACTATATTATTTCAGAGCAGAGATTACATTTTGTGCCAGAGCAAAATCTAATTACCGTCGGAGGACAAGATGACGCTCTACACGTTCTACATAATTAAATTGTACTCATTGACCTTAATAGTTCAACGTGCTCTTCTACCTTTTTTATCCCTTCCTAAAAATCCTGATCAGTGAGCTGCCTTCAGAAATCCTCGTGTTTGCCGAACTGACGGAGCAAGGCCGTTTACAGGGCGCGTGGGAAACCGGTTTGGGTTCGGGGGGGTGCGGACGTGGATGTGTCTCGGTGCAGTCGGGCGTCCTCGTCTCGTGAATAAATGCTTCCCGTTTGATGTGGCGCTCTGACGCTCCGCGTCTCCTTCGCTTTCCCTCAGCTCGCCGATTCTTATTTCCCTCGTGCGCGACGCTTTCATTTATCCCGTCACCCCCCCCCCCCCCCCTCTCTCTCGGTCAACCAGCGTCCTCCTTTTTTTTTGTTCCGTTGCCTTTTCAGTGCATCTGTCTCTTCGAATTGTTGACTTCGCCGTCTTGCCCTTTCCTTTTCTGTTTTTTTTTTTGTTTCTCCATCTCTTCCTCGCCTGCCTTCCCTCTCAGATCCACCCCTCATCTGTCCTCTTCTCCCTTCATGACCTCCTTCTCTCTCAAGCGACGAGCCACATGGTAATGTGTTTGCAGATAGCGCCGAGTGACTAAGAGAGGCCATTAGGGAGGGTCCGGACTGCCAATGGAGGCTTTGGGTGCAGAATGTCCACGATGGAACGAGTGGTGGTGTTTGCATTTGTCAGGAGTGTGTGTGTGTGTGTGTGTGTGTGCTTGTTTTGATCATAAATGAGCCCTAAAACCAGTCTGGACACCGATTTATGAGGACCTCCCTTACCAATTGAAAACAAATTGCAGTCCTCACTGGTGCAAATTGATTTTTGAGTGTCAAGACTTAAAGAGTCCCTGTGGGCAATTAGAGACGGACACGATGATAGATGAGGGTCCCGCTTCATACGATCGCGTCTGAAGTGTTTGTAAGTGTGCTTACTCTTTTTACCGCCCGCTCCCAAAGAGGCCAGTAGTATTTCTGTCCCTTTCCGTGTGTGTGTGTGTGTGTTCATTTGTCTGTGCCATTAGCAAAACATCTCATGAACGAAACGCTCAGAAAGTAATCAGTGGGCGTGCATCCACAGCTGAGTCAGTCCCATTTCAAGATGGCCGCCACAGCTAATCAACCGTAGCAAACCCAGACCGCCTGTGGCTCAGCCAGTAACACGGACACTGAGCTGAATCTCGGCGCGTTCGCAGCTGAGGGTCGTCGTCGACACATTCTCCGAGCACCGTCGCGTCTTATCAGATCTCACAGCATCACCCAGAGCAGCTCTAACGCCATCCCTTTCTCGACGCGAGAGGGCTTTAGTGTGCGTGAAAAGATGGCGGGCGACGGGCATTCCTCCAAGAAATGTCTTTATGTCTCCAATTAGATTACGTTTGTGAGCGCGAGAGAGGGGCCGCTCGTACGTGCCAAGACCCTTATATACATGGAAGCGTTGATAAAGCGGGACTGTTGTTCGCTGAATTATGGATGAGAGGGAGGTCAAGGATATATCTCGCTCAGCATCGCTCACAGAGGCAGAGAATAAAACAGAACCCTGGCGCAAACAAAGTGCCGTTCATACATTCACTGCAGCTTGTCGCGTCTTCATTTGCGTCTAAAATACGAGTCGAACATCTGCACAGAGGCACAGAAAGGAAAAGAAGAAGATCCTTCGTGCAGTTTTAATGCCTTGAACCTTGTGTGTTTTGTTGCTTTTTGCTCAGAGACCTGCTTCTCTCGTCGTGCCGGGCTCTCAGGCGGCCTCTGCTCACCCAATTGCTAACGCCAAACATGGCTCTCGGGTTCGATCGATGCACGCGATGCAGCACGGTGCCTTATCGATCCGCTCCGCTCTCCTGAATGCCGCGGATAAAAAGCCAAGCAGCGTTCCGAATAACCCGCGTCGGCCGACGTCATGATCGTGAAGTCCTTGTTTATGGTAGACATTGCCACGTGGAGGTCAGGGGTGATGACGCTAATCAACGACGATGGTTTAGAACGTGCAAACATGCCTGGGCTGCTGCGTGCACGTTCATCCACCCGGCTAAACCTTTGGCACACCTATTCACTTCAGTACAACCGGTTCGCTGCAGAACCTCATGCCACAGGCGCGCATACACGCTGTCGTAACGTCGCCCCCTCTTTTACTCTTCCTGTTTGGTGCAGAGAGCCTGTTGGGGTTAGATATGAAGTGACAGCTGACTCAGAGAGAGGAGGAGGAGAGGCATCGCCCTTCCTCAATCACTTTGGTTCATGAGCTGGTTTGTGGTCATTCTTGATATAGTTTTTTTCCGCATTGTTTCTGAGGTGAAACTTCAAAGATGGGGGGTTTGTGTTGCTCTCGTTCATGCGCATAAATTTGTGTCACGGCAGCATTAATCTAGTTTCTGGAGAGCTGTCACTGTTACAGTCGTGAACAGAGCCCCATCGGGTCACATTTACTGCCAGCCGCCGAAAGGCGAAGGCGGACTATGTCGGTTTTGCCCGTGTTGTCTCTTTAATGAAACTTGCAGAAAGTAATCATTATTGGAAGTGCATCTATGACTGGTTGACTTTAGGAGTCAACTCAATTTAAGATGTCTGCCACAGCCAGCTGACCTTAAAAAAAAACACTGAAATAGTTATAATTCAGTCAGTTTTACAGAAACTGACTTAAAAGTTAGTGTGGTTCTAGCATTGGACGGATATTAATGAAACCTTTAGGAAATAATGATTGAATATAAATCTATAACTGATCACCTTTTAAAGCCAGTCTGTCAGTTTTACAGATATTGAGCTAAAAGTTGCTGTGGAAGTAGCTGAGGGTCATTAACAACACACACTTTGACAGTAAGATTGTGCATAATGTTATTTTTAAAATCCAATCCAAGCTTTTATAACAACCTAAATCACGAAATTCTTTCCCCCGCCGTCTCTGCGTCTCTTTTCCAGGTGTTCAACACCTACTCCAACGAGGACTACGACCGGCGCAATGAAGAAGTGGATCCCGTGGCCTCCTCGGCCGAGTACGAGCTGGAGAAGCGGGTGGAGAAACTGGAGCTCTTCCCCGTGGAACTGGAGAAAGGTGGGAAGGAACGCCCTAACGAGGGAGCCGCGCCGACAGGCTACTCCCACGCACGGGCCGTGATCGGATGTCTTTTAGTGTTGAAAGCGTGCCCGTTGTCCTTCCGGTATTCAGGTTGTTTTGCTGATCCATTTCGTTGAGGAGTAATTCACTACAAACCTCCTTAGATTACACTAGAAAGCACCGAAGCGAGCACTCGGTGCTGATTCCCCTACCATGCGGGCTTTTACGCGGCGTGAATCATCAGCGTCTTCTCCATTTGTCTTGTTCTTGTTGAGATATTTCCCAAGTTACGGATTTCGACTGCCAAGACCTAAAATAGGGACTTCAGATTGGAGAATTCCTCCATCCACTCATGGTTATGTAACCCGAACAGCTTGGGAATAATTAACGCGGGATGGGAAGGGATAAAGGGAAGTTCTCATCCAGGGTATTTCCTTTGTGTGTGAAGGCAAGCTCATGTTTGAAATGTAGATGGGTGGGTGTTTTTTTTTCTTCTTCTTCGACTTAATAAATTAGTTATGTTTAAATGTCTTCAGCCATCAGTATTCCCTCACATCCCACTCTACAATTAACTTTGTCACCATACGGCATTAGGCTGGTTGAATCCAAGCTGCTTAAAAAGGTATTGTATATAAAAGCCTTAAAGCACTCATCATCAACTGGTGGTCCGCAGGCCATATTGGGCCAGCAAGCTCATTTCATCCGGCCCGTGAAGTAACAAATTATTAATAAAATTGGGACATTTTGATTCAGGAATCACCCAGCTGAGTAAAGGTTAGTATCCCCCCCCACCAAAAAAAAATCCTTCTCAGTTTAATTTTTGTGAATTCTGCAGCGCCATAGGAGGAATGGGAGGAAACACCCGAAACTACAACCCTGAATGTCCAGGTCTACTGTAAACCATAAATAATAGGTCATAAACACGGGTCCAAAGCTGCCTCTCCATTTCAAAGTGTACTCCAGTAGATTAAATCATAAACTTGGGGGAGCTACCAAGGTGGGGTTTGCGTCAACTGTCGTGTGATTGGCCAGAAATGTGGAGTGGGAGGGGTTAATGCAGGGTTTTGCTGAACGGACGGTTGCACGAGGCGGTAGTTATTCTCCTCCTCCTCTATCAGCTGGAAGACTTCCATGTCTGTGAGTGCCATGGTGTCGTAACGATGCGAATCCAACTGATTTCCACGCCGTGCGGGCGTCCGATCCAGACGCCGATCCGAGGATCTTGCCAGTCGTGAATAAATGCTACGATTCAATGCCTGCGAAAACGTTCAGACGGCTGCAAAGCTTTGGCTTTTAGACCCAGATCGGTCCGATTTTATCCATGGACAGTTTAGATGTGGCGCACTCCTCGCTAACCAGCGAACGCTCCCTCCCTCCTGAGCCCTGTTAATGAGTAAGGAGCTCCTGACTGAACCGATGAGTCACATAAGGAGATGAGAAAATGCTGAACCAGAGGGTGCCAGGACACGTTAAACCGATTCAAATGGGTATACCTGAAGCTAACAATATTCACACATTTGAGCGGTTAGCAGTGTCGTAAAGTTAGCTTTCTGTAGTTGTCCCGGTTGGTGCGTGAGACATCAACAGTTTGTCTGTGTCTCCTTCGTGTTTCCAGATGAGGACGGCCTGGGGATCAGCATCATCGGAATGGGCGTCGGTGCCGACGCCGGCTTGGAGAAACTGGGCATCTTCGTCAAGACTGTCATCGAGGGAGGAGCTGCCGAGAGAGATGGCAGGTGGGCGCCGCTTTCCCGCTTAATTCCCCAACGCATCTCTGCCCAAAAGAGCGGATCGCAAAAAAAGAGAGAAATTCACTCGGCGCAACAGAAGAAGAATTCTCCCGTCAGCAGCTATTTTGTTCCTGCCAGCCCACCTTCACACTCCGTCTCAGTCTCTGTTGCTCATACGGTCACGCTCTGTCCTTGTCAGATTTAACAGCGGGGGCTCGGATTAGATCCACCGACTGCGCGGGTGTTTGTGCTGCGGGCGGACTGTGCGCCATGTGACATTAGGCCGTAGTGGTCTCTCTCGGCTGCTACGTTGGTACACAGAAGTAAACAGAAAACTCCCGTTTTTTTTCCGGTCTCTGTCCCCAGACGGTGCATCCGTGCGCGCTTCAGAAAGCGCGAACGGTGTGGAGTCAGCACTTAGCCGGGGTTTAGAGGACATGACAGCCCCTCAGTGGGCGGGCCGTGATTTCTGCCGCCACACCACGAGCTTCCACCCATTACGTGTCTGCGTTCCCTTTAAACCGATTAAAACATCGACAGGCAGCGGCAGCGCTGTAACGTTTCCCATCCAGACTGGGAATCCTGATGCAGCAGGGTTGTGTTTCCTTCAGGGAGTAATTTATTCCTTCGTGCAGCAGGTTTTCAGAACATGACAGCGGGATTAGCTCAAACGTAAAAAGCTTTTTGTGGAGGAGAAACAGCAGCTTTTTTTCCCCCCCCATCCGGAAAGAAATGTTGGTCTACTTTCTGATGGCGGCTGAGCTCCAAAAGAGCAGGTTTAAGACACATCAAGGCTTTTGATGAAGTGTGTTTTGTCCGTTTATCACAAAGCTGCTTCCTGTTTCCTTTTGTTTTTCATCCTAGAATTTCATTAGCTTCCCTTCACCTTTCATAGCTAGTTGTTTTTTTAAAATCTGAACAATGCCGAAGACACTTATTTATTTATTGGTTTGTTCTCTCTCAGCATCCCATGCGAACGCTGAGTTGGATTTTTGTTGTCTCTGGACTCTTCCTTGTCCCGACCGCAGTTGGGAGGCTGATTGCTGACTCTCGTCAGACTCATCAGATTTGATATATATATATATTTTTTTTTTTTTTACTGAATATATCCTCTTCAAGTTATCGCCTCTCCTCCACCCCGCTGGGTCGGATTAATGGCACGACACATCCTTACATCCAGACAGATCCTAAACCCGCCGCACCGTCTCAGGGTTTGAGTATTTCTGTTTGCTGTTCAACCCTCTGTTGTTGTGGCTGTTTCTCGCCTCACACGGTTACATAAAGATTTATTTTTTATTTTTTTCTTCTTCCTCTCCTTTTAGACCGTAAAGGTCAAGAAGGAGCTGCTGCTGACAGACAAGCAGCTGGCTCTCTCGCTCTCTCTTTGCCTGCGAGGTTTCTGTACGTCCGTCTGACATGGCTCTGCTGGATGGTGTCACAGTCGAACTAAATCCCTCTCAGCAGCTGCTGGGCGCTTCACGGATGCGCCGAACACGACTGAAAAGGAGCCGAAAGGAAATCGCAGCTGACAACCACTTTTTTTTGTGTGTTGGAATTTGTTTTAAAGATAAAAATAGTGTATTTTTTAAGCACACGTCAGCCTCTTTTGCGCCTGCTTTGGTCAGATAATAGGAAACGTCTCGAACGTATGTAGATGGAATCGTATTTCTTACAGTTTTAGAGGAGCATTCTGCTGCTATTCTTCCATTTCCATCATGTGTTGGGTTCCACAGCTTTGGATAAAACTGGTAAAATACATCTTTAATCAAGAATAACCTTTGGTGGCATTACATCAGACAGTGGAGATGGAAACCTTGTAGGTTTTCCACATGTACAGTGATGGGACTTTACACGGCTTTACATGATTGAACTGACATGTTGATATGTTTATTAGTTTTTACACAATCAGTTTTGAAGATTTTTCCACAGAGTTGCAACCTAGAGTGTCTAGAGTTGTCTAAATTGTTAAATTTTCACACTTTTACACCATTTTTTAAACATGAAACCTGGCGCATTTTGGCCTTCTTCCACCCAGAGCTATAACAGCTATAAAACCTTCAGACCTCTCATTGACTCCCATCGTTTCTGAGCTCAGATTTTACCCTTCAAAACTGGCAGTGATTTTTTTATTTTTCATTTTTTCCCGACGTTAAACTTTATAAATGTGAAAAACTTGAGCCTCGGAGACGAGCAGGTGCTTCTGCCGCTTCCAGTCCGGGAGTTTCTTTCTCGAAACAACATCAGTTGTTTTTTGCGCAGCAGCCGCTGTTTGTCTGGCTTGCGTTTCCTGTTTTTGCCTCTCGGAGTGCTGTCAGGGAGCGAGAGAAACACAGGCGTGCGGTTACCGCGGTGACCCCAATGAGCCACTGGAAGCAGCCTTTACATTTCCTTTTCCTTCCTTCCTTCCTTCCTCAAAAAAACGTAGGCATTTTTTTTTTTTTTTTTACCCCTTAGATTATTACAAAAATAAGTCCCAAATTACTTTGGAGGTCAGCAGAAGAAAGCAGCATCGGCACCTTTAGATCCTTTTTGTCATATTTTTATCAAGTAAACTCAGAGAAATCACAGGAAGAGGCCTTCACTGACCATTTCACATCATTGATCTGTGACCGCTGGACTCGCGTGGTAACAAAATGGTAGCAGTCCTAAAATACAAGCGAAAGAAATGAAACAGTCAGAATAATCTGCTGTTTCGTCGAACGATAATGAGCGCTGGTTTTTGTTTTATTCATATGCAGGAGAGGAAATTATTCACGAGCCCCGCTGGAGATCGCTTTGGCCTTTTTTCTTTTTATTTTAAATTCCTATTATCAAGAAGATTTGATTTGAATAATTGGCAGGGATGTCTGCTTTAAGTGCTTCGCTCTTTGCAGTCTGTAGTCCAGTCTCAGGTCAAAAACCCATACGACCTTTAAGTCGAGGCGAAAGGTTCTGGCCTCCCCCCCCCGTCCTTGTCAGCCGCCCGGTGTATCCTCTTCCGTCTGTGCCATCTCGCAGGAACGCCACAGGTTCGGGAACGATTTGAGGAAAGGCTGCGATAACCGATGACAGGTTTTGCCGGGTTTTTTGTTTCCTTTTTTGCGCTAAAGTGCCGACTGACGCTTGTGCCCATGTGCGCTCCAGGATCAAGGTGAACGACCAGATCGTGGAGGTGGACGGGACCAGCCTGGTGGGCGTCACCCAGAGCTTTGCCGCCTCCGTCCTCAGGAACACGTCAGGGGTGGTCCGGTAAGTCCTGAATCTCGTTTTATTTGCTGCTTTGTTCTGCGAGGAGCTGTCACCGACTCTGCCTCCTCCTACTTTCCAGTTGTGTTGCATTTATTACAAGTGGGAGTTTTTAGTCTTTAACTAGAAAAAAAAAACATTCACGACAAGGAGGTACACTTCCTGTTACTGAAAAGGCGAATGCAGCATCACGTCAATAAGACAGACACTTAAATGAATACGGTAGCAGTGGCTCAGGAGGTAGGGGTTCATCCTGTAACCAGAGGGTTGCCGGTTCGAGCCAAATAAAGCTCTATAGAAGCGCAAGCCATTTACCATTTAAATAAATGAAAAAATCTTTTTCCTTCAAACGCAGCAAACCTTATAATTAACCCGACTGTTTTCAGGCAAACAACAGCCCCATCCATCACATCTTTTATACATCCATCGAATTATTTTCTTTGCTTTTTTGAGTCTTTCTTTTATTTTTCAAATACAAAATAAAAGAATCATCATTCTAACAGTTTTTTTTTTTTTTTTCTGAGGCCAGAAGGATTTGTTTACTGTATGCGGCTGCCTCTGTGTGTCGGCGCCGCTCGCCGGCTGCGTCGCACATTTGTGTGCGTCTTTGATGCCTTCGTGCCGCCGCCGCGGGCCTTAAAGCCCTCACTCATCGCCGCTTGTGCGCTCGGACGGGTCACCCCCGGCGGCTCGGCAAACGTCGCCGGGGAACCTTTTTACGAAGTCCCTGTTTTCAAACGCTATTTAGCGTTTAGATCGGGGTTGCCAGAAACGAACCTTGGGTTGTGAATGTGTCGCAGGCGGCCATGATCACATGACATCTGAGCAGACAGTGAGCTGTGTGGTTCTGAATTTATTTAGTCCTGCTGTCATGGTGTCAAAAAAAAAAACCCATCACTTCAGTCGCCATACTTGGTGTGAAACATGCGCTCTCACACACACACACACACACAGAGTGAAGCCTTGTTGCTTGACTGCAGAGAGTTGCTTTTGGCTTTGGTCTACTTTAGAGCAATTTGGAGTAAAAAGCACTCACACACACACACACACTCGCACTCAGAGCAAGGCAGGACCACTTTGATTTGCAATGCTCGAGCTGTCTTTGGCAACAGCCTGCTCTGTCAGCCTCCAACTGATTCTTTCTTATGTCTTTTCTTTTCTTTTCTTTTTTTTCTTCTGTATGCTTCTCTCGAACTTGTTTTTAATATTTTCTTTTCTTTTTAATGAAAAACATCCGCGAGGAAGTCAAACACATCAGGGAGACTCTTTATTTTGTGTGTGTGTGTGTGTTTGGCTGGTAATTACTCCTAAAACCCTCATGTGGTTTGTCAGTTTCGGTTCTTTTTCTGGGCGTAGAGCTGAGCTGTCAAAAGGGCGATGCCGGTCCGGTACGTGAAGACGCGTCGAGCAGCGGCGCCGCAGCCTGCTGGCGCAGCAGATGCTGTTTGCCGAGCTAATATTGACAGTGAAGGGTGTCCGCACGCCAGGATGCGGCTGGATAGGTGAGGGCGGCCTCAAAAAGACTCCATCTGTCAGCTGCCCCGTCTATCATGCGACTATTAATAGATTAACGAGATAAGAAAATGATCCAGTCCGGTTCGGCGCCGAGGAGTTACCTAAATCGCGTGGGAGATTTCTGACATTTTGGGAACCGAGCTGCGAGCGTCGAGAGCGACAAGTCCCAGTCAGTGGGAGCGAAGACTCTCACTCCTTCTTCTTCCCCTGCCACCTCTTCGCACTCGCTCCATCGTCGACCCTCCTCCATCGCGTCTCGCTCCCTCCCCACCCACACTCCTCCCTCCTCCTCCTCCTCCTCCTCGGTAAATCCTCCCCTCGCGCTGTCTGATCACCAGAGGTTTCCTGGCCAACTGTCCCAGATTTGACTGTTTTTTTTCGGCTATATTTAAACCTGACTTTCAGCAGCAAATCGTCCACGTTTTAGTGCAGAGGCTCCCCTCGCCGCTCTGACTGGAAAAGAAGAAGGTTTTTAAAATTTGGCTTTCTTTTATCACTCTTTCGTTTTAATTTGAGACAACTGCTGCTGACGAAGCCGAACACTTATTGCTGATTGCGATTTTATCCTGTTATCACAAACATTCAATCCCTATTCAGCTCAAATGTTGCCTCAATAATTAGGTTTTTGATCGAACCCCATCCTAGGGTTCGGTTGACCCCATCGTGGCCAAAACTATGTGCGAAACACCTGAAATGAAAAAGAAATTTAAAAGGAACTTTGTCCTGTCGGGTTCGTGCCCCACTCTGAATATTAGAGTCGTGTCTGCTCTAATTTGGAAGCAGGAAGCCAAATCGGAGCTGACAGTTGGTCCGGTTCAGCTGATCCGACGCCCCGTGTGGGACTCTGGGAGCAGCGGGAGGCGGAGGGAAACCAAGGCCGGCTCTTCTCTGCATGTGGAGAAAGGCCGTTTCCAGGTCAGCTCCTCCTCAGACGTCTCTGGGCTCGTAGTAAAAAGGAAAACCTCTCTAATCTTTCGCCCTCTCCATCACTCCGTGTGTGTGTGTGTGTGTGAGTTTCTTATTTAATCCTTTCTCTCGGCGCTCTGCCCCTCAGTCGTTCCCCTCACACGCAGACGGAGCGCGGCTCTCTGCTGGAGCGTGAGCCCCTCTCCTATTTGGCCTTTAGAAATATATGAAAGAGCTCCGGGGAAATGAATTCACTCGATGAGGTCCTGTATTGAATCCACTTCCAGGCTCATTTTTTTTTCCTCCCACCTCTCTCATCACGACACGCTCCCTTTCCAAGCGCACACTTGATTGGACCTCGCTCACACCCAGCGGGGTTATCAGCACCCTGCTGGGTGGGAGATATCTCACGCAGTTATTTGCTTGTTTTTTTGGGACTTGGCGCGTATTTCTACTGTTAGATGCGGTAAAGTTACGAGATGCTTTGGCGAAAATCGGAATCCGCCAAGTTTCCTACTGGGCCTTTATCAAAAGTGAAACTTGTCTTCAAATAAATGGTCGTCGCCTTCCTCATTGCCCCTACGTTTGGATGGGATGTTGGAGCTCCGCCGGTGTAGCTCGGCCGAGCTCACATCGTTACGCACGTCCGGCCTCCGAGCCTCTCCCAAAGCGACCGCTGCAGAAAACGCAGCCGGCACGCATGTCTGTGTCCCACAGCCCTTCAAAAATGGTGCAGGTCTTTTCCAAGGAGCGCTCTGTGGACAGCTAGTGTCTTACCTGTTGTAGATAGCTCTTAGAGCAGCCTCAGACTGGAGGAATGGCGTTTAATTCTGACCAGATCCACAACCTAAGAGCTAGCTTTGAGCGAGGCCAGGACCAACGTGGACGTGCCGTCTCAAGATGACTCCAGTTTCAATGATTTTATAGCAGTTCATGCTAACGCTGTCTTGCAAGATTTCACATTATTACCAGTTTCACATTAAATCGTCATTTACTTACTTAGGAGTGCAAAGCCTGGTCTACTTCCTGCAGAAATATTCTGCCAGTTATGCCGGGGAAACTGATAACGATGTAAAAGTTTCAATATTTGCGTAAAAGTTCTGAGATTTGTTTTAAGACGGCAGGAATCTAGTTTGTTTTGTTGTTTTTTTTGTCCAAAATGATATAATTTACCATCTGGTTTAACAACGAAAACATCTCCCTAAAAGCTCCGAACTGCCTCTTTAGCAAACACATTAGAAATGAAAGCAGCATTTAGTGACTCGCCTGTCAACGTTTTAAAAACAAGAGTTGTGCGATCTGTTAGCTCTCGGAGCGTATGTCGGGAATGACTCTCAGCTCCCGGCGCACAAAACCTCAGCTCGGCATCTGTAAATCTGACTGAGTTTTAGCCGTCTCTGTGTTTGCCGAGGTTGACTAGCTGTGGCATCCATCTTGGGTCAGGTTGTCTCCGACTGCCAATCAGCTGTAGGTGTACATCCAGCGATTACTCTCTGAGAGTTTCAGTAAAATCCGTCCAGTGGTTCATGAGATATTTCGCTAACAGACACTCACAGCAGCTTTCGTGGCAGAGGGCGATGACTATTTCGGAAGTGTGCATTAACGGAAATACATTAACTTCAGTGCTGTTTTGAAATGCTGTCTGCATCCTTTATGACATTTTTGCAGTCGCACACAAATTTGGAATCGAAGAAATGGGAAGTCATTGATTTAATATTAGCTCTTCAAGATGCCACAGAAGCTCTTTCACATCCTGCTGCAGCTTCGTGCTACAGGACACAGACTCGTGCCACGCGATGCACAACGCAGCCCCGTGTTTCGTTGCCGTCACGGCGACGATTCTGACGCCGTTTTCTCCAACGTGCCGCCGTCAAAGACGTCCTGAAGACTCGTCTCTTCAGGGACGCCTGCGCTGCACTTCCTGTGCTCCTCTGCAGCTCTACAGGCTTCACTATCACTCAGGAAAATAAATAAATAAATAAAAAACTGGTCAAAATGTTAACGTAATTGTGGTGCAGTTGTCGAAGCCACGGGGTGCTTGACTCATCGTGTCCTCGCAGGTTTCTGATTGGCCGGGAACGTCCGGGACAGCAGAGCGAAGTGGCCGCGCTCATCCAGCAGACCCTGGAGCAGGAGAGGAGGCAGAGGGAGCTGCTGGAGCAGCAGTACGCCCACTACGACGCTGACGATGACGAGGTAATAACTGCGCTCCACCGCTGCTCAGCTGCTGCTCAGAAGGCTGTTTTTAGTAAAAAGAAATCAGGTTTTATAATTTCGACCGGCACATTCCTCACATATGACGTGCAGAACCAGTTAACGCACGTCAGCTCTTTTTTTTTTTCCCCTCCACGAGTAAAGCTTTTAGCATCTTAGCGTCATAAAGCTGACTGACAGTGGCCCTTTGAAGCAGACGCAGCCGTGCAAGCTGAGAGGAGAGCTGCATCACTCAGCATTTTCTTCTCTGACTCCGCCGCTTTAGTCGCAGCACGTCTAATCCGCCCGACGAGCGGCTCGCGGCCCCGCTGCGCGTAGAGGATCACACAGGAGGGACACAAATCACTGCAGAGTCCATCCCCACTGGCGCGCAAAAACAAGCCGAACCTCTGCGTCGATTTCGACTCGGTTAGCTTGCATTTCGTCGTTGTATATATATATTTTTTTTGCTCATTTTCTGAAATCTTGTCTTTTCTGGCAGCTGTTGCGTTCGCTCCTCCACTGGCTGCGCACGCTGATCCCAGCTCTTCTGTAATTACAGCGCTGTCGAGTCCTATTAAAGCTTTTATGGCTCTAATTCGGCTTTCAGCGAAGAACTCGGCGTGCTGTGCCAAGTCAGACCTCCGCGCCGGAGGTATCCGTTGCTTTCCCGCTGCTCGTCATCATCTCGGATCGTCGCGGCGTAATGATAATCATGATAATTTAACGGCGCCGAGAGATCGTGCCTCTCGTGGCGGCGTGGGTGCGCAGACAAACAAACACGCAGGAAAAGTAGGATGGCAGGTCGCAGAGATTTATATGTTCTGAGGAGTAGCTTGTACCTTTGTAGTTTCTGAAGACGTGTTATTGATAATCAGTGTCTTACCTGCAGCAGATATTGCTTTGAGCGTTATAAATTTGGAATGTCAGGGGAGAGAAGCGAATGGCTAGTTATCTCCCAAACCAAACGAGGATTTCACAAGAAATGTCTTCCGGACCAGAGTTTCTCAAATTTACGGATGGAATGGATCAACAGGTTTGCCTCGGCACGACTCTCCTTAGCGCTAACGTAGCAGACCTCTGCGTTTCTGAGGTCTGAGACCGGGGTCCAGATATTATCTTTACACCCATCTTCCTCCAGAATGTGTCTGGCCCCCCGGCACCGCATAGCAGGACATTACCTGTCCGGATCAC
>NC_051434.1:13117439-13130597 GCF_001649575.2 Kryptolebias marmoratus
TGATGTTTGTCTCTTTCTTACTGTTTATTCATTGTCACATGCTGTTTTTATTTTGTTTTTTAATTATGTAAAGCACCTTGAAATGCCTTGCTGCTGAAATGTGCTATACAAATAAAATTTGATTGATTGATTGATTGATTTCTGCTATTTCCTACCAGCAGTTCATGCAAACATTAATTTAATTAATTTTTTAACCTTTACTCTGCCGTCACTCTTGCACAAGTCCTAAAAATGACAACTATTAAAGTCCAGCAATAGAGAACTCCTATAAGAGATCAACTGAGTAAATGACAAACTTTTAAATAACAACTTTAAGGAGACATATGAAACCGTGCTTTATGTTGTATCATAACAAAACAGTGTTATCAGCGCAGACACCATTGTCTCCAAGTCAGCAAAGCCCGCCCTCCCCCAGACAAGCCACCAATCACAACCTCTCCCTTCAACATTTATGATCAGGTACTCAGAGAGTACATGCACACAAGCTGAACGGCCCCTGTGGCGTTAGCAGCCATTCCGCACGTTTAGCGCTCAGACAGTGAACTGAATGCAGGATAATGTCGCCGTAGCAACAAGCAAGGCAACTTGCGGAAATCGGACCACGTGTCAACAAAAATGTTCGACAGCTGAGCAGGATGCAGAAGTCTTATGTAACAGGCAGCGTTTGAACAGCATCACTCGTGTGAACCGGGAAAAGAAGAGGAGAGAGACAGATTATTGACAGCGTGATGAGACGGGGCGTCTTCGCTGCTTTTTAGGAGCGGCGCCCTTCCAGATCGCCGCTCATGGAAATCAGTTGCTCCCAGAATGCTTTGGCTGCAGCTAAGTTACTTGTTTCGGGGAGCGCCTTGGAACGAAGCTCCTCCAGGAGACACGCGGAAACCGTGGATGAAATTTTGAAAATGGGAAATTTCCATTTAATGAACTCGAGAAAGGTTTTATATCAGAGTAATAAAAAACTAGCTAGCGAGCTAGCTCGGCAGAACAGACATTTTACCAATTGACGGCAGGTCATTTGGATCGTAGTTAGCTAAAAGCAATAAAAGTTTGGCTTTTTCAGCTAAATTAACTTAACAGTTGTGAGGGCTAGTTTGTCATTTTAAAATTAGTGGCAAATGCCAAAGAAAAATAGATAAAAACATTAGCATTTTAGCCGATTCGCTTCGTTTTTATGCTTTATGTTCTAATACTAGTTTATAAAGTACATTTAGGGGGAGTGGGCGGGACCTAAAGCCCCACCTCTCCAGTGAGCAGACTCTGGTTCCAAAAATACAACCTGCTTATAAAACAGGCTGACTTCTGTTCGCAGCAGCAGAAAAAGGCGGGACTTGATGTCTCGCTTTATTTTGTACCATTAGTGGTAGAAACTGATAAAGCGTCTGTTTCTAATGGTGTAAATTATTATATAACGCTAAAGTTCATGAATAAATGGATCCAATAACGTTCACTCCCCCTCTTTGGAAATCTAACTCTCGCGTCGTGCCGTTTGCAGCCTACGCGGGTGACCTTTGACCTTTTCCCCCTGAAGCAGACAGGAGAGTACGCCACGGACGACGAGGAGACGGGAACGGCGGCCGGTGGCGGCGAGAAGAGCATCGAGGTGTTTGACCTCCCGGAGACCGAGGACATCTTGTCCCCGTCGGAGTTGGACGCCACTAAACTCTACCAGAAGTTCCGAGAGGTAAGCCCCCAGCACGCTTCTCCTACGCTCAGCCTCCCGATGGAGCGTTTCACCGCCCGCGGGAGCCCATTAACATCTTTTAGTGTTCAGGAGAGTAAACCGCGAAGTGTTTGCCCACTCAGCCAGTAAAACAGCTTAGCCGAGGGGGAAAATGTGATTGAATTTAGCAACAATAGAAACCAATTTTTTTCACGATCCAAGCACCGTTTACCATCTCTAACTCCTAATTTGAGCGATCAAAGACGCAAACACAGAAGCTCGAAAAGTTTTTTATTACTATTACTTTGCCTAACCCCGTTCCGTTGGACTTGACGCCCGCGTTCTCATCAGAGCGTATCATCACCTCTGCTCTGGACTCATTTTTTTTTTGTTTTGTTTCAGACAGAAGAAGCCAGATTTGTCACCGTGCCCAAAATATGAGCTTGAACTCAAACGCTACAGCAATAAAACGGAACATTAATTTACTGTCTGGTAACTCAGCTGTTCTTTTTTTAGGCCGCCGAGTGGCTGGTAATGTTGATTGATCACTCCACCGCCGTGCCTCTGAGGCGTATTTTACCTCCACAACAGTTGTATAACATTTAACACAAGATTTCAGCAGGGTGTACACGCTCATGCTGTCGTCTCCTCTTTTTGTGTTTTAACCTGAACTAGTGCAGTGGTAATCATTTAGATTTAAAAATCTTTAGATTTTCAGCATGATCCACCTTTATATTTTGACAGTTTTCATGACATTAGCTTTAAAACAGAATGTTTTTTGTTGTGTTTCTTTTCTTAAAAGCCATACAAAGCTTTAGACTTCATGCTAACTTTTGATTGACTCCTGAAGCCGCTCATCTTTCGTTTCATCGCGAGGCTCTCCCTCCGTCTCTCTCCTCTGAGAGCAAATGTCAGAAGCGAGAGAGCCGGGGCCTGCAGGAGACGGACGGGGTCGGCTGCCTCCGTCACTCACGCTGCATCGACCGCGGAGGGAGCCTGCGCAGCCGTGCGTCCCATCATCCGACCGCCTCCGCTTCCCCTCTCCCTTTTCTCACTTTTGCCCCGTCTCTGTCTCCCAACAGCTCCAGATAAAACACACGGTGACAGAGGCCGAGATCCAGAAGCTCAAAAACAAGGTAAGTCTGGAAATGTGTGCGAAACGGGGAGCTGCTCGATGGAAAACAATCTGTCAGCCATAATCTGTCTTTGTTGCTGTCTCTTCAGCAGGTCACCTCGTGGTTTTGGGATTAAATTCTCCTTCTGTCACTACAATCCACATGTGCGCACACACTACGCTTCTGTTTTCGCCCAAAGTTGTTGTTTTTTTAGGCCTAATTTCATTCATTTCCACATTAATGAGGTGGAAGTCAAAATGATTGATTGAAGTGGTGTCTGAAAAGCCTATCAAAGGGTAATGATGGGTCCGCATTTCCGTGGAAATAAAAGGCATGCCGTTCGTGCTCTCGGCTCAGATTTTGCACTAAAAAGACAATTTGCTGTCAATTAACCGCTCAGTGTTTTATGTAAACTGCAGAAGCTTGTTGCAAAAAGGAAACGCCTCGTCGATTACTGCCGAAGAAATGCAAAGTCGGCTAAAGGTTGCTTCTGCGTACTTGCAGTTGGCCTCGGTAGAGAAGGAGAAGCAGCGCTGGGAGAAGGAGAAGAGCCAGCTGAAGGCCAGCATCGAGGAGAACAAGGAGAGAATGCTGAAGCTGGAGAGCTACTGGATCGAAGCGCAGACCCTCTGCCACACGGTCAATGAGCACCTGAAGGAGGCGCAGGCCCAGTACCAGACCCTGGAGAAGAAGTACAACAAGGCCAAGAAGCTCATCAAGGACTTCCAGCAGAAGTGAGTGAACTCGGGTTCAGCGGCTCGTTAAAGAAGTCTTTGACCGCTAAAACTCAAGTCGCAATTTATTGCAATCAAATCCAGCAGAGTGAAATTAGAAGTGAAGATTATTGTAATCAGTCATGTTGCCGTCTAATTAATCTTTAAAACACTTTACTTTATACCCAGAATCATAATGATATTTTAAATTAAAAAAAATGTAATGAGATCATCTGACTACCTATTATAAGAATAATAAGACTGCATTGTTTGTAACAACAAAAACAAACGTTAGGATCAGACGGATCATTTTACATTTAATAATAGATCTTTTCAGAGTTTAGCAAAAGTTTTAAAAGAGCAAATCTGGACATACAAATCAAGTTCCTTCACATAAAAACAGACATACAAGCGAAGGTTAGACTACATTAAACAGAATTCAGTAATCGTCTCCAGCTTTCACGTCCTCACAATGAAAGTTTGGGTGCAACAAAATAAAAGCCAACTTAACAAAAAAAAAAAATTATTTAACATAATCTTAAATAAAAATGGGATTTGCTAAAATTACATTTAATGCAAAAAGAAAAAAAACAAACATTTTGAAAGTCATGCTAACGCATCAACAGTATGTTAGCTAACTGCTAACATCAGCTAACTGACAATGTTAGCATGCTAACCAGGTGTTTTATCACCTTTATTTAGTTTAGCATGTTAACCTGTTTATAATTACTGATTAGCAATACTTATAGTTGACAAGAGGGTTTTTTTTTAATTTTTGAAGCTGTTTATAAAATAAAATGCAACATTTTCCCGGCAGAACACGTCACCCCTGTCGTCACAGGGGGTGTCCACATTTAGGAGGCAGAAACTAATTTATGTTTTGTTTTGTTTTTTTTTGACAAATTCTAGGTTGAATCAGTCTGTTAATGATACAGACGGGCCAAAACAAAAAAAACCTGTCTGAAAATGCCTCAGTATTTCCAGGCAGCCGAAGCTTCTTACTTGGGGGCCACCTTTAAATGCTGGTGCCGATATCATCTTTAAATCTCGCTAAATACCCTCTCAAAGTTCGGTGTCGAAGCCGAGCTAATGGAAAACCTAAAACCTCTTGTGAAGATTAAACAAAAAGGCGCTTTAAGGTCAAATAAAAAAAGCATGATTCCGTTCATGCTTTAACTCGATTCTCTCTGTCTCTCTTTGTCTTTTCATCCCGAGTTGTATCCCATTCCAACAAGAAGAACCAAGTTGGCAGTCTAATGCAAGTTCCATTTCCTGTTTTTTTTGTTTTTTTTTCATCCGGTTACTCCTTCAGTCAGTCCCATCAGAACCTCTACTTCTCAGCACCAGTCTGATGGACTCTAATTGGCTCAGGCCCTGCGGGCCAAATGGAAACACTGATGAAACAAACCCTCCATGCGTATCTGTAGACCGAGGACAGAGCTGCCGAGGCAAGGCAGGGAGACAAATAAGCAGGAGAGAAAGGCTTTTTGTTTCCCTGCAGTATTTGTTATACGAGTTCCTTGCGAAACACCAGAGTGAGACATTAAACACATCTAAGCTTGGAGCTGGAGATATTGCGAAGGTTTCCATCCGCCGACACGTAGACGCTCGGCACATCGCATTTCACACCTTCTCCTTTTCCTCCTCCAGGGAGGTGGAGTTCATCCAGAAGGAGGATGCGGAGAGGAGGCGGCTGGAGGAGGCTGAGAAAGCTCACCTGGCTGAAATCCAGGGACTGCAAGTCAGGGTAATATCACTTTGCTTGTTTTTTGTTTTTTTTTGTTGCTTCAGTCTTATGCTGCTCATCTCTCCTGGCTGTTCAAAATGGAGCGTCCAGTCAGAGAAGCCCAGCTTCGGCCGTGCAGCTGCGTGTGAAACATGAAAATCTAGCTCGGGCTAAATCTACCTGATCGAAAAGATCAGGTTAGGTAGGCCAGCCCCCTGCGAGTTTTTTATTTATTTATTTATTTCAAACTGAGCAAAAAACCTGAGTGATGATCTTTTAGTTGCGTCGTTTATTTTGGTGCTTTAAAGCAGCTGTTTTGACAGGTCAAATGCCTCCGGCTCGTTAACATCGATCCGTTCCTCTCTGGCAGATTGCAGCGCTGGAGTCCGAGTTAATGCAGCTGATGAAGCAGAATGGCATCCAGGTCAACAACAACAACAACAGCAGTGGCGGCAGCAGCAGCAGCAGCGGCAGCTCTGAGAGGCTCAGCGCTCAGCATCACAGCCCCAGCAGAGCCGCGACGAAACCCGAAGGTCTGTTATTCCGGGTACTGATCTCTGCCAGAACCATTACTGAAGCGCTTCTTTCCTTTTGTTCCAGTAGAGAGGCCAGTAGGAAGTTTGTCCACACCTCGTGGACATAAACGTCACTGCATTTCTCAAGTTTCTTTAAAACGTGAAGAATTTCATGTAAAAATTAAGGGGGTTATTTAGGGTTCTCTGCAATTAAACAAGATTAAAGCATCATATAAGGGCTGTTTTTGTCAGCAGATGCTTCAGATTGTATCAACATGTAGGATTCTAGTTGAAAAGTTGCCCATTTTTATGGCAGAAATCAAAAGAAGCAAAAAAAAAAAACCAAGTAGGTTTTCGCATTTACTCCAAAACGTGGCGCAGATTTTAAAAGAACTTACTGTAGATCAGGAATTTGGAAACGCCGTTCATAACGCCTAAGACAAAATGGCCATAAGTCAGACGGTTTTACAGCTAATGAGCTAAAATGTTGGCGCGGCGGTGCCTGAGAGTGATTTACATCGCATGCTCCAAGTAGCTTTGCATAAAACCTTGGCGTTAACTGTCAGCCCTGTCCGTGTGTTCGCAAAAGCCTCCCGAACCGTCGGACGCGGCTGAAGACGCTCTCTGACTCCACGTGTCCCGCGCTTCCGACTTAGAAGTAATTCAGTTTGGTTCGGTCCTGTCAACATGCCGATATCCACACTCCGTGCTGGAGCGGAGGCCAGCCAATTGAAATACGCATCCCGAATCCTCCGTCCGATCCGGCGCCTTAACCTTAATCTTAACCTTAACCTTAACGCGCTTGTACCTCTGACCTCAGTCTCCCTCTGAACGTCTGCGACCAGAAACAAGCACATAATCCGCATCGGGCACATCTGTTCGGCCGGGCCTGTTGGAGCTTTTTCTCGGGCTGCTCCGCGTCCGATGGCGTTACGAGTGATCGGATCCTCCCCGGCGTGGAGCGTTGCGGGTCATTATGCAATATTGAAACAAAAACGGTGGCGAAGGGAGGAGTTGAGCGACGCAGCTGGAATGGAATAAAAGGAAAAGAAGGCATGCGGGAGACGAGGAAAGAATCTGCTGAGAAATTCATTTTTTGTTTTTTTTCTTTAAAGTTTAGGCGATTAAACTTTTGTATCGTCAGCGTCTTCTCGAGCACTTGGAGAATTAGCAGGAGGGGGAAACAAGAGCTAATTGGGTGTGTTATTAATTAGCGTGTAAGTATATTTTTGGAGGAGATTTTTAGCGTTTCACTTAGCGGAGGATGCAGGTCAAATCCCGTGCCTCGTAATTATAAACCCTTAAGAAAAGGAGAGGCGCCCAGAACTGATATAACTGTCATGTCCTGAAGGTCACGTTCCACGCCGCGCCTTCCTCAGCTTTCTCTTTTTTTGTTTTCTTTCTTTGTGGCTGCAGATGTTAGAGAGGGATCTCGCGAAAAGGAGGACGACACAGAAGAAACCCGAGACGCCTTCCGTTCCGCAGAGGGAGAGGTTCGTAACAACACGCCCAGCAAGACTTTTGTCTTCTACCACGTGGAACGGAACCGTTGGCGTTTGGATTAGCAGGCAGACGCGTTATCTGTCGGCTTTTATTACAGTTAGAGACGCACCGATTACAGTCCTCCAGGTCGGCTCAGCTACAGACGTTTACTAATCTCTGACCTGCCGATTCTGAGTCTGGATTATTCCGATTTCTTCTTAAAATCTATAATCACGTGAAATTAAATGCATAAATATTTGCTATTTTCTGGTTGAGCACAAAAAAAGCATCAAGTTCCAGGACAAATAATTACAGCATGGATCCTCGTTAAGCCAAATTATAGCTGCCTGACCCTGTTTTATCTTTTTGGCTATGGTTCATTTTTTTAAATTTCACACCTCAAAGCTTACAACTGCATTATATCACAGGAAAATCCTGTTTTTTACTAAAACGTCCCAGTTTAAAAATCATTTGCTGTGGTTATAATAAAAATCCTATTTATTGTTTCCGGTTTTAGATTGTTAACTTATTCATGCATCCTGTTCTGACTGCATGCATGGCAAATTACAGCTCGATAATCATAGCAGTTTATTAAATCTTTCCTTTTACCTGCTGGCACCCCGTCATATGTCACCTGTCTAGATCCTTAGATCTTTGCAGAAAACAAGCTTCTGCTGGAGAAAGTTGGCAAAAATAAATCAGTCAGTCGATCTGAGTGTTATAGTTTTGATTGACCGATCTCTGGTGGAGCTGAAAAGAAGGCGTGGCCTGTCAAGAGCTGAATAATCGGTGCATTCTTGTGATTTTTTTTTTCAGTCAGACAGGCTGCATTTATTCTCATTAGACCCCATTTCATGAATGTTTTGTATCATCATTGTAAGTTCACAATCCTGTTTATGTGTCTGTAACCACTGCCCCTTTCACTATTAGGTAATAATGAATTAATTGTTGTGGTTCTGTGTGTGTGTGTGTGTGTGTGTGAGGGAGGGGTTGTTGCTCTAATTGGGCCTGCGGCGCTGTCACCACTTCTCGTGTCTCCCTCCCTGTGTGGTAATAACAGCCACGGGCTTGTTGTTTTTCCGGATGAGAGGCTCCCGTGTCGCTGATGCCGTCACTTAGCTCGGCGAAGGTAGGGAGGAGTTCAGATAGGAGGGACGAGGCGGGATTCGAACTGGCGGGGAAAAAAAAACAACAACAACAAAAAAAAAAAAAAAAAAAAAAGCCGCCTCGCCATTGTCGGAAAAGACGGCGAGGAATTAGAGATGGTTAAAAGCATGTGAAGCGACTCCTGTCAGTCACGCCACTCTTTATTTATTCTCAGTATTCTCTCCGCAAGCATCACACTTTTCTCGCGATGATTCAACACTTCCCACCCTCCTATTTACTCGAATCACCTCCTGGATCGATCTTTTCCCCTCTCTGTCCGTCCTCAGGTCTCCATTTGTCACGACGCAGGAGGAAGCAGCCTTAAAGCCCCTGGCAGAGCAGCTCTGCATGGTTGGTTCAAAATTAGCTCACACAGCTTTCAGGGCATCACGTCTACTGATGTCCAGTTTGCTTGTTTGTTTGTTTTTAAACATATATTTCTCTGTGTGGTGTTTCCAATATAGGCTCTCCTGCGAAGTCAAGCTCAGAGACCCACAGACAAGCACCGGGCCCCGGGTGAGGCCACGCCGTTGCTTTAATAACTTTCTGACAAGATCATTTTGAAGGGCTGTGTTCGTAGCCGCCGACGGGGGGGACGGAATAAGAGCACGAAAACTAGCTGGTCTCAGGTGGAGCAGACAGCATCAGATTCGACCCGAAACACACGACACTACCTGGAGTGCGACGTAATTCAGTAAAGGCTGACGGGGGGAGGAGAGGGCGTCAGGAACCACAATACAGTACTGATGATGAACACACGAAAGGCAGCCCTGGCTGAACAGGAGGGGGCCAATATGAAGAGATTGATGATGATGGAAGCTGAACAATAAACAGAACAACAACTACCTGAGGACACAAGGGGCGCGTATAACAAAACAGAGTAGAAAAAGAAGCTTCATCAGCCTAAATCCTATTTAGAGAGTTTTACGTTTAAAAAAAAACACTGATGGAAACGAACACAGGCATGGTTTCATGCTACTCTTCTTTAAAAACAAAACTTACTGGTGGAGAAGTTGAATGTGTTTTACTCTTAAAGCTACGGCTCAGATTGTTTATCATGTGGTCCCGTGGAAAGGATTTGAGGAATAAACATCTTACCTGTTGTAGGTAGCTCTTTGGAGGCCTAAACGGGCTTTAGTTCTGATCGGGCTGACGAGCGGACGGCTAGTCCGATCAGGACCAAGACCGAAGTGTCATTTTAGGAACAACTCCAACCCCCAGAGCTTCACAGCGGTGGACCTGCTGGAAGTCCTACAGCTAGCTGCTGCTGCTTTTAACTCACATATAACCAGCGACATTTGTGGAAATATTCATGTCGTGCGAATTCGGCAGCGATAGAAAGCAGCGTTTAGCATGAGGTGCTTTAAAATGGTGTGAAGTGGAGTTGTTTGAAGATGCAGTAAACACTTTAGCTCATTTCTGTTAGCTCATTTCACTTCTATTTAAACTCTATTTCTATAATCTGAGGCTGTTCAGAGAAGCATCTACAACAGGTAAGATACTAATTGTTCGAAACCTTTCCACAGAATCCTATTTTATAAGATCTGAACTGTCATTTTAGGACCAATTAACTAATCAATAAATGGAGGATTACAGTGTAATCAACCAATTTTCTGTCATATCTGCTCAAAACATCTAAATCTAGACCTCAGCTTAGTGTAGCTTTGCACAGTGGAGCCTTTTAAAGCCTGACGCAGCTTCAGAAGCTGATTTTAGCTCCATTTTAAGTCTGGCTCAACACAGTTCATAGGACTAAGAAGAAACAGTGTTAGTGTTTTATTCATTAGGAACCTTTAGTCAGACAAATGTAAGTAAGGAGATATTTTTAACATTTAAATAGTAATATAATAGTAATATACAGTGGTTTTAAAGCCTGGTGGTGGTGGTGGATTATATGTGGGGGGACTTTAAACACGCTCTGTTACAACCCAAATCTGCCTCACATGTTTTTTACTCAACTTTTATTCGTATTTGTTTCCCCCCCTCTCCACATTCTTGTCCAGCTCTCCCCTCAGGAAAGGCAAAGTGAAGGACAGAGATCCCCGAGCTGAGCCTGGGAGCAGGTAAACCGGGTTCAGAAAGAGCCACGTTTATTATTATAACGGCAGCTGTGTTTGCAGGTCGTCACTCGTCGTACAGTGATCGTCCTCGCTGACTCGTGTTTAATTCCTCCTGCCCACCATTTATTTCTCTCTTTCTCCCCCCCGCCAGTTCCACGGAGCCGTCAGCTGATGACAGCCCGGAGAAACTCAAATCCAAGGTAATCTTTTACAGAGACGACGTTAAAAGCCAGTTTGCATTTTGTGTTTTTTTTTTATAAATCTGGTGAGCATGTGCTGCATCACTGCCATATCATCTGTTTTTTTTTTTAAGTTTTATTCGTTCTGCAGGCTTGTTTTAATGCGTTGTGTTATTTCTGTTAAACAGACCTCACTAACACGGCCCCAGTTCTTCTCCTATTCCCGTTATGTGGTATCGTATCGTTTGCTCTTTTCTCCTTTATGATTTCGAAATAAAAATCACCTCGCTCTCTTAAGAGGTCATTCGAAGGCCAGCGTAATTGTATTTTATTACACTTAAACTCTATTTCACTAAAACAAGCTCATTCAAACAGGTAAGATATTAACAGTTCACAGAATGTCACTAAAACAATTTCTGAAGTGTCGCTTTAACTAAAAGAAATCAACGATTACGCCAATATTACTGTGGCTGTCTGCTGTAATGTGGGTTACCTCTGCACAAAATGTCCATTTTAGCAACTTTTCAACTATTAAATAAACCAATTTGTTTGGATATGATCATATATCTTGCACTAATAGACGGCACAGGAGGATTAAAGTTGTTAACGTGGACGTTTCTTGCGGCGCAGGTGCAGTCGATCCGCTTTTAATCCACTATGATATCAGATGTGGTTCCCCCCTGCTGGATTAAAGGGGAGATTATGCGTTTGATCCTGAAACACGTCCTGGCTCTTCTCCTCTCCTCCTCGGAGGACAGGCTTAAAACGAAGACGAGTGCACATCTGACGGCGGCCATGCCAGGCTGCGAGGTGTCGACTCCAGAGCGTCAGATTAGTCTGACTCAAGCGACCCCCCCTCTCCCCCCGGAGCAGCTGGAGACCAAATCTTTTATTACGTGCGGAAAGTTGGCTTCCATTTAGGCTCGACTCTCCGCCGCGAGCCGAAGACAACCTTTCAACCTTCATCTAACGATGCCACAGAGCGCCGCGTGCACATTTCTCCTGATTACGCCTCTCAGCAGCTATTGCCTCTGAAAGTTGGAGGACAGATATTGGATTTTAAAGCCAATAAATTGCTTGATTGTCCACACTGTCTTACACTCATAAGGACAACCTTCCACCGTCATTACATCGCTGTAATGAGGGATGTGCACTCCTCTTCCTGCTCGTTCCTGCTCGATTATATTACTCCGCTGTAGCTTTGATCGCTTTGAAATTAAAGGGAAGCCCTGACGATTCTGCTTCCCGATCACTTTTCTCCTCCCTTCCATCTAATCGACAATGTTCTGCCACAGAGTGGGTCGTACGTCTCTCACGTTTTTGGTTCACCCGCCCCCCAGGCGCCGACCCGGAGCGCCGACCTGAGCGCCAGCAGCAGCAGCAGCAGCAGCAGCTCGGTGGAGATCAGTGGCCTGATCGGCGCCGCAAAGATGTCAGGACGCTCGCACACGCCAGTGCTGTCCTCGAATGAGGTACCGCGCCGCTTCATCTTCAAATGTTCGAAAAAAGCAAAACTAACTCACGTCAATGAGCTGCTTATTATTTTGTGGATTTGTCTCACAGGTAAAACTTGAGTTTTTGGGTTGTTTTTTTTTGCTGAAAGTCAGCGACGTCGTTCAGATGTACAGACTTGAAATGTTGCGGGTTTTCTGTGGAGGAAGGCATTTTGTTTCTGCTCTCTTAACAACCCTGTCCCTCTGTTTTCTCTGTGCTGCGTTCAGAGCCTGGACATGATAGAGGACGAGGTGAGGACGCGCGGCGCTGTGCATGTGTCTGTGTTGTTGTTATTGCTGCCGCCGTGATCGGACGGATCCGTGATCGTTTTCACTCCGCACGCGCCTGACAGAGTTCACGCGCGTGGCTGGAGGCCCTACAATCACTTTTATCCCGCCGCCAAGATAACATTTAAATTTTATTAGATCTGGCCCTCCCGTCTGTGACGAACTGAGTCTTCATTGCTTCTCATTTTGCTTTAAAAACGAAGCCTGTTTAGTGAATTTTAGGAAAGAAAAGGAAGTTTCAGGTTCTCAGTAATCTATGATTTGGATGTGGAGAAGAGCTACAGATAAGATCAAATGGAACATAAAACTCTTGTTGATGAACTCGCAATATCAGATATCTGACTTGAGTTAATGTGCATCATTAACTCAAGTGTCTGCTTCAGTGCATCTGTTTTATTTTGTTCGTTAAAGAGAGTTTGTTCTGAATTCTATATAATCTGAATGATTTGATGTATTACATCAAAAACCAGGGTTAATTTATATACCTTTTCAATGAAGATTGATGGACAACGGCCCTTGGCTAGGATCAAGTTTTTAATTTTGGCCCCACTTGTGTTTCTGAGTCAAACCCCCCCCCCCCGAATCTACAGCATCAGGGATTCTGCGACGCTGCAGAAAACAGACCAGATTTTTCAGAGATCGCCACAAAACAAAACCAGCATTTCACAAAAACACCAGACTGAAATGTCCAAAACAAGATGGCGAAACAGAAAATGTAAAGTTTTAATCATCCCACAAACAAAAAGGGGGGGAGGGAGGAGAGGGGGTGGGGGGGGGGGGA
>NC_051434.1:13130611-13145804 GCF_001649575.2 Kryptolebias marmoratus
GGGGGGGGGGTGACTTTTCTGAAATTACAGCAAAGCAAAGATTTCAGAATGTATTTCGCAAACTGTCTGGTTTTTGTTTGGCACCTCGGAGCCACAGTGAAACTTTGCCTCTAAATGCCGATTGTAGTTTAGCTGCTGAGTCTGTGAATGTGTGGGTTTATCTGTCTGTTAGCAAAATATTTCATGCCCCACTGAGCAGATTTTAGTGAAACTCTCAGAAAGTAACCACTGGATGTACATCTACAACTGATTACATTTTTGATGGGAATTAACCCAATTAAGAATGTCTGCCACAGCTAATTAAGCCTGAGCATTTACAAAAACGGATCCTGTAAGAGCTGCGTTTAAAACTGTAGCATGAGAGGAACGCTCCCGTTTTTAATTTCACATGAACTCATTTATGACAGGCGCTTTGAGTCTTTAGTTTTACTTGGAGTCATCGCTCGTCCGGTGTTGGTGAAGGCCTTTCAGCCGCGTGGCGTACGCACTCCTGAGCCCCTCTCGTCTTTTCTCACAAACGCTCAGATCCTGGACGAGGCGCCGTCTGCGAAGCCGCACCAGTGGCAGAACCGCAGCGTTACGGAGTGGACCTCACAGCAGGTGGCGCTCTGGCTCACGGGCCTTAATTTAGAACACCACATCCCAGAATTCACTGCCAAAAACATCGACGGAGAGCAGCTGCTACAGCTGGATAGCTCCGAGCTAAAGGTAACAGCACCCTGTTTTCCTCCTAACTCACACAATCTTATTGACATTTGCATGAAATGAAAATGTGTTTTCGGTAATTAATCAAAACAATAATAATAAAAATACAGAAAAATCATAAAACTTTCGGCAATGTAATGGAATATCAAACTTTTAAGCAATTTTTTTTTACATTTTATGACATAAATAACGTGTGGCATGCTTGGTAAGCAACAAAAGCAACTAAATAAATAAATATATATATATATAAAAATGTGATTGTGCGTGTTATTTGTTCCAGGCTCTTGGAGTCATTTCCTCCCAGGACCGAACGCTGATGAAGAAGAAGCTGAAAGACCTCAAGGTTCTGATGGAGAAGGCCAGGCGGAACCAGGAGAAAGTGGAGAGACGGCGCGAGAAGCTCCGGAAGAAAGAGCTGGAGCAGCAGCAGCAGCAGCAGCAGCAGCGGAGAGAGAACACCACAGTGTGATGGGAGCCTTCAGGTTGCTCCCCCCCTCTCGTTTCCCTCTGGCATCTCGCCGAACACAAAGCCAGGAGGTCCCCGATGAAAAGCCCCTGAGGAACGCCTCAGCGGCGGAGCTCCACCTCTGACTGTCTGGGGTCCCTGCCCTCGCAAACCGAAAAACCAAAAGGAGCGGTCGGACGATCGAATGCTGCCCCTTCATTTCCCTGGTTTATTCCCATCCCTGTAATTTTCCCCTAAAGAATTTACTATTTATTTTTCTGTTTATAGCTGTAAATTGGGTTTATTTATTCACATCCAGATGAAGCCATCCTCCGGTATCATCCTTTAAATGGGTTTCTTTGACTCGTCGGACCAACCGTGTTCGTGATAAACACAGACACAAAAATGTTTAACAACGTGCCATTCTGAGAGACTCGTGTAAATCCCATCAAAGTACCGAAACGAGTTGACTTTACTGCTTTTGACGAAACGGGTCAAGGGTCGGCGTGGTGGATTTTATAAAGCAATGCTCATCTCCTGCCACTAGGTGTCCCCACGCTGCTTCCCCTCACCACACTGGGACTCCTCACGGCGGACTGAACTGGGAACCGTGTTTTACTGGGATGCAAAGAACACTGGAAGTGCGGACACTGTGCACGTGACCGGAGCACTGGTCCGGCTCCGTTGGCGATTTCAGGTGTAATCAGTCGATTTGTAACTTTTATCACAACTGTAACAAAAACAAGCGCTAAGATCAAACCTTCCTCACGTCATGCGCATAATGTTGCTCTGACTCTGCTTAGAACCTGCTTTAACCTCTTTTAAAAATATATATATATGTGTATATATATTTATATATATATACATTTACATATATGTGTGCGAAAACCCCCGCTGCTGCCTTTAGACGTGCTAGAGAAGTAGAGTACTGCTTCTGTGTGAGTGTCGAAAACGAAAAACTTAATCCACCCCATTCAGTCGTTTTGTTCTTTTCAAAGGTTGACGAACCCTCATCCAGATGTTTCTGGAATACTCTCAGTAACGTTTAGGAATCCTGCCATATAGATAGCTTCCGCGATTGAAGACGTGCGGCGAGATGAAGCAAAAAATGTCTCATGAAGTTGATTGTATGTGATACTTTATTATGACTCTAAGAAAGTAACGCCCAGACGTGGATTTTAACTTTATTCTAAAATTGGTTTGATTAAGACTTTGTACTTGTTAGGTATATTTTATGTTGTTTATGCAAAGAGTTCTCGTTGTAGGATTTATGACGTTATTTATTGTCACAGAGGATTGTTTTTAAGACCGATTCACCACAACCGGAATCAGAGCAGGTATAAAACACCTTATGGGTGTGCTGCTAACAACAACAAAAAAAGCAAGAATAGATGGGTTTATATTACACAGCTTTCCCAATCAGACTTATTTCTTTGTTACTGTGTTTTAAGGGGGATAGTTCAGATCTTTAAAGTGGTGTTATAAAGAATAATATCTCAGCTCTTTGGAGAAATACTGTTTAATTCTGACTGCACAGGCGAGCTAACGGCTAGCACAAGCTAGGCTGAGACCAAAGTAGATTTTTGATGTCGTAAAATAACTCGAACTTAAAAAAAATCATAGTATTTCATCTGAACTCTACTTTATAAACCTCTACACCAGAGTCTGGTTTTACATTTCCATTATTTTGAAGGAAATATTACGATATTCCTAATGGAAGTGCGCTGGAAATGCTAACGCTAGCAGCGGCTTCTCTGTAAACAGCCGTGTAATGGGAAATTCACAGTGACGTAAAGGACAAAAATAGTGTTCACATGAACCCCTGATAATTATTTATTAGATTAGAGTTGTTTTAAGATGGCAGCATTCCTCTTTGCTTTCGACTCTCCTCTCACGTTAGCCGTTAGCCGTTAGCTCGTCTGTTTCTCCAAACCGAGCTGTCTGCAGCAGGTGAGATAGTAATTGTTCACATAACCAGCCTTTAAAGTTCCGAACCATTAGGAGTTTTGACACTTAATTAAGGTTTATTTACGACTGATTATTGCTTTTTTTTTTTTGCCAAAACTAAAAATCAATCAGGTGGCTGTTTTTTTAAAAAAAAGAAAAAGAAAAACAACCCAAAGAGAGTTCAGAACATAAATATTCTCCTGTTGTGCTCTTTGTTTCCCCTCTCTTCCAACCAGAGTGCTGCTCCAGTGCTTTTTTTTCCAATCACCTGTCAATGATGTATTCTTACAAAATATTTTGTAACACTTCTGTGAATATTACGCTCTTTACAAACCTGGTCGGCGGGACTGGGCTCTTTTGACTCTTTTTTCTATGTATAGCTGAACACTAAAAGCAATATGGTGTAAGACTCCTACGGAAGCCTTGTTTTATATCGTGTCGGTGTGTTTGCTCGGACGGAGATGCGAGCCCCGCCCGTGTGATGATAAGTAGATGGGTTTTTTTAAGCTGTGTGCTTAGCAGCTCGCCTGTGACGTGCCCAGTGTATGGATGAGACCCCCCACCCCCCCACCCCCCCTTCCTGGTGCTCCTGGCAGGCAAAAAAAAATGACCCGTTTCCCTTAAAACCCTGAAGGTGTTCTGTTTTTCATGTACATACAAACTGCGAGCCACGCTCTCGCTCTGCTCCCATCCACACACCTTAGCTGTGCTTTTCTTTCTCCTCTCCCCACCTCTGCCTTACCTTTCTTCTGTCATTGCCTTGCTCTCTCTCACTCTCTTTTGTTTTTTTTGCATTCTGAAAAGATTGAAAGGGCAGCTACCTGTCACACTGAATAAAATGTGCGGTCACTGTCCACGCTGTCTGGTTTCCTTTTATTTTCTCTGAACTGACACAGATGGAGCCGCCGTACTTTTTCTTTACTTGTTGTATAAACAATCCAAAACTTTTTGTTAAACTTTCAAACTAGTTCTGAGCAATGTTTCTGCTGGTTCTCTGAAGGTCTGGCTGCTTTTATACTCGTTCTCGTTTCAGTCTCAACACCTGACAGTTTTCAGAGAGCTGATTTTTTTGGGGGGGGTTATTGTTGCTTTTAATCCACTTAACTCATAAATCTTCATTTGGTTCCTCAAAACTTAAAGATTACATTGCATTTCCTGATCCTGTTTCACGCCTGTGAAGCCTTCACTATATTTTTGGCTGTTTGCACAGAATCATCGAAAGAAAAACTTTAAAGATGCTCAGAAACCAGGTTGAACTATTATCCAAGGTTACAATAAGGTCTGGTACTCTGGTCTCAAAGTTAAAAGAGATGCAGACTTTTCCAAAGTAATGAATTGTGATGTCTACGTCCTCCTGGCAGGGCTGCTTCTCCCTGGCTCCCAACACCCTCACACGAATGGTTATTTTTACCATGTGACCTTCCACTGAATGATGGACGTGCCAGCGGAGCAGCTGGCCTGGAGTCAGCCAGCAGTAACTTTCTAATGCACCCCACTCAGCTTTCTATTTATATCCGTTCTCTTTTCACCCCGGGACTGTTTTCTTCCTCTGACGGCACTTGTTTCCTGTCTGCTTTCACTTCCTTTTCCGTCTTCCTTCCCTACGCGCCTCCCGTATGGAGACCTTGCGATGGTGGATTTGCTCGCCTCCTTGATCGTTGCCGTTTGTAGCTTTATTTCCAGCCTCGTTCGTGCTCTGAGGGCGGCAGCAGAGTCTGACCCTGCTGGCGTGGCGACGCGAGGCGGCGAGGAACTCATGGAGGAGGTGAGCCCCCGGAAGCTGAAGGAGCAGTTCCTCCTGGCTCTGCAGGCCGACGATGCGCGGAGGGTCCTGCAGATTCTGCACTCCGGCGAGCTGGACGTCGACACTGTGCTGGAGGTGGATGACCCCAGCATGGTTCTGGCCTCTTACAAAACAGGCGAGATGCTTCCATGCCACCACTAGATGGTGCTAACGTCCCAACTCTCCACACTAATTCCATAGCTCATTGGTTTTTGTTGTCGTTCTGACGTCTTGCAGGATATTGGCTGCCGGGCTACAAGCTGGAGAAGTCCTGGGCGATGGGGATCCACGTGTGCGTGATGCACCACGCCGTGGAGACGGCCCTGGTGCTGCTGGAGAACGGCGCAGCCATCAACCGGATGCCTAATGGGAAGACGCCCCTGCACGTGGCCTGCGAGGTCTCCAACGGCGACTGCGTGGCCCTGCTCTTGGCCCACGGGGCAAAGGTCAACTGCCTGTCTCTGAGCGGACACACGCCTCTGCACCACTGCACCACCAGGGAGTCTGTGGACTGTGCCAAGCAGCTCATTCTCAAAGGTACCAGGGATGCTTGGTTTAAGGAAAACCCCCCACATGTTCCTCACTCAGTTCTCTGTTCTGACATCGCAATAGTTTTTGATATTAGGCAGCCCTCGCACGAATACAGACACTTTAAATGTCTATAAGTTGATAAAATAATGTTTTTCATGAAGGTGCAAAGGTCAACATGGCGAGCCACAACAATGATGAGGACACACCTTTGCACACAGCCGCCAGGTTCGGCGTTCCCGAGCTGGTGGCTTTGTTCTTGGTCCACGGAGCGTCTGTGAATGCCCTCAATTCTCTCCGCGAGACGCCTCTGATGACGGCAGCCTTTTGGGCCTTTGACGCCAAGGAGCAGCTCTACAGCCAGGACCACCACCTGGTGTGCCGCCTCCTGCTGGACCACCAGGCAGGTGAGAGTGTCTCGGCCCACGGCCTTTGACTCAGATCGGGAAAAAAAAGGAGGCAACGGAAGCAAGCTCCGCCGCTCTGTTGCAGACCCCGACCTGGTGGAGGAGGACCACAAGACGGCTCTTCACAAGGCCGCCTGGAACTGCGACCACGCCCTGATGCGGATGCTGCTGGAGGCCGGAGCGGACGCGCGAGCCATGGACATCAACGGCTGCGCCCCCGTTCAGTACCTCCTCAAGGTGACGAACGTCAGGCTCACGGCCACTCCGGAGCGCTGCTACCAGCTGCTGCTCAACTACAACGCCGCGCGGGTCTACCCGCCGCAGTTCCACAAGGTACAGACTCGTACACCCGTTGAAAGCTCCAGCACATGTTGGAAGTGAAAAGGCGAGGCGTCTGTGCTTTGGCAGGTGCTGCAGTCCTGTCACGACTACCCTAAGGTGGTAGAAGTCATGGTCAACTCGTACGAACGTTTAAAGCCAACAAGGAAATGGAGAGGAGCCATCCCCGATGACTGCTACAAGGTGATAACTCACACTCTTGGAGCGTAACTGTGTTTGAATAAGAATGATAGCTGTAATCTGATTTATTATCCTATAAATTGTCAAATCACCCGTTCCTGTGGCGCCGTGAAGCCCAGCTGACCCACAAAGTGTCCCCAAGTGGCCCCTTTAGAGGAACTGAGAATTACATTATGTCTCGTCCTTGAATGTTACAAATGACCGTTTTTTTTTTGTCCTGGCAGCGGCATAAAGATTTCTACGACTCATTGTTCGCGGTCTGCGCCAACGCGCCCCGCAGCCTGCTCCACCTCGCCAGATGCGCCGTCAGAGCCGGCCTGCGGGGCTTCTGTCAAACAGGAGTCCAGCAGCTGCTGCTGCCGTCGCCCATGAAGAAGTATCTGCTGCTGGAACCCGAGGGGATCCTGTACTGACGGAGGAGACTCGCTGGAGACTATGGCGACGACGCCGCTGCAGGCTCACACACAATGTGGAGAATGTAAATAAATCAGAAGCTTTCGGGGAGAAAAGACTTCTTTGTTTGGGCAACACACACGCGTGCCACTTTAGAAGTAAAGTCTTATAGAAACAAAGCCCTCTTGCTGTGATTGTTCAGCTGTTAACACGCTCAGTTTAGGAGACTTCTGTCCTTCTGCAGAGGCTGTTTGTGGTGGCACGGGTGTCTCGAAAGCCGTAGGTTTTTGGTTATTTTTCACCTTTCTAGTGTCGACCAACATGACTCCCTGCCATGGTGGATCCACATCTACCTGGCAACCAGCCCTTAAACTCTAATTTTATATATATACATATATAAACACACACTTGGACCAACCACTCCACATCAAGTGCTTGCTTTTCCAGTGGACTGCACTCAGCCATGCACACGATCCAGTTCTTTCAGCTACCCTCCCAACAAAAGTTGGAAATAATCCTTATTATTCTCGTCAAGATTCATCAGGACGCCCACGTGAGAGGGCAATTTTGTAACCGGATCGTGACTGTTTTTGTCCCGTCTGATAAAGCCGCCATCATCGCGGCCTTCTTGTGTTTGTAATCTACAATGTGTAATAAGGGCGAATGTGTAGGGAAATAAAAGCTTTTCAATTCAGCAACAACTAAAGGTGCCTTATGGGGTGCTTTCTAACAAAAAAACAACAACAAAAAAAGCTGATGCTCATTTTAGGAAATGGACAAACTGCACCTTCTCAGCTGACTTGATCACATGACCAATCCGGCATTTCTGCTTCGGAAGAGTCTTCCTCGTCTTTCGGCTGCTCCCTTGTCCCTTCGATTTTGAACCCTAATCCGACCCTAATGTGCGTTCCCAACTTTGTGGCTTTGCGACTGCAGCACTTTGCTTCCAGCGACGTTTTACCGTCTCGACAATCTGAAAAGCAAACAGGTCTCGGTTCATTAAGTAAACACTGCAGTGTCAACACAGCAAGAATGAGAGCCAATGGAGCTCAAAACTAAACGAGCTCATATAGGCTTAGTAATGCTGTGAAAATGTTTGTTTTTGTTTGTTTTTCCTAACTGTGGTGAGCCTGAAACACAGCTGCTGTGTCTCCCAGACGAGGTTTCAGCTCAGGGAACACCGTACGGATGACTCAAGGGTCAAAACCTAAAATAAACCGGCGAGGGTCGAACACACACACACACACACACACACACACACACGAGCGCTGCAGAGGGAGGCAGAGCGCGACCCCGTCTGGCACTTTAACGGAGCTGCATCGCCGCGCAGGACAGCCTGTTCCTGGGGGCCCCGCATTGGCAGGGGGCCACGTTCAGCCGCTGGACCGTGTCGGCGGCGGCTGACAAACCCAGCAACATTTCCAAAAACAATCTGTGGAAGGAGGCGGGTAGGAGGATGAAGACAACAGCTCAGCAGCGCTTGGTACAGTTTCTATTAGAAACACTTTGAATTTCCTTCAGTCTTTACAGAGAACTGGACTTCATGCTGGAAGAACGGACATTCTGAAGGGGTGGGAGGGGAGGAAATGACATTTCTCCCGTCAGCAGTTGCTGGTGCTTTCCTGTGATGAACCACACACGCTCGGCGAAGCAACGCCGGGCCTCTGAGCGAAGACTAGAGGGTAAAAAAAGCGAATGACGTCTGGAGTTCAAAGGCAATAAAAAAAAAAAAACACTCAGGCAATACTGAAGGCTTCAAACGGGGACTTTGAATGAGTGAACATGTTATCACAGTGAACACTGGGTAAGGCCGTATCTGTCAAATCAATAAAGTTGTTGTTTTTTCTTCCCCCTCCCACCCAGAGTGGCTCCTACGTGTCCATCGCAGCGACTTCAGTGTGCAAATAAAGATAACAGGACGAAGGCTCGTGGCATGTTACTTAACACGGAGCTGAAGGACAGTTTCCTGCAGCGGGTCAGCCAACGAGTCACAAAAAGGGCTTCAAAACTTCGAAAATAAATCACCTCAACACACAAAAAGTAAAAGACGGCGTCAAGAAATCGATACGAAACAGAACCAAACAGAAAATCGATGAGACAAACGAACAAACGCGGGTGAAATTGTTGTGACGTGTTTCGTGCTGCTCTTTTCTCAGAGACTGATGATTTTCCAGGCCTCCTCCCGGACTCTGTTCTTGTCAGACGGGCAGAGCGTGCCTGGAACTGGGCCGCTAAAACAAGGTTTTCTCTTAAAAGAAACAAAAAAACAAACCAGCAGGCGACGTGTGCTCCTAAACCTGAACATATCAGGTCATTAATGGCCCTCCTCAGATCTCAGAGGGTTTCTTCTTTGAAATTGTTTGAGTTAGAAAAAAGAAGAAAGAATTTCTTACAGCTGATATGTAGTTTTTGTGTTTAAACGCAGCTCTAAAGAACTTATTGTTTTCATGCATGCTCTATGATGAAATGATCAAATAACCAGCAGAGGTCCATCATGTTATTATTGGTAATTAGTCTTAGAAAACACACACACACACACACAAAAAATAAAAAAATAAAAACAGGTTTAGGTCGCATTCCGGTGTCTCTGTTAGTTCGTGTCGGCAGCAGATATGTTCACTCAGCTTTGAAGTCATTTAAAGCTTTTACAGTCTTACGACAACAAAAAAAACCAACAGATTTTTGTTTTGTTCTCTTTCAGAGAGACTAAAAACGGGACACCTTATTATCGCGTATTGCTGTTTGAGTTTGCTGAAGCAGCTCGAATGAAGCAATAAACAGACTTTGCTCCCTTTGTGTCACCGAGCAGGCCCTCGGCTTGTTGAACCGGAGTTATCTCACTCCTCCGGGCGTTTAGATATCTAACCCAATGCAAAAAAACACAACACAACTTTGCTCGGGAATTTCTACTAAAGATCGGTTTTCTTTCCTTGTTCGTTTTTGAAACGGGCCGCTCTCAAACACAGAAATGTTTTTGTTCGAATGCAAATGTCTGCAGCGACCACTTTAAACCTGGTGCTGTTTTTGTTTTATCTGGAAGGCCGGATGTGTGACCGTAGCAGCTAACCTTCAAGAGGAGTTCCAGCGACGCGTCAAAGTGTTGCTTTGCACACTTTTTTTTTTTTTTTTGGTTGAGCTACACGTCGCGTTCCGCTTAGTCGCTGATATCGTGAACGTTCTAACAGATCCAGAGAAAATGATTATCGGGGAACGCCATTCGCGCTTGTGTGAAGCACAACAGCAGGGGGGAAAAAAAAGTCCCGACCGTAGCGTTCGAACGTTTCTGACTGACTGGGAGTAAAAGTGATAAGTGGTGCACGAGGTTTCTGTGAGGCAGAACCGTCTGAAGGCCCGTCTGTCGTCTGGTCAGGGTTAGTTTGCATCATTAGTCTAGTTGAGTTTTTAGGGAACGCAAATCCCAGGTCCCGCGACGACTCCGTCCCCGCTCCTCCTCGCCCCGCCTCCTGTCAGCGGCTCCTCTCGTGGTTGCCGAGCTTCTTGGGCTCCTTGCTGGGCATGCACCAGTCGTCGGCCTCGGTGGCGGTCTGGTAGTGCCGCAGGGCCGACTTGTTGAAAACGGGGAGTCTCTCCACCGACTCCGAGGACAGGGCCTGGCGGGAACACGACAGAAGGGAGCGGATTTACTCCAGGTCCTGTCGAGAACGAAGCCGACATCCAGGTGGCTTCACGAGCCCGTTATTAAAACAAAAGGTGCAGGGGACGCTGAACTCACCTTCAGATATATGACAGCCGCGGTGCCGTAACCCTCCATGGAGTAGAGCTGCAGGTCTCCCTGGAAATACTTGGCATATAGGCGGGATATGGGCAGGCCGTAGCCAAAACCAGCCTGAACGCAGAGAGACGACCAGGAATAAGACTGACTTTTTTCCTTTTTTTGGGGGAATCAGCTGAATCATTGAAACACTGAAGACACGATCAGTTTGTCAGAGCTGATGGGATGAAACCATCGACTTTTCAAATGTGCTCAAATATCTGGGTTTTGTTTTGGATTTTCATCTTAAATTTGAGCCTCGTGTTAGGAAAGTGTCTAGAACTATTAAAACTCTAAGATCTCAAAGCATATCTAGTCCTAATTACGTTTAAACTGCAAGAACTACCAGGTTCCCTCCTTTTATTTTCATGTCTCATATCAAAAAATAAAGACTAAATATGATCTTATTTAGTTGTATCATGTCAGATGTGAAGTATTTTCCCAGACTGAATCCACTTCAATTAACAAATAAATGAATACTGCTGAGGATTTACAGGTCCTAACGTTTCTCCGATTACACTTTAAAGCAGGGGTCTCCAATCCTGGTCCTGGAGGGCCACCATCCTACATGTTTTCCTTGTTTCCTCTGCTCCAACACACCTGATTCAGTGGTATAATTACCTCTTCATGTTCTGCAGAACCTGTTAATCACCCATCAAGTCAGATCAGGTGTGATGGAGCAGAGAAACAAGTAAAACATGCAGGATGGTGAATCGAGGACCAGGATTGGTCAAACCAAAGACATGTCGCTGAGTCCACGCTGTTGTGTAATACATTGATTCACTACCACGTTCGGTTGCGCAACCGTTCAGCACATGATCCGTTACACTCCGGTTTACTTTTTAGTCCCAGCTCGAGAGACTGAAAGGCATTTCACGCAACTCTCGTGTTTGAAATGCAAAGCCGGCCTCGTGGCTTTGAAAAAATCGTGACGTAACGGCAAAAAAACCTCACAGCAGCACGTGGGTTTTCGGAGAACAAGGATACAAGTTGAAGGGACTCACCAGGGGAGCATTACGGGAATTGTCCACGTGGACGGGACTGGGAGCTGTGGAATACATGTAGCTAAAGAGGCGTTCGATCTTCCTCAGGGGGACGCCGCCGCCTCTGTCGGACATCTGCCAGACAAAATAAGAGAAGGGGGGGGGAGGGATTTAGAAAACCTTCCTTCCTGTTCTTCTGCTACTATTTCACGTAATAAAGTACTCTGTCGCGTTCGAGTCGCGGCGTCTGCTGCGTCACCTTGATGGTGAGGTCCTCGTGGCCCAGCGCCACGCGCACTTTGATCGGCGGTAACGCCGGGCTCGTCTCGTGGGTCTCCACGGTGGCTCTCATGGCGTTCTGTCGGGAGAACGAGGGTGACAGATCAGGCGAGCTGACCGCCCGGCGACGGGCAGCGGACGCTTGTCAGGCTTACGCTACCTTGAAGAGCTCGAACAGCATGTGGTAGAGATGGGACGGCACGTACACGATGTGGATGGGCTGGCCGGGGCTTTTCGCTGGCAAAAAAAAAACATTTCACATCACGCGTTCGTACCGAGAGACGCCGATCAAGGGCAGAGGACAAACAGCAAACGTTTCCGCCCTCAGCTTTTCGCCAACGGAGCAAAGGTTTCGGTAAATAAAACATTAGCAAATCTGCACTTAACCACCATGCAAAATAAGCTCCCATCATAAACTTTCACAGTGAATTTAGAGACAAAAATCACTTATCAGTCAAGGGTGAGAGCAGCGAGATCGAAATGATGGCAGCCGTTGAACGTAGCTACGTCAAACTTGCAATCGGTCGCGTGTTTGCTGAACTGCTTCGCGGCGTCTCGTAGGATTATCATGGATTTTCTGCAGGATTTTATTTATTTAGGTCTTTTGGAAGTTAGAGAAGAGACGCACGCTCTTCTGCAGCAGACAAAACCAGCCTCATTTTTAAAAAAAACAACACGATAGGCTCGAAAATTCTCCATTACAGGGTTAGGGTTAGGGATTTTCCACAGCCTGGAAACAGCGCTCATGGAATTTTATTTCATGTAAGAAAAGAAAAGCGGACACGATTATATGAAATTTGTTTTGATGACTTTCATTTATATGACCGACCTCTCCTCCTCTAAACACACGCTGACATGCAGATATTTACCGTGCTGGTAAATGATTAAACCTTACTCTGTGGCGCGACTCCTCTATCCACAGCTTTTAAGGTTACTAGCTAATAAATGAGGCCGGCCAACAACCTGTATGGATCAGTGGGAGGAACATCATTTTATCGGAGACCTCAAAGATTAGATTCAGATGAATCAGCCTAAAAAAACAAAACAAAAACAACGCTCCTCCTACACAGGATCCTAAAGCAGAAATATCCGGACAAAACACAGCTGCAGCCTGAAAACTAAAAAGCTTTTTCCACTTACAGTTGACCTCCCTGATCTCCATATCAGGAGAGGTGAGGTAATACTGCTCACACAGCATCTTCGAGGTCTCATAGGCATCTGCAAATTGACAAAAAGAAAAAAAAAAAGAAGAAGTGTTTTCAGGGTCAGAGCGGGGGCAGCTCCTAGCAGAGTTACACAATGCTGGTAGAACAGCACACCGTCGGCACGGCGGGTGCGCCGAGCTGATGTCATGTGACGTTAAAAGGTCACACGGAGGAGGAACGTGCCACTTCTTACCTTTTACTACCTCCACCACGTCACAGCTGGGGTCGATGCTGCCGATGTGCTTGGGGTGGGCCGGGTTCACGCTGCCGTCGAAGATTAACGCTGCAGAAAACGCACGGCAGACGTGACGCCTTATTATCACTAAAGCTAAACGAGACTCACAACAAACAACACTTCGTAAATGTCCTTCTCAGTAAGGTTGGGCGATATGTACAAATTCTTTTCATCCGATATCCGTCAGTCCAACAAATGGCGGTGGGCGATAGATTCGCGCAGGTGACGTCCGGACTTTTTTTTTTGTCATCTCGAAAGGCGGGAAAATATCTGTGCATACCGGTGTTTCACACCTTGGGAACGCGTCTTTAGCACCGCTGGGAATGTCTTTAACAACCGATAAAGTGAACATGCTTGTTTTCTTGTCAAATCATTTATAAGCATCTTTCTGGAAGGAGCGGTTTCCCTTTATCTTCTTGTTCTGATTCTGAGACGTTGTAGTTTTTTTTTTAGAAATATTCAGTCATGTATTTATTTTGTAAGCGCTGAATCGCTCAGTAGAAGACTAAAACCAGCGGCAAAGATGGGTTTTATTTAATGGACGCGCACACGTTCTCTGCTGGAGGAGTTTGTGTTTTTTGTTTAGCTTTTGTTTGGTTTTATATTTGTCGTTTGACGCTTGGCTGCATTTGTAAGACAGAAACACTGGAACTACGTTATACTGTTTTTTTGTTTTTTGTTTTTTTTTAAAAAGCCCATCTCTGTTTCCCTTCCCACCACTGTGGTTATTGCCACTTGGTGGCACACGGGGGAGGGTGGAGTTGGGGGGTGTGTAGGCAAAAAAAAATTAAAAAAATAAAAAGTTGCTATTAAAAAAAACAACTGTCGAACGGCTCGGCTTATCGTCGATGGTTCATCAATTCGTCCAATCGCCCAACCTTACTTTCTAGCTGGCCCCTTTAATGACTAATACAGGATTCATAAAGGCCTTTAAAAGACTTCAGGACTACCCACAATGCATTCTGGTGTGTATAAACAGAACATGAGTTCACCAGGGCCCAGATAATGACATGAGCTGTTCGTGTCATTAACTCACAGTCGGTCACCGAGTGCTATACTGACTGTGCTGGTTCATGAGCATGCGCGTGGAGATGCGGCTCATGTAGAAGCGGTCCAGGAAGTACTGGACGTTCTGGTTGGTGACGGGGTCCACGCCGAAAGCCTCCTTGTACTCCAGCACTCCCTGAGCCATGGTGGGCACCACGTTGTTGTGCCTGTTCCGGATGTTCACCAGAGTCTTGGTGAAGCTGCGGGAGGAGGGGAACAGTAAGGTGAATACAGCGTGAGGCTAGTTCACGTCTAGTAACGCGCCAGAATCTCGCCAGCTGGAGGCCAGGATGTGCTCCGTGAGTCCAAGCTTCGCACGTACATCTACAAAGCTTTGATTAAAATCAACACCCTGCTCGAACTACTCAGCCCAGACTAAAATATGAACCGCTAGGCTTCGGCTAATCTTGGACTTTTAAATCTGACAGGCGGCCTCGAGCGGCTCCGCCACAACGCGAGTGAAAACCACAGATTTGACCTCAACTGTTTCCACAACAGAAATGAGCCTTCCAGACGTCTGCACAGCCGACTCCGGTCACACTTCGAGGGGAGCTGATGCAACGTTTAACAAAAACAAAAACGATGCTTTTACGTTATTAGGTGCATAAATAATCATATCAGCATCATTATTAATAAAAGACACTTTAAAAATAATTGTAGAAATACTAAAGCATATTGGTTGGTAGCTTGATCGGTGCCAAACGAAGCATAGATAAGAAGCTATAGGTATGCGGGGGTGTGTGTATATGTGTGTGTGTGTGTGTGTGTATGTGTGTGTGTGTGAAACAGCTTACCCTTTCAGGACGTCCTTATCGTCTGGATCCTGTTCTAAAAATTCTATGAGCTCCATCAAACTCTGCGAGTACCTGAGGGACACACGGGAACACGAGGACGGGTCAAACCTTTAAATGTGAACGTTTCATTGGAACAGGAATAGGAGAGGGT
>NC_051434.1:13145909-13155791 GCF_001649575.2 Kryptolebias marmoratus
GGGAGGGTGGGAGGGGGTGCTTTAAAAAAAGGACCAACAGCATTTATCTGAAACTGCACCGCCTGTTGTCACGTCGCACGCTTCCCGGAGGATCAACAGGACTTGAATGGCGAGCTCATGAACGCACACACACACGCACACACTCCTACACTGTCTCGCTGCAGAACAACTGGGTAAAAGGTGACTGACTGGCAGTCTAACTTTGCTTTCTATGTGCCGAGCGTGTCCCTCAAGTCACCTTCAGCCCTCAGAAACGGATCGAGTCCCGCCACTCGAGCTGGCTGACTCGTACCTTCAGGTCAAAACCACAAGCACGTTATTACGGCTACTCGACAAAACGGGTTTGCACCACAACAGATGGGCTGATTGCACCCTGAATGGTCTTTTAGCAGCTTGGAAACATCTGGGGGGACACTTTCAGGTCACTGATTGCCTACTAATGGAAAGAAATGTAAGAGTATTGTTATCCTCGCTATGAGTTGGCAACCAGCAAAGAAAGAATAAATTATGTTTTAGACCACAAGGCATCAGAGGAACCGAACGTAGCTTCTAAGCAACCTAAAGCCACTCTGATGTTGGCTCATAATAATAATAATATCCATGAGTCCACCATTAGGAGAACACTAATAACAATGGTATGCGCGACATTCTTACAGGGAGAAAGTTAATGTGCTCCAGCAAGCCAACAACTGACACAAGTTCTGCGTGAAAAGGCCCAAGGTCTGACCCTATACCTCAGTTATATTTGCTTTAAAAGGACAACAAGTGTCAGCACATTGCGGGAGGAAACCCAGCAGAATCCCAGAGCCGAAGCCGGTCTGTAAAGGTCAAAGTGGAACACCTCCCAGGTCGATGAGCAGGACCGATCACTAGTGACTGGAAACCCGTGCGATCGGAGTTATTTCTGCCCAAGAGGTCGCGCCTGTTACTGAAACCGGACGCTAACACACCCCGCGACACATTATAACAGATAATGCCCCCTCTCCTTTAAACGATCCCTCTAAAATCAGCCTTCAGGGCTTGGTTTAGAGCTCCTGTTTGAGGACTGTAGGCACGTTATTAAATGGTGGTCCTTGTGTTTTAAAAAGCAGACATTCTTCAGTCATTTATAGCTCACATCACTCAGTAAATCGCTGATGTAAATGCCCACAACGTGAGTAATGAAGTCACGTTACACAGGGATAAAATAGCAATCTTATTAGGGTTGGTAGGACTTTAACTAACCCTGATCTTTTCGAACTGAAACAGAGATGATGTGGCAGCAGAAACCTTCCTATTCTGAATCACTGAAACAAAAACAAGCACGACAATGTAAAAAAAGGGAGTCCTGATCCCCTACCAGCTGGTCAGGAGCTTCACGGATGGAGTGCCGAGGAGTTTGTCCGGGAGGTAGTCGATTTCTTTCATGATGTTGGCCAGCCTGACAGGAAGCTCCTGTCGCAGGAACACGAAGGAGGTCTTCTCACATGCATTGGCAGAACCTGGAGTCCCATGAGGGGCAGCGACAAGAGCATGCAACTGGTTATAGATATAAAAGAGGGGAAGCATGGCCCTGCAGCTGTCTGTGCATGGCCTGAGGCAGACAATAAGGAACAGGAGTTATGTAACAGGAACACACTGCACAACAAAATAACACCACTTACCAAAGTCAATGAACTGCTTCATGGACAAAGGAGAAGGGGAGAACTTGGAGAACCTCTCCACTTGTTTGGGTATCCCAGCTAGAGAGCCGTTTTTCAACAAAAACTGGGCGAACCTCATTTTTGCCTCCCCCTTTCTCTGCAGCCCCCCTTCCAACAACAACCACGGAACGGGCTGCCCTTTCTCCCGTCCGACCGCTCGGTCCAGATTCTCGCCACGCGGGACGAGCAGCTCGGCGTCACGCAGAACTCCTTCGTACCATCCTCCAAGGAGGCAGGCTACCGTGAGCTCCCCGGCGGTATGCGCCCCGAGCAGCTCGCTTCCATATCCCTCCCTCTCTCTCTCTCTCTCTCTCTCTCGGAGTCAACTTCTTCGCCCGATTACGTCGTCGCGCCGGAGATGGGAGAGTGACGTCGCTGTCAACCAATCGGCGTCCGGGCAGTTTCGAAATGTGGGCGGAGCCTCGTCCGCAGACAGTTAACTGTAAACAGGCTGCGCTCCGACAGCAGATTTCTTTATTGTAGCATCACCTACCGACGAGATATCCAGAACTCCTCTTTGTTTTTTTACTGTTTTGACTGACTGCCACCGTTTCTGGAAGGGCTACAACCTAGCTGCTGTGCTTACATTGTTGTTTTCAATGCTGTTATTTAAAAAAAAAGAGTCACTCTGAGCTACTAGCTTCGATTTTCACACTCCTGGTTTAGCAAAACAGCTATAAGGAGCTAAATGTTACACACAAAAGATCCTAACTTCAACATATACATCCCAGATTAGTCATATCACAGAGTTCAGCTCGTTTTTACAGCCACTGTGAGGATGCTAGCGTCTCTCTAGTAATTACCCAGCATCCCTTGCGGACCCCCCCTCATTTCACATAGTGATTTCCTGTTTTTATTTTTTTATTTTTTTCTGTACCTTTGTTGCAGTCATATATCAAAACGTTCAGCTCATTTAGAAGATGGGCCACCTTCGTTTTTTTCTCTAACTTTTACACTTTATTTTATTTTCAATAAAGAAATACATTAAAATCTCTTCAGTTCCTTAAAAACAACATTGCTGTCTTTGAAATTTGCTTTGTCATATTTGCTCTATTTTTCGTTTTTTTCGTTTTTTATTTTAGTTTTTAGCTATGGTTCTGCTGCTTGTAGCTTATAGCTATACTTTTTAGGTTTCATCCAGTTTTTGCAACTTTTAGCTGCTTTTAGCTTGTGTTTGATTACTGTCAGTACTTAGCTGGTATTTTTTTTAGCTTTTAGCTACTGTTTTGCTCCTTTCAGGTTTTAGCTGGTGTTTTTCTGCTTTTAGCTGGTGTTCTGCATCTTTTAATTTTTATCTAGCCTTTTGCTATTTTAGATTTCAGCTAGTTTTTTTTGCCACTTTTAACTTTTAGCCAAGCTTTTGCTGTTTTTAGCTTGCATTTTACTTATTTCAAGTACTGAGCTTGTGTTTTCCTACTTTTAGCTTTTAGCTATTGCTTGCTTCTTTCAGTTTTTAGCTAGCCTTTTGCTACTTTAGCTTTTAACTATTGTTCTGCTTCTTTTAGCTATAATATCTAATAATATATTTCAGCAGACACACAGCATCTAGGTTTTAGAAAACCTAACACAGATCCCAGTTTTAATTTGGATCTTCAGAGACTTTGCTACCAGCAGCCTGACACAATAACCTGATTTGTCCTCATTTCTTTTGCTGAATTGATGGAAAAAAAACAGTATTCAGTAGACTAATAGACTAATATTCAGTAAACTAATATAAAAAAAACACTGAAAGACCTTTAAAAAACCCAAAGAACTGATTGAGACTACTTTGAAAGATTCTTAAACTAAATTTGGCTTTGAAACAAGAAGGAAGATAAGAAGGGTTGACAGCATCTTATATATATTTGTAGACTCTGGATGTGATAAATTACAACACAACTAAGTTAAATTGTATATGTTGTGATATGATTTTGTTGAAAAAGACGTCTTTTTTAAACATAAAACCATATATAGATAGTTGAAAATATGAACAAACCAATTTCCAGCTGCTGGAAAGTAAAATAAAAAAGTCCAATATTTTCCTGTGTATGTGTATTTGCCATAATGGTTGTAACTACCATCCTCGGTCCTTCAACTGATATAAAGCACAATCCCAAATGCTCAACAACAGTGTCGTTTTTCTTCTTTTATTACGCAGCCACCTTTTATTGGACCCACACCAAAGGAAGGCTCCAGCATCCCCTTCCTGCCAAATGCGGATCGATATCGATCACTGAATTTCATCCAACCATCCTGGAGTCCAGGACTGCTTGTTTCAAGCTGACTGGAATCTGATTTTCTCCTCTTTGGGTGTTGCTGATGGTGTGCCGTTGGAGTTTTTCCGCACATAAACAACATCCGTTTCAGCAGCTTGTTCGTTTTGCCATTTAATTCCTCTCTTTCTGTTTTTGTTGGCTATTTTCAGCATCTTTATTTTAGTATTCTGCACTGAAATTGTGACATCTTCCTTGCACTATAGCAGTATCCCCCTCCCCCTCTCCCTTTAAAACCTGGTTTGTTTGTCCTTGTTCAACATATTAAACACAGCTGACTGGGAAAAGCTACCCCACCTCTCAAAATCCTTCACCCAAATTGTAATGCAAACAACTTTATAGCTCTCTTTTATCTTCCCTTTGAGTCACATAAGTATGTTTTCTTTCCTATAAAATAAACTAGCCCACTAATATAACTTTATAGCTGCGTTTTCTTACATTCATTTATTCAATGTGTTGTTATTTGTTTATGTAATTCCCCAAATGGCCTCCAGGGGGTGCGGTTGCTTATGACAACGCTAAAGTGGGATTTCCTCTCCTCCTCCTCCTCCTTCTTCTTCTCCGTCTTTCCAGCATCCACCGTCAGCTCTTCCTGAGGATGTATCTGTCGGCGTGTTGTTGCACCTGCTTCGTCCCTGTTTTCGGTGCTCGGTGGCTGAAATGAGCTGTTTTAGCCTCTGCTGTCAGGACGTGATTTAACAGGGGTCAGGAGAGGCGATATAAAGGCAGCGACGGAGGGATGTGTTGATTTATTTTTATATTTTTTTTAATTTTTCACCCCTCCTTTGCCCAGATGCAGCAGTGAGACAGCATCTTTACCGGCGACACGTCATTTAGCACTACAAGTGGACGAGGTACGAGCGAAATAGTTTAAAATAAAACAAGATAAAGGTGTTAAGAGGGGCTCCATTTTTGTTTTAAAGCTGTCAGTAATTAAACAAAAAACCTTTAGCGCTGTGGTGTTTTCAGCTAGCTTAACTTCCTGCTAGCCTTACCCTGTTAATTTACCACGCACTTAATAATGGCTCGCCCTCCTTTGTGCATTTCTTAAGGTTTACTCTTGTAATAACAGAGAAATAAACCAGTCCTCATCTTTTTGTGCAGATTATTGCTCCAGTGTTTCCTGTTGCAGCCATTAAACGTGAATAAAAGTGCTAAATTATTGAAGTATTTCCATGAAATAGTAAACAAATGTCAATGTAGGGTGCATCATTTTACACTTTGATGTTACATCATTGAGAAAAGAGTTAATTAGGTCATGTGTCTGCACAAATGTAGCTTTTATAAAGTGAATAAGCTCTGTTAAAATAGGCACAAGTGTTTTAATCTCTGTAGTCCTATTTTTTTTATAAGTCAGCTTTAAAAAAGGCGTATTTCTGACACACCCAGGGTAATCTCTGAGCATTAAGTAAGGCTTTTTTTTACTGGATGAACCTAAACACGTCTTTATTGTATCACGGGGTAAAAGAAAAAGAAAATAAATGTCTTAGAGTTGTCATATGTCTCTCACAGTCTCTCCACTTAAAGGTCTACAGGACACCATGTCGGACAAAAGTGACCTAAAAGCGGAGCTTGAGCGCAAGAAGCAGCGCCTCGCCCAGATCAGGGAGGAGAAAAAGAGGAAGGAGGAGGAGAGGAAGAAGAAAGAGGTACAGAAAAACACACGGCCTCGTAGCAGTGGTTGTTTCTGCGATCGACCGCTTTTTGTGTCACAAAAGGTTGGGATTTTGGGTTGAAATGTGCAAATACACAAGTGCGTCCATGTGTTCTGTGAGCCTCGCGTTGTGTTCGCTGGAAAGGATTCCTGATGCTGACTAAGACGACATTTCTGTCTGTGCGTCCGGAGCAGTCAGACAGCCAGCAGAAGGCGGAGGTGACCCCGGAAGACTCTGATTTGGACCGCAAGCGCAGGGAGACCGAGGCCCTGCTGCAGAGCATTGGCATCTCCCCCGAGCCTCCGCTGGGTAAACGAAACTCCTTTGTGTGCGCTCACTATTTTTGAAAAAGAACCCTGCCCTTACGTTTGCTCTAATATAAAATCCTCCAGCTCTGTAGATTACATTTGTAAAGCTCTGGATGTCTTTCCAGCAAGCTCCTTAGAGACCACTGTACTCTAGTGGTCTGACTTTGTAATAACACCTTAAATGCCTCTAAAGTGGGTCGCTGACATACTTTTTTTTGAAAAACCTGAAGCTATTTTTAATGTGCCTAAAAAAAACCTGAGCACAGACTGACAACAGAAATACTCAAAAGACTTCTTGTTCATATTTCAACGTGCTCATTTTCTTTGTCCATCATTTGCTCTTCTTTGTCACTCCTTTCAATGCTGTTTGTTTTGTTTTGTTTGTTTTTATGAAATATTTAGTCCCGACCCCCGTTTCCCCCTCCAAATCAGTGAGCACACCCAGTGAGACGGGGAGTCAGGACTCAGCTGATGGAGGAGCAGCCGGCAGGTAAATTAGGCAGAAGTTCTTCCTTTGACACGAGTTCAAGCAACATCCATTTAGCACCTTTATGAACACTTCTAATTCCGTTTTGCATTAAACTGAAAGATAAAATAATGCCAATTTTGTCAATAACTTGTAGTATTCAAATAAAAAAACAAAGATACGTTCTAGATTTGAGGCATATTATCAAGAAACTGATAATTTAAACAGACCTTTGATTGTGATGAGCTTCATTAATTTAATGTACTTCTGTTTTTTTCCCCCCTGATCTCAACACAACAGATTCAGGTGAATATAGGTGCCTCATAAGGTTCGAATGTGGTATTCGAGTCATTTCTGTCACAATATTCAGTGTTTTGATGACCACTGATTTTGACTTTGATCAGGTAGTTGCAGATTATTTGTGCGAGGAAGCACTGAATGTAAAATTGTATATTTCTGCCACTGCTTTAAAGGCTACGCACTCCCATCATGGCTGCTGTGGTGCGTTCTGTTACAACAGTGGTCATCAAGCGCTCTCCGTTTTCCTTTTTTTTTTAAATTTTTTTTTTTTAATGTCGGCTGACTGTGAGGTCGATGTGCGAGTGCTGCCTTCAGGGATTGTGAGTGATTTGTTGTTTGGGGGTGGAATTGAGTGAGTGAAAAGTGTAAAAGAGAAATAAAATGCTTCTGTGCAAGGGCTTTTACCGATTGGATTTTACAAATTAGCAGTAACGCCTGGAAGAAACACCATGTTTTTCTCCCTCGAATCCACCCCGGATGATGGCATGGCATTTTCAGCTTCTCCATTTGTGCTTGCGTGTGTGTGTGTGTGTGTCCCTTCATAGGTCAGGTTTCTCTAAAAACAAGTCCCAAGCACAAAGCACAAGGTAAGCGTTTTCCTGTCAAACCCACCAATCCTTTGTTTTTTTTATTATTTTTTTTATTTCCTTCGCTGAGGTTCCCCTGAAACCCGACAGGTTCCCACCGTGGAAGTGTTCCCATCACGTTTTGTAAAATCAAAGCTGTGTCGTCCTTCTTTCCTCCTTTCCTCTTTTCTCTGGCCTCTTGTTGCCCTAAGCCCCACTGACTCCTCTAATACCAGGCTGAAGCGTGTCTTCTCGCTTGAGCTGAGCCCACAGAGGTCGTTTTTTAGTTTTCACAGCGCCGACAGCCTTGTCAAAGCTAACAAAACATCTTCGTGCTATGTTTCGGCACCGACTGTCTTGGAATATGTCATTAAAAGATGCAGCGCCATCTTTTTACAGCTGCTACTGTTTCAACCAAACTCTTTAGGTTTCAGTTACTCTTCGATTTCTCCGAAAGCCGTGCGCTCTGGAGCTGAAACCGAACTCTGGGAGCTCAGCGCTTCTGTGTTTACCAAGTAAGGCACCTACACTGTCCTGTACATGAAGCGCTTCATTCAGTCATGCCCTTACGCTTCATATATTTGGACACAATCGTTATAGAAGCTGTTTCAGAAAGATTATACAATCTCCTCACAGTTGTGAAGGAAGTGACTAATTAAAATGCAAATTCTCATTTTAATTTGAGGGTGTCCACATTCAAATCAGCAGGAGGGTTCAGCTCTTTAATGTGCAGAATTGGACAAAATTCAGTCACGAACAGGCAAGGACAGGTTTTTAGTTTTTGAGTTTTTCAAATTTGGATGTTGACGGCGCTCAGATTAAATATGAGAGAATGCAATTTAAAAGCATGTTTTTAAAGGAAGGAGAAATTCTTTATAAGATTGTGGATCTTTGCGTGCATATGTGTGCGGTAAGACCTATTTGTTCGCCTTTCGTTGCAGCGTATGTGTAATATTTGTAAACGTGCATTTCTCTCTCTTGACCGCCCCCTGTTGGTGACATCAGGACGCTGCAGTGGGACACCGACCCCTCCGTGCTGCAGCTGCAGGTGGATTCAGAGCTCGGGTACATGTCACAGAAACACCTTATTTTAATAGGATCATTATTTATCTTTTTTTAAAGATACTTGACGTTTAAGAACTATAAGGGTTAGATGTCGCTTATTGCCTTTTTAAACGTAAGACATCACCCTGTTTTTAGGACAGTTTGGGCTTTCCCTGCAGCGTGGCAGTGCTAACACGAGGGTCTTTGCTGTCAAACAGGCGCAGGATGCAGAGGCTGGGGGCCTCTAAGATCACCCAGGTGGACTTCCTGCCCAAAGAGGTGGTCTCCTACAGCAAGGAGACGCAGACGCCGTTCGCCCACACGCGTGAGGGCAAGTATTCTTACACGAGTGACTTGGCTTGAAGCAGTTTTAGGGGGTTTGCTGGACTGAGATTGTGGTTAAACAGCTTTAGCTGACCCGTTCTAAGCCAGATAACCTGGACTGATTATAAAAGCAAGGAGAATCTGACAGGAGTCTGTTTGTCAGTTATTGTTTAGCAGGAAAGCTTGATGACTTCTGCTTGTAAATGGTAAAAAATGTGATTCACCCAACCTTATTTTTTTCTGGATTTTGAAGCCTGCACCGACTCTAATGCTGATACAGAAAGCTGCGTCTTCAGGACATTAATATTTTAAATTTGTTTTTCTGCTTGTGTGTATTTGACTGACACACAGTACCGTATATTAGTCAAATACACGTTTTCTGTACATATATACAGTATGTGCATTTTTGTATCTGTGCAAGTGGGCTTTCAGATGTGTGTAAAGCTGCAGCTGCTAAACACAACCATATGGTCCAAAGCTGAGGTTTTCCTCCTGCGCTGGCGGTTTAAGGCGTAAAGATTTAGCTCCTTTTTTTTTTTTGTGGGAAGAGAATGAGCATTTGAAAGGAAAACAATTGAACGTGCTCCGATTTTGATTCTTTTCCAGTAGTGTATGCAGATATTTGTACATCTTTGTAACGTGTTGGAATTTTTTTTAAAAAAAGGACCAATTCTCCCCAAATTTAGGCTCAGGCACACACACTGGCTATCATCTTCTTTATCTTCCTTCCTCTGGCTGCCAACGCAGCTGGCAGCCATGTGACTGTGAAGGGGTTGCACTTCCTGCTTCCTGTCATTATAATAGATGGTCTGGTGTTGATTCCACTGCCCCCTCCTTCCCCCTCCCCTTTACCAGAAAACCACCAAGCACATACACACGTCTGTCCTGATCTGCATCCAAATGGCCTGCTTCGACTCCCCTCATTTCCTTAGCAGGGCCAGGAATAGATCATGTATTCAACAAGTGCACATGCATCCACTTGTGTGTGTGTGTGTGTGTGTTGTAATACACGTGTTAAAGTACACATATAACAGAATCACAAACCGTTTGTCTTGGTCACAGTCGCTCTCACACACAAAGACTTCGATAAAGAGAAATAATATACTTTTTTCCGGGGTCAAGTCGTCTGCACGCACGTAAACAAAGCCCCGCTCTGGGACCGCTTAACGCCCGCGGCAGTCCTACGTGTCGCTCCATTTCGATTTTGTTTGCGTTCGGCCTCCGCGGCGTTCAGGAGGTCTGCAGACATCTGGGAACCAGAGCGGAGCTGAAGGGGGGGGGGGGG
>NC_051434.1:13155837-13167720 GCF_001649575.2 Kryptolebias marmoratus
GTGTGTGTGTGTGTGTGTGTGTGTCGAGGGGAAGAAAGAGGAAGGCAGCACCTGCCTGTGTTTCTGGCTGCGTGTTTGTTCAGGCCGCTTTCTTTTTGTTGTTGTTTTTTTTTTAGGGTTTTAGGCCGCAGCTACACTGACAACTTCATGTTTATTACTACCTAAGCATCAGAATGAACAAACTATCTGTACGTTAGTTATGTTTTTTTAGTGTGAAGGTTTTTCTGTTTTTTTTTGTGTAAGCATTTTCATTTTCTAAAACACTTTCTTTTAATAATTAAATGAGCATCTGTAACAGATACCAAGATAAGTTTGGTGTTTTATCCCAAATACTACTGCTTTTTTTCAATTTGTTGTCGTTTATTATTACTTTTTTCTGGATTTGCTTCCCTCATTACCTCTCTTCCTGCTGCTTTTCCCTGGATCTTTCTGTCTTTTTGTTGTTATGGAATATTCCAAAGAATTTTGGGCGTTTTATGATCACATAGATGCTCCTGTCTTGTCTTCTTGAACTCCTAAGTTGAGAAAAAACCCCAACAATTTATTAGTATTTCACAGAGGTTGCTGCAGTTCACAGTCTGTTCTGCGTGGAGATGCCACCGGGGGCATGAATTTTCAAAATAACTTACAAAAATAATTTGATTTCACAATAAAACTAATTTACTACAAGTGGATATCAATGTAATTGTAAAAAAAACCTAGCAGACAAGTCAGGGACTCTCCTATATCCTCATGAACTTTTGACCTCCTGATCTCATGTTTGGTTGTTTGTTTGTGTGTGTGTGTGTGCGAAAGAGAGAGAGAGTTTTAAGCTTGTGTGACTCTTAAGCGACGAGGCGTTTTCTTTCCGTGACCAGCTTTTCTGTCTGCTTGTCGTGACGCCCGAGTATTTTTCCTTCTCCTTTCAGATGCTCGCAGATCTGTCCGTAACAAGTTTCTGTTGTCTCAGACAATCGGGTTAGCCCCAGTCACGGTTGGCTCCAGCTATTAATTTCCACCCTAATTGTTATGAAAGGGCTCGGTTGTTGCGAGGAAGAACGCTTCGTCTAAGGACAGAGCGGGGCAACTAAAGGAGGACTTGTGTTGTCTGTGTGACTTTACCAGGAGCTACTGAGGTCAAACAAAGTGTGCTGGCTCGTGTGGTTCCTTCAGTCCAGGAGTGTCCAATCCTGGTCCTCGAGGGCCTCCATCCTGCATGTTTTCCTTGTTTCTCTGCTTCAACACACCTGATTCGAATCAATGGGTGATTAACAGGCTTCTGCAGAACATGAAGAAGTGATTTAACCACCGAATCAGGTGTGTTGTAGCAGAGAAACAAGGAAAACATGCAGGATAGTGGCCCTCCAGGACCAGGATTGACCCCTGCTTCAGTCCGCTGAACCAAACTACAAAGTCAATAAAAACAGCAGCAACAAAACAGGTGGACGGTGGGTTAGTTGCAGTTTTATAGCTTTACTTTAACAATATGATCATGTTTACACAAAAGACCTGGATGAAAAATAATAAACCTCCCCCCCCAAAATTGGAAAACAAATCTATCTGAAATAAAACAACAAATGGGAGAGTCTGTCTGTAAGGATGCTAAGACATGAAGTAGATGTTGTGTACAAAATCAAATTAAAAATACAAAGAAACTACTCCATATTAAAGGGGGATCTGCAAACTATAAATAAGCAAACGAACTAATAAAAAAGAACTGAAACTTAAGACAAAAGATGGAATTGCAGTAGTGTTGTGGAATATTGTGAAAATGTTATCAGCCAATAAATCCACATTTTCTTCTTCTTTTTTTTTTTTAATCTGTCATCACGATGCTCTCCTCGTGCTTCAGCGTTTCGGCTGCTATCATCTAAATCAGCTGCTGTTCTGTTCAGCACAGCGGGGGTCCGGCCGATTGCCAAGAATATTATCAGCATGAAATTTGCAATTTTTTGCGATTTATTACGATTCATTACGATCTTGCAGGAACAGCCCTAATATTATCATTAATGGACTGTTGGAGTGAATTGTCTTTACAGAAGCACTAATTGTATACTAAGTATTTTGCATCTGCTAGTTTGAGTGTCTGCACGCCATAAAACACCTACAGCATATTAGCTTGCAGCAGAAAGAAAAAGAAAGCAAAAAAAAAGTAAAAGAAGACGGAACAGAAAGTTGGTCGTAGGTGAGGAGAAACCTAAACAGAAGATCGACGCTAATGTTGGAGAAGCCACAGCTCTGGTCCTGAAGCAGTAATTGTTCTCTGAGATAAAACTCTGTGCGTATTTGGGTATAATTTGATATTGCAGCGTCGGAAAAAACCCCTCTCGGGGTTAAAAGTTCAGCGCTTTATGTTAAGGTTTGGGCGTCTTCATGCAAAACTTTGAGTCTGGGATCTTTTTTTTTTTATTTCTTTTGCAATATTTTCTAGGCCGTTAGTTTTCAGGCTCTGCACAGCTCAGGTCGGTCATGAATTCACTCCTTGAAGGAGGCTTTCTTCCCACATTTAGTGGACTGCTAATGGCCTTTAATTTGAAAACAAACCTCGTGTTCTGGCTCTACTCTGAAAAGAAAAACACATCTACCCTCGCACATAAGCATTCAGACTTTTATATATATTAACACATATCTGCATAAACATATTCACAGAAATGTATACATGCGGACACACATATACAACCCCACACACACGTCACATAACTTCCACATTTTTCATTAATAGAGTCAAGAAATCAAACTCTAAATTTATTAAATGATCCTGACCGTTGGCAGCACAGCGGTCCAGTTTCAGTGTTTACTTTAGTGTTTCTCCCACAATCTCCCGAGTCCATTAAATATCCTTAAATACGCCCTGAACTTTAGATTTTTATCAACAGCTTTATAAAAAAAAAAAAAAAAAAAAGAAGTGCCTCAGGGTTTAATCCAATAGGACTGGCCTTTCAATTACCTCCAGAGTTGTTAGAATCCACGTCTGGGGCTCATTACGACGAGGGTTGAATAGTTTACAGAGTCAGCTTAGAGGAGTTTGTTTGTTATATGAATTTGTCTGGTTGGAGTATAGCAGGGGAAAACACTCACAGGGCTTGGTGTGAAGTGATAAAGTCCGTGCAGGAACCATAAAACCGAGTGATGACACGGAGTCAGAAAGGGGTGAAACATGCTGCCGAGGTTTTCACCTTTTAATTTACTGTAATATATATCATGTTTCAATCAACCTCTTGTTAATCATCTGTCTCCTCGAAGCCATCTGCTGCGTGCAAACTTCAGTTTTCTCCCTGTGGCGTGAAACCTGGATTAGCTTTGACAACAGGCAGATCGTCACAGGCAGATGGGTCGCGTCTTGGAATACGAAAAACCTGCTTCAAGTAGTCGGGAGCAGTGATCCGAGCTCAAAGCAGCTCATTAAAACTAAAAGAGGGGTTGTGCTACAACACAGGAAGTCCGATCTTTAGCTCACAACACATCAACGACTTATCAGTGTCCGCATGAAAGTAAAATACAGCGTTTAGTTGTTTTTTATTCTACCTATGTAAGCCTAACATTGAGGGGGAATAAAAGGTTCCTATTTAGTTTGTTGAACCTCTGTGGTGTAAGAAAGCAGAGGGAAATATTAACTGCATGTAGTGCACTTTAAGGGCAACCTCTGTGGCTTTTGTCTGTAATGAAGATCTGTTAATACGTGGAAGCTAATGCGACTGCACCAGCTGTGTCACGGGAACCCGACGCTGCCGAAGAGGTTTCATTTCCACGGTTTGCTCTGCAGCGTTTCAGGTCAACGTGTGATAATTGCTGCGAAGTGAACACATTACGGGAGGTGTGAAACAGTGACCTCAGCCGCGTTTCGTTTGTTGTTTTTCTTTTCTCCGAGACGTTCTACAATCCAGCTCAAACAGAAGGATGACATAACAGACCAGATCAGAGTGTGTGTGTGTTTTCTAAAGGATCTCGAACTGTTCAGCTCGGCGCCTTGTCTTTTGAAAGCGTTACAGCCCCGAGGTAACGGTTTCTTGTATTTCTGCGCGTCCGCATTCACGCCGCCTTTTCTCTTATAATCTTAACCGCGATGGCTTTCCTTTCATGCGCTCACGATCATCTTCATAAAAGAAGAAGAAAAGCAAAAGAAACTGCTGTCAAAAGGGCACAGCCTTCACTCCTGCTTTACATTGCCGAATCGATGCGGGGTCCAACACGGTTTCTGTCAAAACGATCAAGGCTGTTAAAACACAGAGAACCCCTTAGATGTTAGAAGAAGAAGGAGAAAAAGTCTCTGCAGTGCCTAAGGTATTCCAAGCAAGTCACAGATGATTGCGATTTTCTCCCATGATCACCGTATAATAAGGTACATGAACCTTTCTTCATCTTCCTCCCTCAGTTTTTTTTTTTCTTTCCTCGGCCAAAATGGCCGTCACTCAGAATAATATTTGTCATCTGATGAGCGCTCGAGAGGAGCAGAAACGCACTTTTGTGTTTCTCTTTTTCCCTCAATGAACCTTCTCATGTTCTTCTTCTCGGTTTGCATTTTGTTGAACTTGACTTTTTTGACATGCGGGCCCCCTCCTTGTTGTGTGTGTGTTTTCATACATGTGTAAAACACCAGTGGGTCTTTAACGTTTGCCTGGGTGGTCTCTGCTCTAAGATCCCTTCGACTCTCCTCTCCAGGGTTTTTTTTTTAAATTTAAACCGGTGCACGGCTTCAGCTCGCCCTCTGCTCAAAGAGCCGCTTTGGTTTTAGTGTTTTTTTTTTTTGACACTTTATGTGACAAGGTTGATATGACTCTTTCTTACATTCTGAGTTAAAAAATGTCCAACTTTATCCGCAAACAAATGAGCTCCAGACATCCTCCAAGAAAAAATTAAAATTATATATATTGTTTAGAATAGTTACAAATCAGCTATCTTTGAAGTTGTTCTATTATATTCTAGTTCAGCAGATTTAAACCTTACATTTCTAGGTTTTTATCACCATTAGAGCACGATCCAGCTCTCAAGTTTGTCTGGAGGAGCCTTGCAGTTCCTTGTTTGTCCAGCAGGGAGCACTGTTGACACACGTACTGTTTGCTTCTCTTAAGCTTCCCCAACCAGAAACGATAGATGCTTTGTGAGATTTCCGTATGAAATAAAATTGAATTACAGTCCTATAAACAATTACAGTCTGTCATCTAATCTCCATCACGTGTTGCATTTATTAGACTTAATTAATTCAACAGAACCAGGCTGGTTTAGACGGCGGTGCCGTCGTTGCCTTGTAAGTGTAAAAGGCGAGCATCTGTAAATACTTTTTGTCTATTTTTGTAGAACCTGGAAAGGTTTGACCTTTAGCTGGCCTATAAAAAAAAATCTCTGCCCCATATTACGGTAAGACAAAAAGAAACACCATTGTCATCAGAGTGGGGAAACGCAGACCACCAATCAGCGTCCGAGCCACACACACACACTCACAAACACACACACAGCTGTCTGAGTGACACAAACACCAGCTCAGATGACGCGATGAAAGTGAGTCTGTGCCACAACAGTTTATATATATATATATATATATGACATTTTCTTTCTTTTGGTACCTCTCTCCCCTTGACGTTTTTTTTTTTTTTTTTTTTTTGACAGTTTGGAAAGTTTGAAGTCATGGGTTTTAATCAGGGCCCTGCGGTGGGGCTCAGAGCATGGCATGGCCATGATGGCTCATTTTAAAGCTGTTGGTCTGGGTCCAGTCCAAGTCTGGGTGGCACTGGTAAAAGGAGGGTGTGTGTGTGTGTGTGTGTGTGTGTGTGTGTGTCCTGGACAGAGAGGAAAAAGAGAGCATCTAGCAGCCCACGGCACTCTGCAGAGTTTGCCACAGACCCTTAAAGGACTGCATTAATGAAACGTGTGGGCTCACGTGTGTTTATGGTGTCTACACACACCCACACACACACACACACACACACACACACGTATACAAAGTTTGATCAGTGTGTGGAAGTGTGGTGAAGAGATGCATTAATCTAAATCCTGCTGTGGGTTTTAGCGTTGCCGGTTTTACATCAGGTCCTGCTGCTAATGTGTTGCTATGGGGGGAATATTTTTACCCCTACTGTGGCAATCATGGCTTGATGAACCATGATGAATTTTAAATATTATTTTTTTATTAAAATAAATGGAAAGGGGCAAATAAAAAAAAAAGTTTGGAAGATTATTTCTGCCTGACTTTTTATGCCTTTACACTTTGTCCTAAATAAAATCCTGGGGCCACTTCATGGGGGGAAAAAGTATTTTCACAAGCAATCACTCAACTTCCTGAAGTCTTTCACAATAGTGGTATTGTTGTGTCAAGAGGTCGACTGGTAAGGGGTTCATTAGATTAAAAGACATTTAATAAAAACATTTCTGCACATGCTGACTGCAGGGAATTGACGGAATATCATAGGCTCAAAACCCTCCAAAAAACTACAAACTTACCTTTTTCCCTGGTAGGTAAGATGTTCCTTCGAATGTTAGCATAATATCCCGAAGAACGTCTTTTAAAGTCTGCCACTGTTGTGCCAAAAAGCAGCATTCCCAACATAAAAAGACACCGTGGATGTGGAGAGAGCTGTTTGATTGACACGAGGCTGCTCTGCCCACACACGTGCCTTCCTGCTCACCCTCTTCCTGCGCTCAGGCCCGGCCCGCGCCCGTTACTTTAAAAATGGCGGCGTTAATTGTCAAATCGGTCTGCGGTGTGTGTTTTTTGTTTTTTCCCCAAGAAGTTACAGCTGCGATGTCCGTCCGCCGCTGTGCGGGGATCAGCGAGATTCCCGCTCAGGTCGCACTGGCCTCTCACCTCCCAGAAAAATATCTGCTCGACTTCACAAAATGGGTTTGCTCCAAACCTGCAATTTTCCTTCCTACCTGACTAACACAGGTCCCCTAAAATGTTAGCTGTGTTTCTCCGCGCTCAGACAAAGAGGATGGGTGGTTTAACTGTCAAACAAAAAAAAAAAAGAAAGAGGAAAAAAAACAAGTAATGCTCAGCAGAACTTATTTAAACCTCTACATCCAGAAATGAATCACTGTTATATGCTTTTATCAAGAAAGGCCAGCATCAAAAAAAAAAAAAAAAATGATTGTAATTTTTTTTACGAGACATCGAGCTTCCAAACAATAATTTACAGGAGGTGAGGCGTAAACAATGTGGAGAATTCCCCTGACGCCTCGGGTCAGTCGCAGGGAGTGCAGAGGTGATGGAGTTGCATTGCAAATGTGTGTGTGTGTGCGCCTTTGTCTAAAAATAAGAGATTGTGTGTGTGTGTGTGTGTGTGTGTGTGTCGTGCCAGGGCCACATTAGAGGAGGCTTTTAAGTCTCGTTGACCTCCTCCTACTCCTCTGCTCCATGCCTGTGTTGTGGTCTTCTGAGCAGCCCGCAGCTCAGAACCCCTGCAAACTTTGTATTTCCATCTGAAATGTCTATATAATGCCGTAGAATTATTCCCAGTGGGTGGGAACGCTCGCAGATCCTGACGGATTTTTTTTTTTTGCCCTCCTCGCTTCCATATCAGCATTTCCTCTCGTTTCTCTAACGTGATGAGATTACCCCCCCCCAAAAAAAAAAAAAAAAAATTACGAGTTCTGTCAGCTTTGATTGCGTGACTCAGCGGAGTAGTCACCTCTGAGCTGCTGTGATAAATCTGCAGCTCTGCCCGTTGTTGGAACCTAGTCTCAAACCCCCCCCCCTTTGATAACTACGCCAAGTATTCCCTTAACACGCTTCAACCGTCTAGCTTCGAGTCTGGATTGAGTTCAGAATAAAAACTTAGCTGACGCTTTGATCCCTGACAAACGCCGCTCTGACACACCGTGCCGTTGTGCCTCACGCTCCAGCCGAAGGGGAGCGGCAGACAGCGTACATCTTTATACGCCGTCAGTGTTTTTCCTCCTCCTCACACGCTCAGTGGTAACCTCCAGCTGTGACATAATACAAAATGTTTAAGCTAATGAAACTCGCAGCAGTTGATCAGGCTTCATTAAGACTGTTTTTTTTTTTTTTTACTTTAATCCACAAACATATCAGCCCGTTACTCTCACCTGAATTGTTGCGCTCTTTCGCCTGTCATTAGAATCTGCTCTACGCCGTGAAAACTCGAAGCCTTAATAGGCTTCTGTAGTGTAGCTGGTTGCGTTACTCGCCTCCATCGCCCGGGTAGAAAAGAAGTCGCAGACTTGTATATCGTTTGGACCAGCTTTAAATCAGATTACAACAACCGCTGGCCCCCACCACACGGGACAATGACCCCAATATGGCGTAAAAAATCAGCCAGATAACGGAATATCATTTCAGGGTGCACGTTAACACAACCTAACCCATTATGCGTGATAGGTTGTGGTAGTTTGTGGAGGGTTGTGAGCATTAACAGAACTTGTGGCGGTTCATCACGGTGGCGGTTACTGGGGTCCTGGGTGGAGCACGGGGGGAACCATGGCGTGCATGCACCAGCGTGGCTTGGTCACCAAAAATTGGAAGCAGGTCTGGCTGTGCTGGCCTCATGTCTACGCTATGACTGTGATCGTGATAAGATCAGGGAAACGACCTGCTGCGTATCTTGGTATCTTTGGCGGTAATGTCGTGTTAGGGGAGTGTGATCCTGACAGGGTGGGTGCACAGAAGGCAGCTCAGGCTCACGAGAGTGTCTTAATACTTCATGTGTATTTGCAGAGTATGTAAGTCTGAATTGGGCTTTGTTAAACTCCAAACATCACCTGCAGGAGACGTGTCGGTTGGGTGGGTCGTCCTTGGATGTGACCCCGGACACATTTGCATTTACCCTGCAAAAAATAATGCTGCCCTATGTGTCCCAAACCACCTCTCAATGTGGTGTAAGCTATCCGATTTTTCGAATTTCTGGCAGGCCTTCAGTCTTCTACTGAAGTCAAGTCAAATTTTTTCATATAGCAGTTTATAACAAGGCGGTTCAAAGTGCTGTACATCATGAAAACGCAAAAAATAAACGAATCTAAAACGAGTCATACTAAAGATAAACTGAGGAAAACCAAACTAAACTGATAATAAGCTAACATAAACTAAACTAGGATTTTAAAACCTAAACTAAATACAAGCTAAGATAGACTGAACTAAACTAAATGTACCGGAAGGCCAACTAAGAGTTGAAACATTTCAATAAAAGGCCAACTAAAGGTGTCAGAAGGCTTTAAATAAGGGAAGATGAAGTTACCTGAGGTGTAATTGTGGCCAGTGCAAAGGCAGTTCTTGCTGTTTTCCACATTGATGCTCAAATAGATGTAAATTTGATTTTCTATATTAATCCACAGTTGCAGAAGGTGAATTTTTAGGTTATATTAACACGTGTTGTTACAGACATACAAGCGGCTCAGTTAAGTTTTGCACATTTCTTTGTTCACCCGAAGCACCAGAATGAGACTTTCCCTTAAGGTGTGCACAGCGGATAAGTTTGTCCAGCATTCGCACTTTTACACACCTACGTCTGCCCGTATGGCCTGTATATCTCCACGCTACGCCCACATACCCGCTGGGCCGTTTGGAATTGACTCGGACCGGTCAGCATGAGTAAGCAGCCAGGGGAAGATTGAAGCAGCCAGATGCAGAGGCTCGGGGCTACCGAAGATATCATTACCCCAAGCATGTCGCCGACCAAAACGGGAGCCCCCCAAGTGGAGTTTCATCAAGGTGGACCCCCCGCCCGCGTCGAGTGGGAGTGTACCAGTTAAACGGTCGTCCCGCGGCGAGGAGAGGTATTAAGCGGCAGGTGGAACGAAAACGCATCTCGTGACTGGAATGAGGTTGGAGAAGGAACGCGAGCAGACACTCGCGGGCTGGCAGACACACTCACGCTGGGAAATTGTCTCTTACGATTTCCTTTCCCTGCTTCTTTTACAACGCGATAGGAAAGCCACGTGGTGCCTCTCCGTGCGTTCGCTCCAACGTTTTACATAAAATTTCGGATTTGTCATTTCTTTTCTCTCTTTTTATTATTATTTTTTTCTCGAGCGTCATTCGCGACGGTTTTCGCCTCGCCTCGAGCACTCGTAAAAAAAAACAAAAAAAAAACACATCTGAAAACTTCCACTCAAGGGGAAATAGTGGGGATATTTTTGGTGCAGGACTTTTGACAGAACAAGTTGATGCATGGCCGTTGGCGGAGACATCAGCAGTATCTTCGTACAGGAATTGGACCGTCTTCCCCCCCCCCTCAGTGAGGTAACCCATAAACCATGAATCATGTTCCTTTGCTCCAGACTCCTGCGGTCCCGAGCTCTGACAGTTTGACCACTGCTCGATGTGGTCTCCCTCCTCTCCTCACGCTCCTCCCAGCCCCATCGCCACACATTCCAACCGCCGGACCAGTCATGTAAGGTCAAACAAATAAAGTGGACCGAGCATCTTCCTCCCAGAACTCGACGCTGAAAAGAGACGCAGCTGCTTAAAACTAATTACGGAGGAGAAATTTAAAAAAAAGGGGGTTTACCTGTACCTTTTTCTTTAATTCCCGTTTGTTTAAGCAGCTCAGACACAGAGCTGCTTTGGCAGTCTGCCTGTCTGCTCCTCTCTGGTCTTTCTGCTCCAAACTGGTGGGTCACTGGTGTTTGGATCCGTTCTGCTCGCTGTTAACCACCAACTTGGATAGAACCTCAACTCTGTGCTTAGTCATTTATTATGCGCACACAGTATGAAAATTAAAGTCATACATCAAGCGTGCCTTGTAGAAAGGAGAAATAAAATAAAAAAAAACAAAAAAAAAAAGCAGACGTGGGATATGAAAGGATGGACTCCGAGGCCCAATATCACAATGAGGCTAAGGCCAGGATTTATTGTTCTAATGATAATAAAGTGAATGGGGTAATCACCGGTTCCAGTCGGAGTTTCAGCTTTTTAAAGAGAAGCGGGGAGTTTATCAAAAGCTTAGCCAAGCGCGAGTGATAAATGGACAGTTCATCCGGTGCAAGAGTGGCCCTTGAGCGAGTGGTTTTAACAGTGCCCCGGGCCACACTCCAGCTGAGTTAAACACACTCTGACGTGTGTGTGTGTGTGTGAGAGCGAGACATGACATTTCTGAGGGTGTGATGTAGTCACTTCCTCCCACTGGACTGAGCAACTGTTGTCAGCCTGACCCTGCCAGTTAACCCCTCGCCACCCCTGGCACCGCGGGCGAGGGCTCCCGCCGCCGGCGGAGAGAAAGACGGCTTGTGTGCGCGCGCTGCGTTTGCGCTGGCGGACCGCAGGTGTCTGGCCGCGGTGTCAGGGTGTTAAGAGGTCTTCGGAGAGGCCCCCCCCCCCGACTCTCAGCATCTGGGCGAAACCGAAAAAAAGAGGAAAGGTTGGCGAGGGTTAGCAACACATCGCCCCGAGGGGGTTGCTGGGGCGGCAGTGGACAAGCAGGTGCCTGTGTTGACAGTAACCCTTCGTACTTGAACTGGAGACATGCACACACACACACACACACACACACACACACACACACACACACGCTTCACAATAAATTCTGGAGAGTCAAGCATAATTGCGGAGCCTGATTGGAGTGAAGGCAGAGGGAATCCCCTTTTACACACACATCACAGGATCTTTATTCTTGAGGTCAAAGGTGAACGGGGAGGGAAAGGAAGGCCCGCAGAAGTCAGATTTCCTGCTCGCTGTGTGCTGGTTTGGGATTTTGGCTCCCGCTGACCGATAAGTCCGCTTGTGTGGATCACGTCTGACAATCACCGTTAAACCTCAGTGTTTACTGAATATACGGCTGCAATACAACTTTTTTTTTTATGTTTTTCTAAAACAAACAAACAAACAAAAACCCCACAAATACCTCTCTGTCTGTAAATGCAACCCATTTGGGAGGGAATGTTAGTCAGGTGTACCGGTGCATGTCTGGGAATGATTATTTTGTTAAAAAGGAAGAGGGGGTTGGGGGGGGGGGGGGG
>NC_051434.1:13167785-13178605 GCF_001649575.2 Kryptolebias marmoratus
GGCACGCAGAGGGAGGTCGAGGAAAATTGGAACAGCTGCTGATTAACACGAGTGCTCTCTCTTTTCAGTAGAGGTGGAAGAGGAAGAGGAAGAGCTGATGGAGGCAAAGCCGGGCCCGGAGTCCGAGCAGCGAGACGAAGACGACAGCAAGGAAACCAAAGAAGGTTCGAACAACGCTCGATCGATGTCAGGCGTCCGCCGACTCTTCGCCGGCATCACGCGCCGTCTCCGCTCCTTTACGCTCGAGGCCCGACTCGCGCGGGGGGGGCGTTTTGAAATGTTCGACGCTGCCGCTTTTACCTAAGTAGCAAAACGTCTCCACAGAAGCAGCGTGTTATCCGAAGGAAAACCGAGCACTTAGCACGTTACCAGTGCTATTTCTCCACCGCCTCCATTAGCTGACCCGTATTTACACGCAGGCTATTTACACCGACTCAAGCCGCCTCAGAATAAATAAACAGCTAAACAGATGCTCAGATAAAAAAGCTCTGGTAAACATGCCTTCTCTCCTGCCCCGACTTTTAAGTAACCGTCCTTGTTTGTCTTTGTTGAGAATCTTGTACACACAGTCAACTTTTTATAGCAGCGCAGTATTTTCACACACACTGAACAGCAGCTCGTATTCACTCTCTTCACGCCAACATTCCTCTTCATTTAGTTGCATTTTGCTCCACTCACCGGCAATAATCCATTTATTATTAATATCATTGTTTCCCTGCATTACCCTTAAGTTCGGTTTGATACCACGTAGTTAAGATTAATCCATTGAAAGTTAATTTGTTCTTCAGTAACGAGCATGTTTTGAATATAATATGACATTATTATTTCTTTTGCCTAAAGTCAGTCATTGTTCGTTTCAGCTGTATATAAGGTCGGGGGTGATTAGCAGACAATTAATCTGAAATCAGCTTTTTTTCCTGCTTCTGTCATTAATATGTCAGCCATTAGGTCCGCAGTCACTCAGCTTCTGATTCCAACAATAGTATTGCGTTTTTTAAATTGAGACCTGCAGCCACAAAGCTTTTGTTTGCAGCCTTGTCTTTTTTGAATTTTTCCTTTAAAAACGTCTTTGTTTTTTTGGGGGGGGAGTCCATTCCCTTTTTGTCCTTACCTTGTAGGAACTTGAACTGGTTACTGGGCCACAGGGTGGGCAACATAAATGCTGCGTACGAAGGACAATTGCAGCAATATGGTCAGTGCCGCGGTCTCGTAATCCTGAGGCCCAGGTTGTGTCAGAACGGGCATCTGGCGTGAAAAATAATTACTAACTCTTTTGTGAGAGCTCTCTCGTTGTGGCAACCCCTTAAGAAATGGTGAATGGACTGTACTTATGTAGCAACTTTCCAGCCAACCAGGCTACTCAAAGCGCTTTACAACACAATCTGCCCTCGTTTACTCAGCACTCCACAAATCTGATCTGAATAAATCATTCTATAGAGTCTAATCAGTGCTTTAGATTACAATCATACACCGATGGGACACATCGGAGGCAATGATGGACTAAATGTCTTGCCCAGGGACAATTCAGGGACAGGAATCGAACCTCCAACTCTCTATTTGGAGGACAACTGCTCTAACCACTGGTTCACAGCCGTCCTAAGAAGTGGGGAGGGAAGAAGGGAGGAGCTGAAAGAATAACAACAACATAGCAAATGAGATCATAGATACAAGCGGCTGAAATGAGCTTCCTTCGAAGGGCCGCCGGGCTCAGCCGTACAGACAAGATAAGGAGCTCCGTCATCCGGGGGGAGCTCAGAGTGGAGCCGCTGCTCCTTCTCATCGAAAGGAGTCAGCTGAGGTGGTCTGGGCTTATCAGGATGCCTCCCGCAGACCCAGAGCTCGCTGGAGGGATTATGTATCCTCTCTGAGCTGGGATCCCCCGGGAGGAGCTGGAGAGTGTCGCTGGGCAGAGGGAGGTCTGGGTTTCCCTCCTGAACCTGTTGCCTCTGCCACACAACCACGAACAAGCGGTAGAAGATGGATGGATGGATTCATTCATTCATTTCTTTTTTTTTTCCTTACTTACAGTGATCCAAATCAGAAGGAATGTACAATACATTACAAAGATCTTTCGATAAATGTTTGAGACACCCTTACTCCGTTTATTAAAGTTACACCTTTGATTACTGCAAACACAAAAGATCTCATTCTTTCACCTTCAGTCCCAATAAACTCCTCGCATGTTGCCGGTCAGTCTGTCATGACACGGTCACTCGTGTGTGACGCTCTCCGCCAGTCAGTGGGTGGATCAGATAGGAGTGGGGCTGGGGGGGGGTCTAGGTTACAGTCGGGGTTAAGGCGAGTCCAGTGTATCAGCTCTATGGCATGTGGGGGTCAGCACTGATTAAAAACCTGTCACTTGACCCCTTGGCCACATTTCAAAGTGAAGAGGAATAGAGGAGTGTGTGTGTGTTAGTTCCTAAGCATGCCAAGGCCTCGTGTTGTACAGCATAAAGAGACACACACAGCTGTTTGGGTATGTTCAATTCATGACTGGATGTGCAGAAACATGTGTATGCAGCTTCACGAGCAGAGTGTCTGCGCCTTCCGTGGACGTGAGGCAAACACACACACATAAACACACACTCGTAAACACACAGTCATCCTATTAGAAGGCTCGGCCTTTGATCCCCGCCACTCGAGTCACTCGAGTCTTTTCTGACAACTCGTAAGAAACACAAAGAGACGTGTTGGGGGGGATCAAAGTCAAGAGGCAGGGTAAAGGTCGCTACACGTGTGTCCGCGTGTAAAAAGATCGCATGTGCGCTCGGGGACAGTGACTTCAAAAACCGGACGCCGTGCTGCGCAGCCATTACGTTCAAAGGGAGGCGTGCCGCCGCTCAGAGGCCTTTGTGTGGTTTTTTTTGTTTTGTTTTGTTTTTTTCCCCCCCGTCTTGTTTATGAAGTTCATGCTGTAGGATTTTATTAGAGCAGATGCATTAGAAACTGTTTGTAGTTTATTATGTCCTGGATGTGATTCTGTTTTTTTTTTTTGTTTTGTTTTATGAAGATGAAGGGAATGTTAATCCAACATCAGAAGCGCAGATTAGATTGCTTTTGCCCGTAGCAGAAGTGACAGTGTTATGATGTATGTCTATGTTTGTAAATCTCTCTAAAGTAAAGTGTAAAATTAATAATAATAGTATAGTTACTTTTCTTGTTTGGTTCAAAATAAGAAGTCAAAGAGACATTTATGTGTGGGATCTAAGTGTTATGGGTCTTATTTGAAATACATTAGAAACATTAAAGGCCTAGCATTATTTGAAGGCATTCATATCACCCTCCTCCTTTCAGGCCAGACGATGTAACAGAATCATCTCATGTTGAGAAAAGATGGAGTTGTAGCTGTTTTGGTCAAACCTTGAGATTAATGATATGCACGAGCTCATTCAGTATTAAAGAGTGTGTGTTATGACTGACTCTCAGGTACTACCACATCAAATTTTACCTCAATATCTGTAGTTTTGACTGAGGTATAGCCTGTTTTCTGTTGGTTAATGTCAATTAGCTGCGGTGGCCATCTTTAATTGAATTGTCTCCGTAAGTGAATCGGTTGTAGACGTGCGTCCGGTGTTTATTTTATGAAAGTTTTATTAAAATTCATTTGCTATCAGACAAACAGGGTTGACTCTAACAGTAATGGTAAAGTTTTATGGTAAAGATCATGCACAGTGTCACTTGGAGAGTGTGTTGTGATTGGTTCAGATTTTAACTCAATATTTGTAAAACTGACTGAATTACGGACATTTCTGTGTTTTCAAAGGTCATTAGGTCGTGGGTGGCGGCCATCCTGAATTGCGTTGGCTCCAAAAGTCAATCAGTGTTAGATGTATGTCCAAAGATTACTTTTTGCAAGTTTCATTAAAGTCCATTCAGTAGTTCATGAGACATTTTGGCAGCAGACACACACACACACACACACACACACACACACACACACACACACACACAGACATGGGTAAAACATCATCCTCCTCCTTCATCTTTCAGTGGTGGGCGAACAGTACGTACACTGATCATCCTATGCAGTCTGAGCTGTGTTCCTGTTTGTCACTGGGACCGTTTCTCCCTGACAGGCTCGTTTCCCGTGCTGCGGGAGCTGACAGAGGAGGAGAGGCAGCAGATCCTCCACTCCTCGGAGTTCCAGAGCTTCTTCGACTGCAGCATCCGGGTGATGGAGCGAGCCCTGGCCGAAGACGGCAACATCTTCTTTGACTACAGCGGCCGAGACCTGGAGGACAAAGAGGGGTGAGCAGCTCCTGTCCTGTTCACGGCTCCCATGAACTGATTCCCAATTTTTTTTGTGCCTTCCAGACTTTCTTTCGACAACCAATTTTTGATGCGATCTGAATCACTTTGAGCCGCACGTGTGAGCGCCTTGTGACGCATCTCCAACTCCATAATGTGCCAAAACTGACTCACGGCCACCGCGTCCCTCTCGGGGCCCCGGGAGCTTCTTTGTTCTCTGCGAGGCATGTCTTCGTAGTGATGTCACACTCTTAGATGGTTGAAGATTCCTGTGAACTGTCAACCGTCGCGTCTATCGGAGCATTGTCTTGCCATCTGAAGCACCACCTCCAAGTGGAGGTTATCAAAGGGTCGGTTGAAGCTGGAAGAGGCAGAAGTGCAAAGCTGTTTTAGGTTACTGCTCTGCTATTATGGAAGAACTGCTTTTACTGACTTACTCCGACTTTGACCACGGCAGCCGCAGAGAAGCACGAAGCCTGTGGTCAAATAGAGATTATGTCTAAAACAGGCCAAGCGCTCAGCATCAGACCTGTTCTTTTTTGTTTTTTTTTTCCTTCTTCCCAACGACGTGCTTTAAGTGTGTAACAGCATAACCTACATTCCTCTGCCCTGTTTCTTTATATACGGTCTCACCCAGCAGTTTGAGACTATATATATATATGTATATATTGCGGATGTCACCGTCAGTCAGCGTGGATGTCACATATACACAAACCGGTGCCTATAATTTGTCTTCGTTTGCACTCCAGTGGAGTACCGTGTACAATCTGGTAACTTTGTCCTCAAAACGTTGACATGAGAAAAAACTTGTAGCTGATCCAATTTTCTGCCGCGGCCAGTGACATAACTACAGGACATTTGGACCACAAGAAATACAGCAAACGGTTGGTGAAATTACAGACTCAGTGAGGTGCAAAGTCAGGCTAAGAATTTTTGAGCACTTTTCTTAAACACTACAGAAATACTAAGAATACTTCATGTATGTATTCTAAGTAAATTTATGTTTCTTTTTATGTAAAAAATTTTTTAAAAAACACGTTCAAGTGTGTGTTCAGAATGAACAGATAATATCTTACCTGTCTTAGATAGCTCAGATTAGAGGAATAGATATTAGCTCTGACGGGACTGATGAGGTAGCAGATAGTATCTCGCCGCCATCTTAAGACATCTTCAGTCTCCAATGTTTTCAAATTGCTTTATGTCACTGTTATTTTATAAACTTTTACACGGCTGTGATTGTTCTGGCAGAAATATCAGGAAGTGCTAGAGCTAGCTGCTGCCTCCGCTGAGCACACACAGCGACAGCAGAATCCAGCTGCGGCACTTTAATGGCAAGAAGCAAATGATCTAATTTAGTTGAAATGAATAAAACCAAGCATTTCAGTTTAAAACACTCGCCTTTATTTTTTTAATTAGGGCTGCATATACAGAAATATAGATTTTGTTTTTTATAGTTGCCTTTATGCTCTGTACCATCAGTTGGCACTAACAGGCGCAGGCTTTTCTTCCTACTGGAAACAAACTTGAGCTGGTTTCAGTTCTGATTTAAAAAAACAAAACAAAAACAAACAAACAAAAAAAGATATCCTCTGATTTGATCTTTTCTGTCTGGCTCCAGAGACTCGGGCAGCGGCTCCAGCTTGTCCTTCAGTCGGCTCTTCTACGACGAGCACTGGTCCAAACATCGTGTCATCACCTGCCTCGACTGGTCCCCTCAGGTGAGCCCTGAGAGTTCGAGGCGTCCCAGTGTGTTTAAAGCAGGGGTGTCCAACCCTGGTCCTAGAGGGCCACCATCCTGCAGGTTTTACTTGTTGCTCTGCTCCAACACACCTGATTTGAATCAATGGGTGATTAACAGGCTTCTGCAGAACATGAAGAGGTGATTTAACCTCTGAATCAGGTGTGTTGGAGCAGAGAAACAAGGAAAACTGAGACAGATCAGTTGATTTGTATTCATTGTTTCTCTCTCTTTCAGTACCCTGAGCTGCTGGTCGCCTCCTATAATAACAACGAAGACGCTCCCCATGAACCGGACGGCGTTGCCCTGGTGTGGAACATCAAGTTTAAGAAAGCCACACCAGAGTACATCTTCCACTGTCAGGTACGCTCACATTATTACACATCACACACGAATGTGATAGCAGTCCTAATGTTGGATTGCTGTGAATATATTGTAAATTAACTTTTAAGCAGAGGTTTAAGCAGAAGCATACCCACTAACAATGACGCATTATTAGCTAATTCATCGTTTATTTACAGGAAACGATATCCAGGTATTTTTCCTTTCCATAAAAGCTAACAGCCCTCCTGCTGTCGCCCTACATCTCTGCAGGGATGAGACGTCAGGACGTTTGTTGTAGCTGCTTACAGACTTTAGTTTCAATTGTGACAAGAAGCTGAAGGCCGTCTGGGTCCAACAGCCTTTTTTTTGACAGTCCAAATGTTTTTTTTCTGTCATCGTTTTGGTGGAAATGTTTCTATCACTAAATTAGCTTGAAGGCAGACAAGTTCGTCACATCTGAGGTCTGCTGGGAAAATAAAAAAAAAGAAGTAATTTCTAAGTATGCGAACGTCAGTAAAATGGGACCTAATTTCCTCTGAAAGAATGTCGCTATTCATGCACGGAGCTGCCATATTTGTTCATCTGCTTTGCTGCTCCCCATTTGCTGGTTTTTCAGATTCTTTATTTTAGTTTGTTTATAATGTTTGATTCGGGACACAACGTCTGCTTGTTGGTTTCCTTCTACAGAGACGATAATTGAAAATACACCAAACTTGATGTGTTTTCTGGTTTTTATTTTAGCTTTTTAAAAATTTTTAAACACGTTCACTTGTCGGAGGCAGCTTAGTTGGCTCAGTTTCCCCACATAATCGTTTATTACGTGATTATTTTACACACGGGCAAAACATTTTGACAATCTGTGTGCTAATAAAAGCTTGTTGGGTTGGGCGTCGTTACTTTAACGTGAATAAAAACCAACTTAAAGACGGTCGCAGCAGTAGAAACGTTCATCTGATGTATTTGTGCAGGTCAGATTGAGGAAAATTCCTCCACGGTCGGGATACAAATAGAAGGTGACACAAAGGAACTGGCTGGCCCGGGTGATGGACCGTCAATTGTCCCACGAAACTCGCGAGCCCACGTTGAGACGTCTCAGTCATAAAATGATGTGGCTTACCGCTTCCAAATCCAACACTGCATGTGTGTGTGTGTGTGTGTGTGTGTGTGTCAGCCCACCCACCCTGGTGCTCCCATTCAGAGACGCTGCAGTAACCTTTTCCTCCTAAACAGAAAAAAGGTGACACTCACCTGTCCTGTCTTGCCATATAAGGGATTTTAGAGCAGACTTCACGCACGTCAAACGGGCTCATGTAAGCTAGCTCGGCTCCATGGTTGGGTTTGCGAAGCCCCATGATTTATTCCGCTGCTGGATTTCCTGCGGTTGCACGGATACATTACACACATCTCGTCGCTGCAGCAATCTGTAGATTTTTCCGTGCGGTTCTCTCCTGAAATACGTACCGTACGCGTGCGTCTGACTCCATTAACAGTGTGTGGGGGCTTTTTTTTTTTTTTTTGAGCACGCTGATCTGTGAATTGTCCGCATCGAGCGGTCGACTTTCGGGAACACGAATATTTGTGTAAGCAGCCGATAAAATGCCCCATATATCAACAGGGGGGCTTCCCCCCCCCCTCCCGATTGTGTGAAGCAGAGCTGCCCCACAGTGGATTCAGCTCTAAGTGGACGCCAACACAATGGCACCATTTTGCTCGGAAATATTGTGAAATCCTCAATATGTCACTCTTTCAAGCCACTTCAACAAACACAGTTTACTTGTCCACATGCAGAGACTTGTTTTAATTGAGGGCTGATGCTGAGAGAGAGAGCAAGGGGGGGGGGGGACCCACTGTGAGCGAACAAAAACTTCCAAGTGCCCAACACCCCATGTTACTCAGTCTGTCAGTGTGGCCTGGAAGTTTGCCACTTTCCTTTTTCCTTTTTCTTTTTTTTTTTTTTAAGGGAAAAAGAAGAGGGAATGAGAGGAAAACAACAACAAAAAAAAAAGAGAGCTGGCAGCAAAAGAGCAGTGGAGGATGAAATTAGGATAAAGCAATTAAAACTGTAATAGAATATAAACCAATAATCCTCCCGTTGCACCGCAGGAGTGGTTCTGAAACGTGAAAATAATGCTTCTTTTCCTCCTCGCCGTGCATTCTACAAACAGAATTACAGCTCCAGTTTGCAGCGGATCAGATGGCTCTTAATGTGCGAGCATGTTCTGCTGTTTAACCCCCCTCCTCCCCCAAACCTCAGGGCTCTGTGCCTCTTCCCCTTCTTTTTTTTTTTTTTTTTTGACTTCCACCTCCTGCCCAAGGCAAGAATAACAGAGAGCGGCACTGCATCTGTAATCACTCTCTTGCTGTTTGCCATACACTCACAGCTCACTCAGACACGCATATATCGCACGCCGTGAGGCGAACACCGCCGCTGTTAGCAAACGGCACTTCAGCTTTTTCTGTATTTTGATTTCTTTAGTTTTTGCAGATTTACTCCCAAATGCTGCTTTCCTTTTTAGCAGATTGATAGATAGAAGCCTGAGCTCCGCATGTATGTCTGCATGCATGTGTTTAGGGTTTGCATGCTCTGCACGGGCTGTGATGTGTGTGTGTGTGTGTGTGTGTGCGTATAAAGGACAGTTCAGGCTGATATTGGAGGGTTGGGGTTTGTGGTTGAGGTTTTATTCAGCTGATACTTAAATCAGATTTTTTTTTTTTCCTCATTGACTCGTGAACGGACACAGTGATGCAAATAGTGACCTATTTCTCTGAACTCAGCCTATTAGGTGTTAAAAACGGGAATAATTTGCTCTCTGGTGAAAATGATTTAGCTTTATTAAAACAAAGTTTGATGTTTGTAGAAATCTTGTTTATCCGTAGGGCTCAGAATGCAGCATTTTCTGAAAGTTTATTCCAGTTTTCTGAAGTATTGTCGGTTTGTCTCTAACATGTTGATGTGACTGGAAGCGACTCAAAAGCTAGCTTCAGATTTTCAAGAGTCTCAGCGTCACTTCTGCAAGTGCAGTCTGAAAAGATACACATGTTTTTCTCCATAAACAGAAGAGCTGTAATGCTGCATTTTAATTCAATACTTATGGAAACTAGCTCTGGTTTGAGAACTGTTATTCTCAAATGGATCTTTTGTTCTTTTAGTTCCTATTTTACCAACTTTTTTTAGCTTTTATTTTATCCTACAACGCCGTTCTCATCTCCTTCGGCTCATTCATTCCAGTCTGTTTGCAGAGTGCATCCTACTGTTGGTTTTAACATTTATTTTACTGGATTCTGCCCCAGTTTCAGTTTAATTTGTGTTTTTTTTTTTTTACCCCCACCCAACACAGAATACAAGTTAGACTTTAAATTTTAGCTCCATATTTGTAAAATGTTGCAAGGATTTTGTTTTAATTAGTTATTTTCCATTTATATAGCAGAATATTTATGTACATTTTGTTTTTATTTTTCAGCTTTTAAGATTAGAGCTTTTATAAAGATTTGTCATTTTGTTACAGCCCATAAACGAAGTGCAGAAGATGCTCTGTTGTGACAGAAGCTTCTTCCTGTCCCTGGATCAGATGTTAAATTACAAGTTTATTAATTTGTACATTGTTGAGAAAAACTTAGTTTTAGTATTCACTCCTTTCAGTAACATGTGTTACATTTTTTTTTCCATTTATACCTGTGGAGTAAAGTACTAGCTAAACAAACAAATCAACCTTTACTTGTTGCTAAAGAGCAACTTGTGTTCAAATCTAGCTTTTGCTTATTCACTAATGAGACCAAATGTTTGTAAAAACGATGAACGCAGAGGCTCTGTTTTCCTTCACAAACCCTAATAACTTTAGTTCTCCAACATGAAAAGTTTGGTTCTTTACCAAAGGAATCCACTTCATCTTCGTCGTTCTAATAATTAAGAAGCCTAAAGTTCAGTGAAGGTTTGCGGACAAGTCGACAAGTTTAATGTCGGATGTTTTGGCGAATATCATAATTAAGGTGGTGAACTTTTGTAGTCTATTGAGGGGTAGAGGTCAGAATAAATATGACTCCACTTTGCCATCAGTGACCGTTTCTGATCTGATAAAAGAAACCAAAAGCAGAAACAGTCCGACTCAATGATTCACAATGTTTTTCACGTTTTCAGCAGTTATTTTCCAACACCTACGTTATAATCTCTGAATTTGTTTAACATGGAAGATGAAGGTTTTACGACTTCACTTCACTTCAGCGGAGTGTGTGTGTGTTGTGCATCAGCGTGCGGGTCGGGTTTGCGCTTCAGGAAAAAAAGGGGGGGGGTGGGGGTCGCCTCGGCTGCGGGTTCTGGTACCAGCGTGGCTCCCTGACAGTCGGACCCATCATCACCTCGTCCCGGTTGGGTCCAATCTTGTAACTTCACACCGGCCTCTCAAGTGGGCAAAGTTCCACCACATGAAAGAAGCAGTTTGACTCAAAAAAAAAAAAAAACAACTCCTCTGATTAAACTCCCCCCCTCACCCCCTCACCCCACTCCTCCACAACC
>NC_051434.1:13178795-13197722 GCF_001649575.2 Kryptolebias marmoratus
CGCGGGGGGGGGGGAGGGGGGGGGGGGGGGGGGGGGGGGGGGGCGAGTTAAAGGGAGAGCGGGACGAAAAGCGAGGGGCTGAAAGAGCCGAACGGAGAAATTCAGACACAGACAAATTTTTTTTTTTTTTAATAAACTAAAAGTTTAAACCAGAAAACTGGATTTAGTTTGTGTGATAATATTTTATTTTTCAAGCTAAATGGGTTGAGCTGTAGGATTAAAGCTGATGTAAGCTAATTATCATAGCTACGATAATTGACTTCACTTCCCATTCATGGTGGATGCTGGAAACATGAGGAAGCATCCTTGTTTTCATATTTCTGTTCAAAACATGAAGTGTAGAGACAAGTAACGTACATGAGATACGCCCTGGACTCTTTGCTTCTATTATACGCCTTTGCTCTTATTGTAATAATAGGTGTATTTTCCAAAATGTCCACTAATTTTGTTTTCTTGAAAACATCAAGAGATTAAAAGAAAAGGATAAGTCTCGTTTGTCAAGTCTTGCTCTGAAAAGATGACAAATATTCAACATTACAGTAGTTTGTAAATCCAGTTGGTTAAAAAGTGGAAAAACGAAACGTGCAACAGAATTCTGAAGTTTAAGAAAACAACACAAAAAACTCCACCGGAGCTGTAAGCAGCGGTAAAAAAAAACAAACAAACAAAAAAAAAAAAACTAACAAAGAAGCTGTGGAAAGTAAAGAAAGAGTGAGCTGTAGGAGGCAGAGTAAGTCCTGTTTGTGCTCCATTGTTTGCTCGCTGAAATGGAGACTCTGGCTCGGTAATTCTCAACTCCCCGTGCCAGAAACCGCAGAGTGACAAAATCTGTGGGGTGTCATAAACGAGTGAAGCCGGGGGGGGGGGAAGGTGGTCGGGGCGGCGAGGCGAGGTGAGGTTGCGAAGTCTCCATGCAGGGGAAAGACAGTCAGATCCATCTGGTCCTGATAAGGCTGAGTCGAAAACAGATGAGTGTGGTGAGGGAGATGGGGTGTGTGTGTGTGTGTGTGCGTGGGGGGGGGACACAGAAGGAAAAGAAGGATAAAGCATTACGACTATCTGCTGGCTCTATCAGGCCTCGCTTTTCCTGGTCTAAGTAGCACTTTCGCTCCATTCCTGCCTTCACGAGACTACTTTCATCGGTTTGGTCCTGGAGGAAAAAGTAGCCAAGCGGAGGATACAACAGGAGGGAGATCTTACCACTCTGTAGTGTTTTTTCTTCCTGAAACAGCTCCGATCCCTTGCTGTGTGTCATCATTCATCATATATATTATCCTTTACTGAACACTTCCCATAAATATACCAGAAACACTGAGTCCTGGGAACTTTCGTGTGAAGACAACGGTAATATTTCCGCTCCGTTGGCCTCCAGGCCTCTCCGTTTGGTCTGGCAGGAGATGACGTAGCGCAGGGGGCCTCGAGGGCCGCCGTCCTGGAGGTTTTAGTTTTTTTTCTGCTCCAACACACCTGATTCAAACGGTTTAATCACCTCCTCACCAAATCATCAAAGTTCTCCAGGAGCGCGGCGACGAGTGGTCCGTTTAAACTGAGCGTTTTAAAGCAAAGAACACGTCTAAAACACGCAGGTGTCTGACCGGCGCCGCACGGAGGAGAGGAGAAGCGCTCGCAGGGCCGCTTCTGGCGTTTGGAAGCGAAATGTCAGGCTTAGCGTGAAGCCAGCGCTGACGTAGATATGTGGTGGCTCGGTATTTAGACAGATGTTACGATTGTGTGACGGGTTTCACGGAGGCTGAATATATAGAGAAAGTGGGGATCAGTAGGGAAACTTGGTTGTTACTTAATTAAAGAGAAAAAAAGAAATTGACATTTAAGAAAATATGTCTTTTTTTTGGATAAGATTGACAAGTTCTTGTTTCCTGACTCTTGACTACCAGCTCTCTTTGCTTTGCTGCAAACTTTACTGTTTGTTTTTATTGAACTCAGAAAAAAGAAAATACAGTCGGCATTAAAGTCATAGATGGCAGATGTTCAGATAAAACTAAAAGAATACACACATTTATTCACACCCCGCACAACTCAACTCTAAAGGCAATCATTCATCTCCTACACGACACCGAAATTGAGAATTTTACTTCCATTTAATTCCAACCGTAAACTCCTCGCAGCAAGTTGGTCCCGTTTCGGGATCTGATCGCAAATCATGCTTTTAGACCAGGATTTGACTCTTGAACGTAGATCAGAATTAGCCGTCGCTGAGCCCGACGGCCAAGCGTGCGGTTTCTCGACAGGACGGCTCCGGAGTTAGGTTGGAAATGTTCCTCTTAAGATGCCGACACTGATAGGACCTTCGAGTTAAACTAACATATGGTCCCGTGATTTGACTTGGCTTCTCTCTGTCATTACCCGTGTGGGGTAGAGATGTTTACGCAACAAAAAAAAAAGGAAGAGCGGGGAAACGTGGACGCTTTGTGTCTGCATGGTTTTTTTTTTCCTGTTTATTTTGAATTTCTGATGACGTTTATAGTAAAATTAGCACCGTGCGAGTTTTGCGTTTTCTGTAGTCTGGTGCAACTTTAGATTAGAAGAAGAAAACAGAATTTCCCCTTTTTTTTTTTTGGAACATTTTTAAAAGGTGGCTCAGTGGTTGTGTCATTCTAACTAAAAGTAGAATATCCACAACACATATTTAGTGTGCAGATACATGACGAGTGCTCGTGTTAATAGATGAATGTAAAATAATCTTCATATTGAAAAAGGCTCGGCGCACGTGTGGACATATTAACAGTTTGTCTTTAATGTGGTGTTTTTGTACAAAAATGGCAGAACGTGTGTGTTTAGTGGAGGAAGAGCTCTTTATTTTCATGTTAGACAACTATTAATGGGACTTTAAATGAAAAGGCAGACACATTTCTTTGTGAGCATCAGATATTTTATCATAAACCCATTTTCCGGTCTTTTTTGGGGCAGTTTTCTATGTAAACCTTGTACATCTGAGCTGTCCAATCAGAAACCTCAGTTTCATGTAAGCAGCTGCTAGTTATACATGCGCCTAACACGGCTATTAGTACTTATTTAACTAGATCACTGTATAGATTTTCAATTTAATGTTTCTTTCTGTATCTAATTGAACATGACGTTTAGTCAGAGTTTTACAGTTTGAGTTGATAACAGTCTCCCCCTTGATAAAGTTTAGGTGTTTAGCTCCAAGTTCAACCCCCCTTTTTTGTCACACCGCGTAAATAAACATTTCAGAAGGAGTCCTCCCGGCAGCTTCATTTTTATCGCCTCTGTTTATTTTGAATCTGGACAACCGAAGCGACTGTAGGCCCGTTCCTCCGGAGGCACGGATCCTCTGAAGTAGCGAAGAAACGGGGAGTGTTTTCTTTCCCCTCCCGTTTGTTTTCCAGCCGCCCCTGCAGAACGAACTGGGGTTTTGGCTGCTTTGCAGACGGCGCGGTGGGCGGGGATGGACAGAGAGGACGGAGGAGAAGAAAAATTAAGCAAAAGAAGATGTATTTTACTATTGCAGAGTGTATTTTTGGTGTCTACCTCCTGCTGCAGCTTTATCTGCTGTTTTCTAACCTGTTGCTCCTGATGGCCAGTGTTTGTTAATAAATCTGGATCTTTAAAATCAGCTGGAATAAAGTTAATGCTATATCATTCATGCTGCAAAGTAATTAAAATAACATTTTATTGCTAATATATTTAGATTTATATATCGTTCAAGGAGCTTTTAGTTAAACCATATGTTTATTTGTAATTGCAATTTGTTACAAATGGAAAAGAACACACAGCGTTACATTGATGATCTGATTTTAAAGAATTCTGATGATTATTGACAGGTTTGGCCTCGAGTCACAGCCTGAGAGTTGCTGGTTTAACAAGAACGATCTGGCGTACAGTTTTCAGGCACAATAAAACTGTCGTCAGTGCTCCTGCTAATAAATCCACATTTAGGGCCACATTAGGCAACAGTCTTTTTCGCAAAAAAAAAAAAAAAAAAACGCACCCTGCCTGCGTGTTGTCGTTGTTTTTTCTGTTTTTAATCACGAGCCGTGTTCCGGAGCTTCGCGTTCAACTCTGCGGCTGCTTGTAAATTATTTCTCCTCTCTCTGCGTTCCGTCAACGCGTAACACCGCTCACCCTCCCACAGCGCCACGCCGCAGGCTGAAACATTGTTTCTCATAACCCACTGGATCCTCCGGTGGCTCGGGGGGGGGTCAGGAGGAGCCCATACGGGACGAGCACTGAAGAGTAACCAAAACTCAATAAACATGGCATGGAGGGGTGGGGGGGGAGTGAGTTCAAGGGTGCACTTGTCACGACGGAGGCTGCAGTGAGCGCTCCAGTGGCTGCTGGGGTTTTGGTGCTGTAATGTGAAACGGCTGCTGGGTTACAATCTCCCTCTTTGTCTGGTCTCCACCCCCAGCGTCACCCCCTGTCTCCTCTCCTCGGCAGACCTTCTCCCTGGCCAAACTCATCATCTCCGTCTGAGTCCCCCACGTCTGCCACCCATCGCGACGTCTTGATGGCTCGATTCGGAGCGCCCAGTCTAGCGTTACCGTTTTCAGCTCCTGCCGTTCTTTCCTTCCCATTTTCCCAATGCCTGATGTTTTTTTTTTATCCTGCTAAACTGTAACAAGTACAGTGCAGCTTCTAATATTCTCCGTTTTTCCTCCTTTCTCCGCAGTCCCCAGTGGTTTCCGTTGGTTTTGCCAAGTTCCATCCCAACCTGGTGGTCGGCGGGACGTACTCGGGTCAGATTGTCCTGTGGGATAACCGCAGCCACCGCCGCACCCCTGTGCAGAGGACTCCCCTGTCTGCCGCTGCGCACACCGTAAGACGAGTTCCCAGCAGAGAAGTGAAATATCCCTCCACTTTCGCTGAGATCAAAAAAGATGTAGCAGAAACCCAAACAGTGCTTAGTTCGGGCTCCGCACAATTCAAAAGATAACGAGCAACAACAAGTTAACTCACTCAGCGAACACGAGCACCTTCATCTCAATTAAAACCTTAATCCTCCATTTAGTCACATGAAAACAGCCCGTGAATGACAGCTACTTTTTATCCACACTAACCGCAGATACTTTATCCCATGTGGCTTTCCTTGTTTCAAATAAAACAAAAGGGCCGATGTGAATGCAAGCCCCACGCTGGTTCATTTCATTGCGATTTACTAGCAAACCCAGAAATTAATTGACGCGAGTGTAAAACGCACAAAAGATCAAGCATCGCCAATCGAAAGCAGACATTAGCGGTGCTTGGCAGGAAGCGGGGTCCAACAGACCCAGTCCCGCTTTGGGCCAGCTCTGGTTAGACACAAAGAGCACCACTAAAGCAAGTGTTAAACGTTTCGAGTGTCAAAAATCGGAAGAGAAGCGCGAACAGAATAAATAGCGTATGAAGTGAAAACCCCAGAAGAAGAATCCCTTTGCCTTTTGAGGCTCGAGGGAAGCTGTCACCGTCACAGACAGAGCTGAAAGGATCGCTCAGTTCAGCCCCCCCTTTAACAAATCACTAATGAACGCACTTTAGCTACATCCTAAAACCAGAGGCCTTTTATAAGAAGCCACTCATGTTGCCGCAGTCGTACTGTAGGTTTGAATAATGTGGGCCACCGGTCTCGTCCTCTCCAGTTAGAGAGCGCAGCTTGCTAGCATGGTGCTGATTGCTGAATGGACTCTTTGTGCAGCCCAGCAGACAAATCAATTACTGCCCAGTAATGATATAATGGCTTCACACACTTGTGGATTTGAACAGCAGCACATGGCCCCGGCTCAGGAGGGTTTAAAGGGACCACCGCACACCGAGTTACCGGGATCTGTTTATTTCTTTTTTTGTGAGGGAGGTCCTCGAACTATCTCACGAGCTTCAACGGCTGCGATCCCAGTTCGAAGCAGAACAACAAGCGTTTTTTATCGAGAACATTACAGCCAGAACGTCGAAAACACGCGGTCTCGCCTCAATCATTACTCGTCTCACCCCCCTTTGTTTCTCCGTCTCCGCGCGCAGCACCCGGTGTACTGCGTGAACGTGGTGGGCACCCAGAACGCCAACAACCTGATCAGTGTGTCGACCGACGGCAGGATGTGTTCGTGGAGCCTCGACATGCTTTCTCAGCCTCAGGTACACGACACGTCAACGCCGTTCACACAGCCTAAACTCTGAAGAGGACGACGTCACGCCTCTGTATTAACGTCTGCGGAGGCAAATGAGTTTCAAAATGCTCTGAAATGTGTGATACACCCTCTGCACATGACTATAATAAGATTTATTTTAGGAAAAACCACATGCTTTGTGTGTGTGCAAATACACCCACTGTTGTTGTGGTTTTGTCTTGACTGGTTAGTTTTTTACGCCCTAAAACTAACAGTATGACTTCTTCTTTTTTGTCTGAATTCAATGTGTGAAACATTTTAAATAGCCCAAACATGACAAAGAAATGAATAGATTTATTTTTCAATGCAATAAATATGTTCTTTTGCCATTTATGACTAATTTTCCCTAATTATTATACTCAATATTTCATTTTATCCATGATTCAGAGTTATTTAGTTTGTATGATATTGTTCATACTGTGTGTGTGTGTGTGTGTGTGTGTGTGTGTGTGTGTGTGTAGGAGACCATGGAACTGGTGTACAATAAGTCCAAGCCTGTGGCGGTGACAGGCATGGCCTTCCCCACAGGGGATGTGAACAACTACGTGGTGGGGAGTGAGGAGGGCACCGTGTACACAGCATCCAGACACGGCAGGTCGGTGGGTTTCTGCTTCTTGTCTTAGTGATGAAATGTTAAAGTCAATTAGAAGCTAAAAACACACAAATATATGGAATCAAGGTAATTTTGGCTGTAGATTTTAGCCAAATTCTCAGATGAGGTAGATTCAAATGTGGTTTTAATTTGTACTTTAGATGAGCGACTGGTTGAATAAACAAATAAACACCACTCAGCTTGGACCAAAGTTTCAATAAACTATTCTCCGACTTCTCCGTCTCCAGTAAAGCAGGCATCTGTGAAATATTCGAGGGCCACCAGGGGCCCGTTACGGGCATCAGCTGTCACGGTGCGGTGGGCACCGTGGACTTCTCCCACCTCTTCATCACATCCTCCTTCGACTGGACCGTCAAACTCTGGAGCACCAAGGTACGAGGCTGTGTGTGCGTGCGTGTGTGTGTGAGGGAGAGAGGGAACAGATGTGTGGGGGGTTGATTGTGGCCTCAGAAAGGTTACAAAGAGGGACCCCTGAGAGAAGGAAGGGAGTCGAGTACTTCAGATGAGTGACTAGTTGAAAATCAGTCCTTCTCTTCGTATTTGTGTGTCTGTGTGCGTGCGTGTGTGTTGGAGGGAGCTCAGTGAAATATGTTATTGCGTACATACACTGTAGGTGTGTTGTAAAATTATTCATTTGAAACCGGCAACTCTGTTGATTGCAACCGGAACTGGCGCCAAGAAAACTTCTGATACTTCGGTTTTTTGTTCTCTTTATCGGGAAAGAAAAAGACTCGTTTCTGTTAAATGATCGAATCGATCCAAAGCTGTTTGCATAGATGGCAAGTTGTCACGACCCAGTATACTCAGAACCGTTAAACCAAACATTTTGGCGCCATCATTAAACACATGCAGTCTCCTCAACACAAAACAGTGTAGTCATATTTTAATGGAAGACATTTTTTATTTATTTCAGTACAAACCAAAGAGTCTACAATCCACCTGGAGTCAGCTTCATGCTTTGCAAAGACAAACAGAACATAGAAAAATATTACAACAGTTTTAAATGCGTTGCACCAGAGCGAACCTGCAAAAATAAAAAACAAGGAGCAAATCATGAAAAGTCATGCAGCTGAGAGGTAAAAGAGAACCCCGACGGAGCTTCAGCTAATTAATAAGACAGACTCATCTCCAACCGGACAGGGGCTCCGCTACAGGTGGGTCACGTGCGGTTCCTGACAGTATGGCTGGGAGTTATAGAACGCCAGAACGCCCTGCCCCAGTTTTCTAATCTGTCAAGAAGAGAGGGGGGAAAAAAAAATACAATAAAAAACACCAACGATGGAAATATTTGGTTCCTGAAGCTCCTGGTCTAATAAATGAGATCATTTGAGATGAGTATGGACCGGACTGACTCCCTGCTGTCAGAAAGTCTCCAATAATCACTGTGTAACCCACACATTCTGAGCACTGAATACTGTGTGAACACAGCTGCAACATGGTGTGCAAATAAACACTCATCCAGCTGTTATACGAAGATTAGTAGCAGAAATGTGCTACAAAAACAGGTTTAAAGCAATGCTTTTTAACTGAAACCAGTGCATAATTGTGATAATAATTTCAATATTTGAAACAAAAATCACAACAATCCTTTTGGCCATGGTCAGGTGGTCCTTGTTTGGGTAAATTGAGTCCATATATTTTATAATATTTCACACTAGCTGCATGGGTTTGAGAATCCGACCCTTTCTGCCCCCGTAGTTATTGACACACAGGAGGTTTTCCACTAAATGTGTGTCTAATAGTTCATTTAAATGGGAACAAACTGCATCGGCGTGGTTCGCAGCCACGCCCGAGGTGCAGCGGCGTTTTTCGCGAAGGCTTCGGGAATCAGATGAGTGCTGCCGACGCGTTCAGCAGCTCAGTCTCTTTAGGAACTAAGTGCTCGCTCACGTCACACTTTAATAAACAGAAAGCTTTCACGCTTGATACTTGCGGCACCACAACAAGTACTTTTTGGAAATATTATTCTGGGAAAAAAAAAAACCCACACAACCCCAACAAGGAAAATCCAACTAAGATGTCTCACTGGCCTTTAATGAGTATTTCTTTATTTTCAGGGACAGTAGATAAAGCAATTAAATCCCATGAAGAATTCATTATTTATATATATTTCTATCACAGACGTCCATCTTCAGAGAAAGGCTTTAGTCAGATTTACATAAATAAAGCTAAAATTAGGCTGTTGATAAGTTCTCATTAATATATTTATATTAATTTGCATATTCTTCATAAAGCTGGAGTCAGGACTAATTTTGGGAAGGCGTTAATTCAGTAACTCATCTTTTTTTTTTTTTATATAAATAGGATGGGTTTCCTAAAAACGATCCCACAGACAGACAAACAGCCAGAAGTGGTTTTTATTTTCCGAGCTCCCCGTCGCGCCCGTCGGCGTCTCGGCGCGTCCGTGCGACCGACTGCACTGACAGGACATCGCCAGGCCGGCACATTCAGGGGAATCAGAGTTCGACAGTCTGTAAAAGGTGGGCACTCCTCCTCGCGGCGGCTTGGAGTGACCTCGCCCCACTCAGGGTTGCTTTCCTTTCAAACCATCACGATGAATTCCATTTGGCAGCATTTCAGTGGCAGCAAAAACCCGAACAGTCACACTTTCTGTCAGAGCGAGGTTGGAGAGGAGGAAAGTTAGCTAAAACACTGAAAGGACTTTTTTTTTTTTGAGACACAGGTTTAGCCTGGATAACGTGTTCCACAAAGGGCTTTGAGAAGCGAGGAGATGGACAGAATCAGAGGAAGAAGGGTATCTTTAAAGCAAAATCAGTGATGCAAACCTTTAAAATTGACTCTAATTGGCTGTTTTTCCCAACAAATCCAGCCAGAAATGAGATGTTCAGAAGCATTACACCTTTTTTGCCTGAACCCTACAGCTTCATGAAAGATCTTGTTTCGGTGTTCGTACTCGGCCGTGACGGATAAATGACGTCCCGTCTTGTGCAAAGAGTCCCGCGACTCGTATTAAAACATTTCTGTGGATTTTCACGGGGAGAGCGCGTTATTTTTTTTAAGGATTTGGGAATTCCCTTCCCTTTTGAGGGCCACCGCAGGAATGCGCGTCTGTCTCTCTTCTCACATAGCTCGCGCTTGTGTGTGGGCAGGCGCGTACCTGAGCTCGTGTGTGTGTGTGTGTGTGTGTGTGTGTGTGTGTGTGTGACTGAGTGCAAATGTAGAAACGCTACACATGTTTCACCTACACCTTTTCTGGCCTGAAATCCCCTTGAGGATGGCCTTCAACCTTTCATGACAGACTGTTATAACACACACACACACACGCTTGCCCTCACAGTTCAAAAAGGCCGTCATACAGAAGTCTGCTAATGTTTTTACACTCAGCGGTGCAAATATTGTGGTTAGTGGAAGCGTTTCGAGTCGGCCGGAGTTCTAAGATGTCGCGACAGCTGCGAGTGGGTTTATGATTGTGCACAACTCGAAGCGTTCTGCTCTCTTGACCCCGAAAACCAGCGCCTACTAAGTGATTGGATGAAGCATAATAATTCCACTTCTGCTCCCTGAAGAAGTTAATTAGAGGCCCGCGTCACTGTCAGTTCAGGTGATTGTTGATGAGTGCGGATAGATCCGAGCCGAAACGTCTGCAGATATCTTTCGGAGACGAGATTATTACTGAGGATTTGTCCCGGTGGGCTCTGACGGCGCGGCAAATGGGAGCATTTGTAGCAGCATGTGGTCACAAAACTGATGTTAAGATGTCAAACTTGTTCGGTTTGAAGGAGCGCAGTCTCTTATTCTTGATGTTTTGGACCCGTTTGGACAGGCTGAGCCATAACTTTGAGTCACTGAGCCGACAAAACTTTACTTATTGATGTTAAAACCCAAGCTTGTGACACAAATGAACACATATTTTAGCTTATATGTTCTTGTTCTATCACTTGAATCCCAGTGCTGATCAGATTTGTTAGAATTAGAGGTAGTAAAAACTCAGATCCTTCAGAGATAAAAGGTCTCAGGTTGTCAACAGCACCAATAAAAGGAGTCTTCTGTGTACCGCATTTTCCGGACTATAAGGCGCACTTAAAAGCCTTCAATTTTCTCAAGAAACGACAGTGCGCCTTATAATCCGGAGCGCCTTATGTATGTAAGAAGTCGTGATGTTTTAGTATGACTTTGGTAAACTACAAAGCTGCACCGCTCGCAGCATTAAGGCTCAGTTATAGTCGCACAGGGCTCCGTGCACGGACCTGAGCGAGCGGTGGAGGCGTTTATACTTGACGCTTATGTCGGTGCAGTATCCTTCCGTGAGTTTTGAACCGTTTGATTATCTCTGTGATCTCTCATAGAGGGATCATATAAACGCTGATACAGGCGAACCAGCTCCGCTAGAGCAGCAAAATCGTCCATTTGGAACGGAGCACAGCACACGAGGTCCGCGTGAAGTTACAAAAATGACGATGTGCCTTATAGTCCGGTGCACCTTATATATGACAAAAATTCTAAAACAGACCGTTCGTTGACAGTGCGCCCTATGGTATGAAAATATGGTATTTATTCAAATATAGGAATAAAGATGTGCAGACGTTCTTTGCAGAAATCCTCAAAGCTGTTTGCATTTCCGTCCTGGTAGTTTCCACTGTTCCATCATCTCTTTGCTTTCAGGCTCCTGAGTTGCTGGAGTTCTTACCTGGGTTGGGAGATTTCCCGAGGTCCGGACTCGTAGCTGACCAGTTTAAGTCTCCAAACTTTCCCCCACAAACTGGAGCTGTTTCTAACATCGAGGTGGCTCGGATCCCCTCACCGTGTTTTGTTTTGAGTGCCGCGTTAAGAAAAAGCGCCCCGTTTGTTTTATCGCCGTGAAACATTATGAGCCGGACCAACAGTGGTTTCGAGATCCGCAGCGATTTTCTCGGAATTGCCCCGTTTTTCTTCACTAATATGCCCGACTTTCTCAGACGACTCTGTTTTTCTTTGCGATAGTTCAAAAAAAAGAAAATACTGGAAACAATCAGCACATGTTCCCAGAAAGCAACAGTGACTCACCGGCTTGTTCGTTTTTATGTGAACACTGAGAATTAAGGAAAAGTAAGTTGTAGTACTTTGTTTAGAGAACTCCAAATCTTGTTTTCTAAACTTCTTTAAAAGCTTTAATCTGCAATTTATTCATTTAATTTAAACAAATCAGCAACAAAGAGAGACTATTATCCCACATCAGTTATAGTTTTTAATTAAATACTGATAATTGGATAGTATTTTCAGTTTTTCTATTGTTTTTAATCGCTTTCATGATGTTGTTTTTGGTAACTGGATTTGTGTTCAGATTTTCTCCAACAGGTGCCGCAGCTTTAGTCCGGCGTAGATTTCATGTCTGTGTTTTCTTTCTTTCTTTTTTGCTTTCACAATTGGAAAAGATTTATTTGCTGTTGCTGCACATTTAGGGATGATGTTCCACTTTCAGGTGGGGCAGGAATGCTCCGCAGAGCCGCACGCAGGGACGCAGAAAAGATAATGACAACCGCTTTCTTCACGCGCGGCGCCACTTGGATTAAGCTTCATTTTGAGATTAGTTTCAAAACTTTTTTTTTTCTTCAAATCACACTCGTCGAAGGGGGCGGACAAAGGCAAAGCAGCTGTCTACGCACCGCCGTCATCAGGAAAATGCAATTTTTCGGCGAGATGGGTTAAAACGGGTAAAAGGTGAAAAACGGGGGGCCGGTGCTGAGACAAATGAAGAAGATAAATAAGGAGCAATCAGCTGATCAAGTGCAGAAAGGGGGAAGGAAAAATTACTTCCCGCTGTCGTCTGCCCGACCGGAGAACAGGCTCAGAGCTAAGGCTTGAAGTCGGCTCGGTTCGTTTGTGTTGTCGGCGTGTTTGCGTGCGCGTACGTGTGTACGCACGGAACAACCGAGGAGCGAGAAAAAGCAAAAAAAAGAGCAAGAATGAGGAAGAGAAGCACCCCTCCAGCCAACCTGTCTCCTTTCTACGACCCCTCCCACTCTGCTCGTCAGGAGCGCTGTTTGTAAACTCTGAAATCCCAAAACACACACACACACACACACTCATTTATATTAAGTAACATTTACCTGGCACCTTTGTGAGGATTCTTGGGGCTTATCGTGGTGTCTGTGGGGTTTAAATTATTTGCAGATTCTTAGTATTAGTCCCAGTAAGATTAAGCAAAACAGTTTTTTTATTTAAACTATTCAACTAAACATCAGGACTGACCTATTTCTTGCATCTTAAACCTAATGTTTCTTTATTTTCAGACTGCAAAGAGCTACCTGCTGTCTACAGGTATTCTTTAGCTTTAACTGCAGCCAAAGCTGACGTCGCAGCCGAATAATAAAAGTGTGTAAACAGTTCAGTCTTAATGAAAAGGCATCGGTCGCTGCAGCTCATTTTCTTCTTTGTGGTGTAAAAGAATGAACGTAAGCGGTCGATCCAAGGTCCAGTGCAAATCGGGACCTCCCAACTGCAGTAGCTGCGAAACACACACGTTTTATTGTAACAAAGCTCAACTTTAACTAAAAACCGATACGGCATTCCTGCTACTATATTTAAAGTTGCTACACGCTGCAGCTGTAAAATATAAAGGTCTGATTTGTTATGGCCTGACCCTCATGGCTCTTATTTATTGGCGATTGGTGTCAGAATGACGAAACGTCCCGACCTTAAAAACTCCCCGGGAACGCGGTTTCTAAGCCTCCGAGTTCTATTGTACTGAGAAACACATTTTCTCTCCGTGGTAAAGGAAGAATTGAGGTCCTTTACTTAATTCAAGCACCACTACAGCAATTTATAGAGGTGCTCCGAAAGAAGCCCGAGTCTTGACAAAAATATCCCCCATTAGTAAAAAAAAAAAAAATTGGTTAGCGGCAAAACATAGTTAAAGAATTTCTGCGAAAGTCCTTGGCCTGGCTGGTGCTATATAATTTGTAACGTCATTTGATTATTCATACTGAAGCGTCTTTCCACAATAGCTCCTTTCTTTCCTGCTGTAGCAGTAAAGTTTAAAATACTTATTCCAGCTTTTCGGCATCCTCTCGCCTCGTGTTCTGGGACATATATCGGATCGTTTCTCTGAATCGAAACCAGCGTTCAGACGGAAGCGTTTCATTTTGCGTGCTGGGTTTATAATGTAACATTGGGAAGGCATATTTAAAGCGTCAGAGACATAAAAAGGTTGAAAAACACCGTTTCGGTCGGTTTATTGGCTTGTTATATTTGCCTCGGTGTAAAGTTTTTAACTTAAACGGAGCCGGTGAATAAAGCTGCCAGGAAAACGCAGTGAAGTAAAAATATTATAAGTACCTCCCAACACAATAAGTGAGATATTAGTATAATTTGGAAGCAGTGTCAGTGTGACACTGTTTGTCCACTAGAGAGCACTGACAAGTTTCCTATTTAAACTCCCATCCCATCTCTCAGCACTTGGATGTAAATCTTTTAATGACGCAAGTTTATGTTAAAGACGAAGATCAGCTGATGGGTTTGGGAAGCAGCTGAAAATGAATGGTTCCTGCGCCAGTCGGCCTGTCCACAGACGTCCTGCTCCAAGCGCCTCTGCTTCCCGGTCCACTGCCCGCCCCTTCCTTCCTCCTCCCGCTCCCTATCTCGAACCATCTTCCCCAGACAGCTGTTGCGTTAAGGTTACAGTACACCTTGCGGAGGGCCCTTCCCTTTCATCTCTCCCAGCGGTTTTTATGGCGCTGTGTGAATGTGCGAGGCTTTTTAATTAGACTCTGCACCCAGACAGGCCCCAAGGCTGAGGCAGCGCCGCTCTGTCTGAAGCGCCCTCATTCCCTCTCTTCATTCCTTTCCTCTCGTTCCCGTTTATCTCTCGGTGTGTCATCTTCTGTAATCCCTCGCGCTCTCCGTTTCTGTGTACTGTGCTCTTCCACGCCACTGAAACGCTCCTCCACTGATGTTTTTTTTTTTTTTTCTTCTCAGCACAACAAACCCCTGTACTCGTTCGAGGACAACGCCGACTACGTGTACGACGTCATGTGGTCGCCTGTGCACCCCGCCACCTTTGCCGCCGTGGACGGCATGGGCCGCTTGGACCTGTGGAACCTCAACAACGACACCGAGGTGCGTGGAACCGGGTCGAGGCGGGCGTGCGCTTTTCTGGGTCGTCCTGTCGTTTCCGTGCGCGTTTTGGTAGCCTCCGAGCCTGTGGCTGGGGCTCAGCCCGAACCACACACACACACACGAGTCAAGATTCCCCTGTAGGCGTTTCCCACAGCTTTGCTTTAAATCACATCTTCTGACATCTTCTCCTCACGGCTCCCACCCACTAACATTTCTACAACCTCCATCGAACATTCAGATAACCTCAGGATCCATCTTCCTCCCACCCCGCGTCCCTTCTGAGGAGCGCACAGATGTGCTGCAGACCGCACGCAGGGAGCCCCAGCCCTCAGTCCACAGTCCCATGAAAATAAAATTTAAAAAAAAAAAAGAACATTTGACTTTTGCAATTCTGTGAGGCGACAAATATTTTCAGATGAGTGCTTCTAAGGCCACCAGAACCAAAACTGTGTCACTGTTGAAGTAGAAAAAGAACGTAAAGTGATAATCTCAACTTACACCATCCCATCAACACACTTTAAACTAAAATCCAAATGACCATAATAACTATATTATTACTATAATATTACTGGCAGGTGGTTGTCAAGGCAAGTGTGTTGCTTCCACTTAATTCGTCACGGCAAATTGGTTCCTAATGTGAGAATTCATGCCGGTTCGTTCATAAAACCTTTTGAAATTTTATGATCAAAGGAATTCGGCGGCATTTTCTGAATGGACGGCTCTGAAAGTAGGTTCCTGCGGAACGGTTATGAAGAGTTAATGTTTGACCTGTTGCGGCGAGCTCTTTGAACGGCCTCAGCGTGGAGAACCGGAGTCTCATTCTGAGCAGGTTACCAGGTGGGGTGGGTCCGAACTGGACCTGCTGGTGCTGAGGTCGAGGACTGCAAAGGACCGGAGTCGCCTCGCTTGGAGTCAAAATGTCTGCCGGCGTTATGAAAACAGGTTCAGCAGGGAAAAGAGAACGCAATCGGGTTTCTCTCTTTTGTCATCGGTTCGTTCGAATGCAGTTTCGTAAACCTTTACACCTCTGTCAGGTTTCACGTTACACAGAAATGTTAGGATGCTCCTGCTGGAAGCGCTACAGCTAACTGCTGCTGTCAGTATTTGCGTTGTCAGATAACCGGGGTGCGATGTAACCAACAGAGTTAACGCGAAAAGAAAGACGACGGAAAGAAATATGAAACAGCAACCGAGTGAACCGCTACAAGTCTTTGGTCTCAGCGATCCACTTTGGTTCTCGGCGCCACTCTGACTAGCCATTAGCTCATCAGTCCGGTCAGATTTAAGCTCTCGCTCCAAACTGAGGTCGATAAAAGAGCTATCAACAGCTGTCCCCTTTTGACCTGAGCCTATTCTCAAGTATCTTTTGGACAACAAAACTATTAAAATGTCTTAGTGTGTGTGTGTGTGTGTCTGGGGGGGTATTTTTTGGAAACAGTCCGCCCTTTGGAGCTTTACGTTCAGTCGACTGGTGAGAACGGTGCAGTTAATTTGATCATACTTGTGGTATGAAGCCAAATTGTACATTCAAGCGTGAGTCTGAAAAAAGAAAAAAAAAATCCCACTTTCTCACAATGCTGTGCAGCAGAGTGGGCACCAAACCTTTGATCACTCAGGTAAAAGTAGGGATAAAAGGATCCTCCATTCTCCTTCGCTCTTGGTTTCCATGGAGACAACACCCACAGTGACTCCAACCTGAATGCGAGTCTGCATCACGGCGCTCTCCTTCCTCTCTCATAATAATCCCCCGCTCTTATAATTTCCTCCCCACTCCGACGAGTAAAAGTCACATCTTCTCACTTTAAAGGCGCGTCTCCGTCCCTTTAACGCTGCCGCAGTGCGAGTCGTCGTCGTCTTCTTCTTCTCCCCCCCCTCCACACTCCGCCCCGCAGCAGACACGACAGTTTCCCATGGTTCCCTGAACAGCAGCCTTTTCACGGACAGAGGAAGAGTTCATTATCGGGGCTCCTGACTCGGCGAACAATGCGCTTCGTGGGAAGCATTCAGCTCGCGCAAACGGACGTCGGCCTAACGGCAACAGGCTTTCATTGTTGCCATCATATTAAAAAAAAAGCACAGAGCCATAACAACATTAACAGGGCCGTGCAGCGCGCCTGGTTCTCATTTCCACCACACACACACACACACACACACACACACACACACACGTTATGTCTCTCTATCTTTGCAGGGACTTTCCATTGACTTCCATTCATTTCTACACCCTAACTACAGCCTAACCCTGACCCTTACCCNCCCCACCCCACACACACGGACACACGGACACACGCACACACATGTTATGTCTCTCTATCTTTGCAGGGACTTTCCATTGACTTCCATTCATTTCTAAAGCCTAACTACAGCCTAACCCCAACCCTTACCCTAACCCTAACCCTAACCATTACCAGTACATACCTAACCCTAAACCAAACCTAAACTCAATTCACACCTTAGTCCTAAACCTAACCCCTAACCCAAAAACATCATTTCTCCTCGGGGGGACCAGGCTTTGGTCCCCACGAGGAGCAGTTGGTCCTCACAAGGTAGTATATGTTAGGAAAATTGTCCACACAATGTATCAAATACATGGCCACACACACACACACACACAGCTCAGATCCAGCCCAGATGAAGGGGATGGAAGCTAGCGGGCTAATGGCAGTCGGTCTGTGGTTAGCGCAGAGGCTCGGTGTGCGAGGAGACGCGACGCCCAGGCCTCTTGTCTCCTCCGGTGACGTGTGTCAGACTCGCCCGCCACACGTCAGGAACAGTTTCTGGAAACCCCGCAGACGGCTTTTTAAAAGGTGCAACATGAGCACAGCTCAGCCGTGATGGCAGGCGTGCACGGGCTGTACAGTAAAAAGCCCTGCGTGTGTCCAGCTGAACGACAAGTTCAAAAATCTGACAGCTTTGTTTTTTTTAACCTCTGCCGGATCCGGGAGAAGGGGCCTTATTTATGTGGCAAATGCGGTCCGCGGCAAATTGTTCCAATTCCTCCCCCCATCTAAAAATCAAAAAGAAGAACCAAAATTTGTGCCACTAAATGAAATAAAGTAATGCCTCATGAAGCTCACCATAAGGAGACGTTTATTTCACGTACTAGAGTTTGAAAATCGAAGGAAATTAGTTCTGGAGAGGCAATTTTTTAATTTTTTATGTTTATTTTTTTAACTAAATCTGTTTATGAAGTACTTTATGAGCCGCGCTCATTCCGTCAAAGGTTTTATTCATTTTAATTTGTTCCATTCGGGACTCTTGGGATCATTTCACCTTTTTCTGAGGCGCTATAGTTTCTTACCGGCTCCTTTTATCCAAACGTTGATGCGTTTTTATATACACTCAGTTTCATATCTAAACGTCTGATTTGCTTAAATACATCTGAAGTGTACAACTTGTAATTACGCTGTTCGTTTTCTTTTTCTCGTTTTGTGTATTTCGCACCTTTTCTCCCATTTTTGCACGAAAACCTTTGTTCTGTTTGTTTAAGAAGAGACAGAAAACATGTCAGAAGCTGCAGAGCCCCTTTGATTGGTCAGCTTCATAACCACAAGATGAAAAGTCTTTGTTTGAGGCGTATCATCTTCATCTTTTTGCCTTCACCTTCCAGGTGCCAACAGCCAGTGTGACCATCGAGGGCGCCTCGGCGCTGAACCGGGTCCGCTGGTCGTCAGCAGGGAAGGAGGTGGCTGTGGGTGACTCGGAGGGCAGAGTCTGGATCTACGACACGGGCGAGGTATATAAAAAAATAATAATAACCATATAATTCATCTGCTGCATGAGGCATTTACAGACTTTCAAATAACCGAACCCTGCAGCTCCAAATAACTGTTGTGTTTTGAACACGTTTTTAATATTTAATCAGTCTGTTTTGGGTTAAACAAAAACTAAAATAAACATGTGAGGGCATAATTGCTGGACCCTCTTCGGTCCACAGAGCTGCAGGTTCTTGTAGGTTCAGGTTTCATACAATCACAACTTAATTACAGCCTAGGTGCAAAAAGCAACCGTCGCCCTGTTTCTGAGTCGCTGCACCACGTCGGAGTGAGATTCACTTTCTTTTTTTTTTTTTTTACCACGGGGAATTCGATGACTGGTTCTGCTGAATGAACCATCAGGTGCAGTTCATCGGGGGGGGGG
>NC_051434.1:13197948-13213263 GCF_001649575.2 Kryptolebias marmoratus
TTTTTTTTTTTTTTTTTTCCGGGTTCCTTTAAAGTCGCCGTCGCCACAAAGCAGCCATCTAGCCTGCCCGTGTCTATACGTCCTTCATGTTTTAAAGCCTCTGGTTAAGATCCCCACATGAGGGCACGTTAGCCTAGCCACACGGCTAATTTTAGCCTCTTTTCCTTGTGTGGTGAACTGGAGGGAGGCTCAGCAGAGCCGGTGGCCTCCATGCTGGGCTGATGGTAACGAAGAGGCATCAATAAAAGCGAGTGGAGCTGAAAGCTTTTATGACTCCCAACGAGCTGGGTTTTCTGTGTGTGTGTGTGTGTGTGTGTGTGTGTGAGAGTGTGTGGTGGCGATGTGGGTATTTACTTTGCTACAAACTTGCCCATGTAGCTAAAACTGGGAACAGAATGTTAAAAAGAAGAAGAAGAAGAAAAAGATGGTTTTCCTGGGAATTACGGCAAGCCTTGAGACCGTTCCAGGAAAGCGAAACACTCAAAAATTTCCATGTTGGTTTCATTTTACGCTAAACAAATTAATTCAAGAATATTTATCATCGGGTTTTTCTATTAAGACTTTATTGGTTTGTGTGGAAAGTCCAAGCGGCGGGATGAAGTTTGGGTCGGTTTCAGAGGTCTGAGGCAGTTCCATGACAGGAAACTGCTCTGGATCTCCATCTTTTTTTTTTTTTTTTTTTAAAGCCAGACATCATCGTGCCACTAATGCCTAATCCACTCAGGTTCTGCTAGAACCCCCCCCTGCCGCGGCCGGGTTCCTGATTAATGACAGCCCAGCCATGAGAACGACTCGCAGACTTTTCGGGCTTCTGTCCCTCCCTCTCCATTCAGACCATCTTCGTCTGGCTCCAGGGACTCAGACCTGCGCCGTCACGTTTACTGGGTGTTGTAAAACTTATAAAACCGAATCGAACCATCAGGATTCCTGCGATGCTTTGACTTCTCCTCAGCTGTCGTGAGGCTGAAACTTTTTATGTCCACGAGCTCATTTAGCTGATCAGTTGTTATAGTTTATTTTTTGATTAATTAAACAAAGTGCAGTACTTTTCTGATTGTTCTTTACTATCAAAAAGGAGCAAAATAAAGATAAAATGTCACAAAACTAGCACAGTTATTATATTGGCACAACAAATAATAATTAAAAATACAAGATATATGCTAATTTTGAGGTGTTTTAATTTAATTTTCTCCATCAAGTTTTGGCGTGCTAACATGCTAAACAGAGATTAGTAAAGTCTAAATGATTCAAGCTGCTAAATATCATCATTTCACCGAGCAGGCTTTTATTAAAACTCGCTACACTTCAGCAGCAAGTGACTCCAGACTGGGCTTTGACTTTTAAAACAACATTTGTTCTGTGTTAAATGCTTAAAATAGAAAAAAATAACATTATATTAAAAGCTAAAACAGATAGTGTAATCGTGTCTGTAGGCAGCAGGAAGGCCAACTCTCGTGCTCGTAAAAAGGAGGCAGTTTCTACTGAAATACTTCAATCCTCTCACTTTTGTTTGTTTCAATGTGTTTTTTTCTCTAAACTGTGAGTTTTACCTACAATTATCAGATCACATATAACATTACTGTCCCAAGAACACATCAAAAATAAAATGCTAAGCTTTTAACTTAATCTATTCAAGTGACAATTGTTGTTTTTCATTTTTGGTTTCTAAATCATTTTCTCATTTTTTGGTTTGAAAGCAGCCAGTAACTCATACCTTTAGTTGGCAAATGTGGAAAATCAAGTTGGTGTATCTTCCATCTATGCTTACAGGGTGTCGTTTAATATGTTAGATCTCAGGGTTGTGTTCATCGACGTACTTGTTCCAGGATTCACTCAGGGTGTTTGGATTTTAAGGTTTTATTTACCAATTCACCCATTGATCTCCAATCCTGGTCCTCGAGGGCCACCATCCTGCATGTTTTACTTGTTTCTCTGCTCCAACACACCTGATTTGGATCAATGGGTGATTAACAGGCTTCTGCAGAACAAGAAGAGGTGATTTAACCTCTGAATCAGGTGTGTTGGAGCAGGGAAACAAGTAACACATGCAGGATGGTGGCCCTCGAGGACCAGGATTGGCCACCCCTGATTTGACCCATTTGCAACTGGTTGAGTTTTATGCAGGATAGAGCAGCAGCTGCCAAGAAACATTATTAAACTTTCAAAAGATACCTTTTTGGACAATGTATTTAGTTTTTTTCTAAAAAAGACCCCACAGAGTGACGCCTGTGTAAAGTGCATCTCTCGACAGGTGGATGAGTTATTATTATTAGTGATGTTTTAGACTGATATTATTGTACTTTTGCACAGATCTTCAGTATCAATTAAAAAACTGACATCAATGAACAGACCAGCATAAAAAAACTCACAACAGTATTTATTATCAGACACTCCCTTTTCTCTATAAGCACTTCAGCTGAAAAATCAACCATTTTTTTTACGTTTAGTTGCTGTTGTTACCAAGTAAACAGAAGAAATATGCAGATTTGCTCATCAAGCAGTCTAGCAGGAGTTTGTTTGTGTTGTGTCATGTTATAAATGTACCTGATTTCCACTTAGTGTTGATTTGATGTACATTTAATGCTGCACGCTTCATTGTCGGCACACCTGCTGTGTCAGAGTTTCAGCTAATATCTAACACTGACTCATCTGTAAGACATTATTAATGAAACGGTGAAAAGTGAGTTCACGTGACCCGGCTCGCTGTGTCTTTGTGTCCAGCTCTCCGCGGCCCACCCGGACGACTGGGCGCGCTTCGCTCGCACGCTGGCGGAGATCCGCGCCAACCGGGCGGACGGCGAGGAGGAGGGGCCTATGGAGCTGGCTTCATAGAAGGAGGACTGTGGAAGCAAAAAAAAAAAAAGAGGGGGGGTGGGGGCGGGAATCGGAACCCTGGTGTGCTTTGGTCGACGTCAGTGTAGCATGTGCTCCTCCGTCCAGTTTCCTTTTCTCTGCCTCTGTGTCCCTCACTACTGTCCGCTCACAACAAGGCAGGGCTTTTTAGTGTTATTTAACTTTATTTTATTTGTTTTATAAGGTGCACATTCTTTTGAAATGAGTGACTTCTAATGATGTGTCTGTTTGTACTGATTTATGTTTCAGGTGGTGTGTTGCTTGCAGCTCGTGAGCCTGCGGTGTTTGAAGCGTCAGATGTGTGTGTGTACTGTAGCTGAGCTTTGCGCCACGCTGAAAATTACGCCGGGTTAGGAGCTCGTCGTCTTTCGTTTCCGAAACATCCCAATCGTGTGTGCTCGTCTCTGTTTCGAATCTGCATGCAAACACACGCCCGGAGCTTTCCAGACGCGGGGGTGAAAACACGCCGCTTTCCGTTACGACACGTCGCCGCCGCTTTCCGTTTCTGAATAGGAGCTTCGGCGGTGTATTCTATCATGAGCTGTGAGGTATATTGTGAGTCGAAGTGATCGCTGTGAAACCTGCTGTGGCTACAAATAAAGCAAAGCTAACAAACGTCTGTCGTGCATCTTCAGTCAGCTGCTCTCCTCAGTATGTGGAGGTTGACGAGGTGCCGCGGTGCGATGTGGGAGCTGGAGTCCAAACGCCAGCGAACGTGGCCACAGCCGGCCCCCGAAGCCTTCCGGCGTGGTCGGGGTCGGGTCCGAGACTTGAGGGCGGGCTTGGAGCCAGCAGGCTTTCTGTGTCGTGCACAGAAGGAAGCTGCAAACGCAAAAAGGACCCAAAGAGAAACCGTACGACAGCAAATGTGAACTGACACGTTTGCTGTCACCGTTATCAAATCTTTAATGAGATTAATGAATTTAACACTGTTTGTCAAGGAAACGGTGTTAAATTGAATTTCTCCCTGAGAGTTGAGCTAAATCAAATCCCTCAAAGAGTGCTTGGATTCTGCAGAGGAGCGCACGAGAACGGCGTCCAGACCACTGAATGCCGACGGAACCTGCACTTGATTTTCCCACCGGCAGAGAGGAGCGCTTCAAGTGAAAGCGACGCGCGAGCCGATGGGTCCGTACGTCTGCAGCGCAGTCTCGGCTGCCCGTTAAAACGGGACCGTTCTCCCCTGGACCATTTTCACTTCATAGCGGCAAATTATTCCCGACAGCGGCCCCTATTTTGAGGAGGAAAATGAGCTTGTTTCAGGGCCAGAAGTGGAGCGAGTAAACGCTCGAGTCAAATGGGAGCTGCCTGCACCAATGACGGGGGGCGGCAAAACTCTGGAGTTGGAGAAAATTGTCACATCCCGAGCCCCCGAGTGAGAGCTTTAGCCCGTCAAATAATGCGCACAGAATTTATTTTTGGTCTCGTGGCATTTCCTTCTGCGTGGAGGAGGCGAGCGGGATGGACGGCGGAGTCCTGCTGATTGTTCAGGAAGGAACTCATCGATAACAGCTGCAGTGTTTCAGCTCGACAGAAACGTCTCCACATTAGAAGTTATTTCAGGAACAGATTGATTGGATTTAAAGTTTTATGGCCACGAAGGCAGTGAATGTTAATTTCTGCCCTCTGAGGTCATGGAAGAAATTTATAAGTCACTCCAAACTGGGAGTGCCATGGGGGCTGTTTGCCATCTGAAACCTACAAGATGCTTTCATTTTAATTTAGCTCCACGTTCTTTGTCCATTTCCACTTTCTACTGTGTGTGAGTTACAGACGGCTGATACCACTTCAACAACAACAACAAAAAAATCCCTGCTGTGTGTTTAATCTTGTCGACAAACTTCTTCTTCTAGCACCGCCGTACCTCCGTTCCTCCCAGAAAGTCGCGGGGAACCCCCCCCTCCCCTCTTCTCTGAGCGTCACCCAGAAGCGGTGCAAAACCAGGTCTGGCTTGCGTTTGCTGCCACCTGTAGTCCGGCGCGGATCACATCCGTCGGGGTCACCAAGGAGGCCGCTGGGTGTTTCTTGTGGGGGGGTGGAGAGGGGGAGGAGTCGGAGAGCCACTTAGTGGCGGGACGCTTTTCTTTGTACGACCTGAATGTGTTTAATTCTAAATAGAGCGCGGCTTTTTTTTTTTTTTTTTTTTTTTTAAACCATCCTCAAACAAATGAGATGATTTGCAGCAAGCAGCCATCAGCGGCGGATTGAAAAGCCCTGCGCGCCACGGCAACGGCAACGGCGTCTGAGTGGTTTTAGCGCTCTTTGTTCCCCCTTTTAAAAAGCGCGTCACATCGAATCTTGACCATCTTGCAGTGAGTCTGCCACATACATAGACCGTACACAAGCAAGGGCCAGTTCCTATCACTTCACCATCAACCAATCCAGGCCATTATTTAATCTCTACCTTTTTTCTTCCTTTCCTCTCTCCCCCACTTTTCTTCGAAGCGTTTGAAAGGCGCCAGACAATGGCCGGTAATGAGAGCAATGCACACTGTGCCCCGTGAGCTGGTGAAAGTGACTGTGGGAAGTGACTGCAAGGCCCCCACACCAGCCACTTCAGCCATGAATGGGTCCAATCATTGATGGCTCGGTCATTACCATCAACTGCCCTCTTGACGATTTACTCTGACTTCTTGGGTTTTTTTTTTTTTTCTGTGGCGGCCAAACGAGCTATTCACCGAGCCTGATCAACTCGGCATTAGGCAGCAGCCTGGCACCCGGTGGAGACTGACCACCTGCACGGCGGTCCTCGCCGGCCGTTTGGTCCCATCCCCCGCCCCTGCTTTTTACCGGTAACGGGGCTAATGCGAGTCGGAGATGGCGAGCGCCTAAAAGTAATAATGACCGAGCGTGTAATTCAATTTCCTGCGTCGGCCGTAAAACTTTAATTGCCAGAATGCAGCGACCGCTGATAAATTATACGAAATAGGGCTGATGAATATGTCAAAATGTAAAAAAAAAGAAAAAAAAAAAAGAAATGATAATAAATTTCTAAGCCCTGCGGTGAATAAAAACACAGACAAGAAGGCAGGATTTATGAGTTTTCCATGTTGTGCTACGCCTCTGCATCGAAAAGAAAGAGCTGCTGAAACATCTCTGAAGACTCAAAACAAAACTGGAGAGACTTTAAAGCTTTTTCAACTCAGCAAGGCTGTTATTAGGTTTGCTTTCAGGCTGGATAAATCACATTTTCATGCAGCGGGGGACAAAGCTGCCCAGACACCAGGGATGTTTTGCTCGTCTCGCTTTCCCAGCAGAAAGGAACAAGAGATTTCTTCTTCTTCCCTGCGTGGTGACCGAGCAGAAAAGTATTGTCGAGCACGCGTGTGCAGAACGCGAAGGACCGGGAAGGCCTCTCCTGGCTGGCGAGCATCTGAGGCGCTTCCCTGCAGCACCGCTCCAAAACCCCAGACCCCAATCACCGAGCAGCGCTCTAATTAGCAGCTACCGTCGTGGAGCCTTGCGGTCGGAGCGCCTTGCCTGGCTTCCAAGCTCGGAGCTCGGCTGCCGTTGCTGTGGAGCCGAGCGAGACCTGCTCTCACAAAGTCCTTTGAAATGGAGCTGAAGGCTTTCGTGTCACGGCAGCTTCTCTGGTTCAGATAGAACCCTTAAAGTCAAAAAGCGTTTAAAGTTGAGGACAAACAACTGTATTTATTGAACAGACACTGGCAAATGTTTGCTCCATTGCTAACAGTGACTGTAAATGGTTATAGGGGAGCTAATTGAAACCCTTTATATTGGCTGAAAGGCAGAAGATCCTGGAAAGTTTTACATGATCTCTCCAAGTATTTAGAAATTAACAACGAGTCAGAAAACTCACATCAGTAACCCCAAAAAGACTTATATCTTAATAATCTTCATTGACTTTAGCGTCTTTTATCTCCTCTTTTTTCCTAAGAAAATCCGTTTTGGCAGCTTTAAAATCTCTCTCTGAACACGTTCTCTTACGACATCAACAGAGGAGCACGGCTCTCCGAAACCCTCTTTCTTTTCAGCGACCTGGAAAGGGATCCAGCTGTGCGGTCCCTCGTCCCTCTGCTGGGTCCGCTCCTGCCGAAGTCGTCTTGTATTCACTTTCCTGCTCGGACCTTCGTGCAGCCCGTAAGAACAGACCATCCAGTCAGAGCCGAGTGGCAAATCACAGGACAAGCCGGACTTTGGAAATGATGCCATGCCAGTCTGCTTTTGTGAAACAAAACAACAAAACATGATGCTTCACAAATCCACGTCAGTCCTTAAATGCTGCCACATTCGTTTGTTTTGTCTGTTGTGCACACACGTCCTTTATCGTCCTCTAAACTGGACACTTATCCGTTATTCCCTCTGTGAAATAAAAGCTACGAGGACGGAGGAGCAACATTTGTCAAGGCATCACCTTCCCTGGCACCAGTCTCCTCAGGAGGAGTCGTCCTGCAGAAAAAACGAGCCTTGGAATCCTGAAGAGAAAGTTAAATAGGAGGTTATAATTTCAGCATTAAAGATAAGAGAACAACGAGAAGAAGCAGAGGGGGAGGGAAGGAAAAAAAAAAATTGAGCTGGCAGGATGTGAAAATCCTAATTGATGGTTTGGGCCTCTGTGAGTTGCTGATTCTCGCCATAAAAACGAGACCGTCTGTATGCATCAGCTGACGTCACGGCGAACAACATAAAACTAGTTCTGGCGAAGTGAAAGGTCAACCGCAGCGTGGCACGTGAACTCACCCGAACCGTCAGCGTCCTCGGCACCAGGTGAGGCGGCTCAAACGCAGGGAGGGTGTGGAAGACAGACTGGCGGCTGGCGAAGAAGTCTCCCTGTCTGCCACCGTAAACAAACACTATATCATCAAGCCTATTGAGTTTCCCCCCGCCGCACTTCAAACCTGTTGGCAGGCCGCCACTGTTTTGACATGGCAGCTCCAGTCAACAGGAGGCGTTTAACGTGCCGGGAAGAGTCGCCTTGTTTTGGGACGGGCTTCGTTTAACTCCTGTGGGATAATCCATTCCACACACACACACACACACACACTGAGAGAGACAGAAGACTGGCAGATACCTGGGCTATCTGTTTCCCCCTCTCTTTCCTCTGACACTTGTTGTCTGCCTGTCCCTCTCGGCTGCAGAAAGCTGGAAAGATTCAGACCAGACCAGAGGCCTTACTATGCACTGGTTACAAGTGGGTACTACCAGCATGTAAGGCATTACTTACTTTGTTATTTTTTGAGTTTCAACACAAAAAGAAGGAAATCTAATATGCAGGAAGCATCTTTTTGGGTCCTGCGACGGCTTCTGCGCCGTGATGAATGGTGGCGCTAGAGTGTCAGCCACCCGGCCCGGCCGGTAGCTCCACCGGCAGAGGCTGAGTGTCAGGATAATTACCCTGACAAAGGCAGCTCTGTGCCTGGGTGCAGCCCCTCCGGAGCCAGCCCGTCTGGAGCTTGCAGGCTGGAGCTCGTCTCCTCCCCACCTCCCCTCCAACGCTGCTGCCGCCACTCTCTGTGCACCAAGGAACGAGTGCAACAAAGCACGTTCTCATGGAGAACACGGCGGCGCGGACTCATAAAAGTCCAGGGGGCCGAGGAGCTCCCCCAACCCAACCCAACCCAACGACAGGTGAGGCGGGTGGACAGCAAAGGCCGGGAGGCTCCGCATCCCCTCCTGCGGCCTTGTGCAAGCGGAGCCAAGAGACTTGACATGCAAGGCTGAAGGCTGTCTGCGCTGACAGGTGGCGGGATCAGTAACAGATACACCTGGGAAGAGTTAAAGGTGGTGTCACGCCAACCAAAAAAAACCCCACAACTAACACAAACAAAACAAACAAACAGGCCGGACCTTCGCTGGGAAAATAGGAAACAAGAAAGAAAAATCGAATCATCTTATTTAAGTAAAACAAGACTAATTAATAAGACAGCAGGCAGCAGACTGACATTTTCACAGTTGATTGTGTTTACAGGTGAGGCAGAATCTCTCCCGCCAAGCTTCATTAGAACTTATTTATGTAATTCAATTAGACATGCTCCGTCTCCCCCTGAAGACTGATGTCTCCGTGGAAGCTGCTGATGTGTCCACAGCGCCATCACCGACTCCATCAGCCTTTTAGGGAAACGCACTGAAACAAACAGGTCAATGTTGGAGCTATATACTGGATATACATATATATTTATAAATATTTACAGGAACGACGGCGTTTAGAAGTAGATGTTTTTCCTATCACAGTAGCATGTTGGGTATTATTTCACGCTTTCCTTTACAATGCGTTGGACATACCGTATCACACAAACCTAATATGTTCAAAGTGCGCGCTGTAATTTTTAGCCTTTGAAAAATACCAATTATGGCAATTAAGGTTAAATACAGCTTTTAGCATAAACGCTGGCTTTTCTTGTTCTCCAGCAGACCACATGGAAATGTTCATTTAAATGATAGCCGATGGGGTAATGTAATGTGTATAATTGTGCGACGGCTAATAGAAAAATCACATATGACTTAATCATAACAATGATGGAGAAATAAGGGATTGTTGTGAAGTTCGGAAGGCCGCTGAAAACACAAAGGGGAACGCGGGTAATTGACAATTAATTTTTTGTTGAGCCAAATTAAATTTAATGCCAGGATTGCGGGTTTCTTTTGAAAAGGTCAATTCAAAAGAGAAACGCGGTTCTTTAAATTCCTATTTTGACATTGTCCAGAGTATATATAAAAAAATAAAAAAAAACAATAAAACAAAACAAAGACAACATTGTGACATTGTTTGTCCAATAATAAATAAATCACCTCTCCGCTTGATATCATTTCCATCAAAATGAGATTTAATTAGTGGGCTTTGAGTGTGAAAGTGTTTGTGCACGAGAGTCTAAGCGGGGCTGCGAGCGGCTGACGATTATTGTGGGGGGGCGGGGGTGTGGGGGGGGGTCTGGGCTGGAAAAGGTTAAGAACCACTGCAGGAGTTCAGGATCTTTCTGCTGAAATCAGCAAAGCCTGATTGAAAATCAAACGTCGTCATTAAAAATCAGATGATTCAGTGGAAATGGTGTCCTTGCAGCTGTGAAAACTGAAATACTTCAATACTTTGCTCAGTATGTGATGAAAACCCCTAAAGTAGTGGTTCTCAACTACCGGTCCATGGGCTGGAATAAGGCCACTAAGCTTCTGCAGTGATTTGTGTGGAAACTGGACTGAAATCCTAATCTTCGGATCTCGGCTCGGGGAGTGATCGTTTTCCCGCCTGACGGCTGGTCGTTCAGTGTTCTGAGTGGAGTGAAGTGTCCTGCACACTGATACGCTTTAAAATAAGTGTCTATTGGGGGGGGGTTGCAGGAACAAATATGTAATAAGTTGTATAAAATTAGGAAAAAGTACACTTTCTTTTAATTCCAAAGTCCGGAGAATGATTGGCTTTAAATTCTTTGCAAATGGCTCCATAAGGCCTTCCAGATCAGTATTTTCATTGCAAATTTGGCTTTAAAAATTGACAAAATGTGAGTTGTACCACATCTCTTTATGGAAAATAAGCATCAGCACGAATTTATGGTCGTGAGACCAACAAACGACTCAAACCTCAGACTCAAGCTTGGACATAAATACATTTAATTCTGATTTCACAGCTTCTACCTACAGTTCAGAAGCCTTCGTATCGCCACAACACATCGTAAAATAAAACAGCAACACGACGTTCCCCTCTTCTCCTGTGTGGTGGGATTTAGCCGCGTTACGGGACACATCAGAGTGAGCTCCAGCTGTTCCGTCTTCATCGCTTCGCACCCTGCGGCGAATCTGACGGCTCGTTTTTTCGCCCTGCATCCTCTCACTTGCCCCCGGCCCCGTTCCGGCCCCGTTCCTCGTCGGAGGAGGGGAAACCAGCTCTGCAGCAAGTTCAGGCTGGTTCCTTCTGGTCAGTGCAGGGTTTGAGCGCCCGACGGGAGAAAAGCTGCAGAAAGACAAACGATCGACTGCTGGTTAAATGTTAAAGTTTCAGATGTTTTTTTTATTTTATTTTTTTGCTTTGACCTTCTCCCTCATCTCCTACAGTCTTGCCTGCTTCCAACTACAGTTGCCAGTGGTTACTGTAGCTACACGCTAAAGGGCGGCAATTAGCTAGCAATCAGTTGCCATGGCACTATTTCTGACTTAAACAGTCCTGGATTGTGTGTTTTATTGTTGTTTCTCTCCTTTCCCCCCCTCCCCTCCCCTCCTTCCCGTGAATGACAGCTTGTTCTTGTTGTCTCTTGCCTTACGGGAAGCTTCAATCTGCAAAACAAGCAGCTTCTAAACAAAAAGGTCTCAGTTTTAAGCGTTGCCATATATTGCCTAAGAGAACAGAAGGGTGGGGCGGGCGGGCGAGGGACAGAGATCCTAATTGTGTCACTGAAGGTGTGTGCAGCTGCTTCTTAAACAACACGGCGTACAGCGAGCCTCTGCGTTTTCTACCAGACCGAGCAACAGGCTGCAAATAGCGGGCGAAGCGGCGGCATCTCACAGCGAACTCTTTGTGACTCGTTTTATGGAAATAACCCGGCTGATTACACGTCGGGCTAATGGCGAAAGCGCCAAGAGGTAATTGGACCCCGCTCCCTAACAGTGCCGGCTGCTGCAACTGGGTTCTAATGAGGCTGAGGAGGAGATAGAGGTGTTGTTTACCCGACAGGGAGAAAACTACCCGACAAAACCGCCGGCAACGCCGAGCCAAGCCGAGCCGAGCCGAGCCGAGCCGAGCCGAGCCGAGCCGAGCCGAGCCGATCTGCAGGGACGCTTCGCACCAACACGGGCCCGGTTCAGAGGCGTGAAGGTTTAAGGCTTTTAAGTTTGTTTTGCAATTGAAAAGCGAGGAGCCGTGAATTGAGCTTAGTCACGCCGTGCAATTTGACTTTATGAAAGAAATTACATCTAAAGAACTGTAAGGTGCACGCAAATCACACTGATCAGAGTTCCCGCCTTTCTACGTGACTCTGACTCCTGTTTTTTTTTTTTTTTTTTTTTACAGTTAAACTGACTGATAAGGGACAAGTTAAACTCTTCAGTCAGAGAGCGTTAAAGTTTGTTGCCAATAATTAAGTCAGATTAAATGAGTCTTTTAAAGATGTTTTTTTTATTGGGGAAAAACAGAAAGAATTGCACCAAAAAATATGAGCTCTCGGACATCTAGATCTATAATTTTCTTAGGAAAAATCAGATATAACTTTTCTCACTTTAAAAGAACAAGTCTCTCATCAAAGTATAATAAATTAGGCGCACTATGACACCATATTTTTGTAACTTGTTGCACCCTGCATGGAACAACGTATCCATCTGACTGAACAAGAGCCAAGAAAGAAACTTCCAAAACTGCTTAGATAAGATGATATTTTTGTATAAAGAACGTACTTTCTGTGCACGACTCTTCTTCTCGTGCCATTTCTCCTTTGTGTTTTTTTTTTTTACTAGAGACACCTACTGGTAAAGAGGAGAACTGCAGTGAGTCCTGCATGTCAAAATTACTGCTGTAAAGCAGCGGCTCCGCCCTCTTGGTGTCTTAACTTGCAGAAGCCATGAGTTGTGTGCCTTTAGCAGATTCTGCAACGATGGTACACTGTTGTCAAACAAGCGCTTGCTCAAAAAAAAAAAAAAAAAAGATCAGAGGTAAAAGTTTGGTGCAGTTTGGAAATGAGCCATCAGGCTTAAAAATCTTTACTTTATTGCGTTTTTTGTTTAATAGCACTGAGCTAAAAAGGTGTTTGGAGGTAAAAGTACAAAATGCTATATCTTAAGGCGAGCAGGGAGGAGGGACCACCATGCTTAGGGCTTGTGTCGCAGTTGGCAACAATCTAACTAACAGAGTGAAATGTGGATTTGGTCAAAATGAAACGAAAATTCTCTCAGCACGCTTTTAAACAGGCAAAACGAAAATAAAGAGGATAATGACCGTCAGCGCGAGTGGAACTAAACACAGGCAGCGCTCCTTTTACTTGTTCATAAACTAAGAAAGGCATCTTCATAAACACAATGCCTTTGGGCATTTGGACATATTTGAACGCCGATAAGTAAACAGGGGAGCTAATGAGAGCGAGATGGAAAACAGACAGCCGAGCAGTCTGAGGGAAGGTTGAGACCGAGGCGTGTGATTATGGAGTGACAGCATCGGTGGCGCTCCTGTGACTCGCGTTTTAATTACAAGGCGTGGAAACCTGGGACGTCAGCACCTTTTTGCACGCACCACAGCTCCGGGCTGCCTGTTCGTACCCATGAGAGAGGAGAGGAAAAGTTGGCAAGGTTGGACAATCCCTCTCAAAAAAACAAATACGAGATTAGCGCCCGCTAAAAGCGTTACCCGCCACCCCTAAATAACAATCCCTCTTTCTCCTGGAGACGTAGGCGTGGATGTTTTAGATTCGCAGATAATGTTTTTTTTTATAGTTTAGACCAGGAACGAATAAGAAACCTGAGGGGGAAAAAAAAAATAAAACCTTCCAAAGAATCTGAGCGGTAAAGTGTTACCATTCCGTCCTAACTGCGCTCCTGCTCTCAGTAATGAGCCGTTAAGTATTTTCTGTAACCTGAGTCCCAAAACGCTGGCCAGTAACTGCCAGATAAGCATCCAGCCAGCTCCGTAAATGGAGCATGCCGTTCTTACCAAATAATCATTAGAAACTGGCAACTGGTGCTGGAGCTTAATGGAGCTGAGCCACAGGGCTGGAGGGGGGGAGAGGGAGGAGAGAGGAACACTTAAAGTGACAGTGCGGGTATTTTAAAAGAGGTTATGAGCAGTTGCTATCTTACCTGTCGTAGGTAGCACAATGAATGACCCCAGACTGACCCAAGTGGGTCCAAGACGCATAGAGTTAACTCCCGCTCATTGTCTAATCAGAATTTGTGACGTCGTGGAGGATCCAAGATGTGCGTCAATGAGAAGACATGCCGGCTTTGACGTGATCCAGGTCTTCAGCGATGCAGTAGGTCCTCCCAAAGCTCAGCAGACTGGTGTAAAATCATGTCGGCGGGGAAGATGAAGTTAGGAGAACATGGACGGGACAGATGGATTGCCAACGTACAGACCTGCAACCTCCCGCCTTTATAAAATACAAGAACAATACTGGTGTAAAGGTAAAACATGTTGGATAATTAAAACCAACACCATAATTTGTTGTAGGAGCCAGACAGGAAGGAGCCGAAGCTTCAGGGAAATCAGGATATGTGAACTTTCATTCTATATCCAAGTTATTGCTTAGACACGCAGCAGCAGTTAATCCCATAAATTTGGTGTTTAGGACAACCAGATTATACATTTCCTGCCTAAAAAGCAAAGCCAGAAAGTGTCAGTAGGTTTTGAAGGTAGTTTTTCTTGATAAATTGACCAAATTCTCGCAAAATCGTACATTGTAGGGTTACTTAGCTATGAAGGATATTCCAGATGCTTTTTGTGCATTCATTGGTGCGGTTGTAACACGCAAACGGCTCAGGCATGCTGCTACAACAAGACGACTGATTCCCGTTTTGGTAATGGCGGCGATTGACCACCGAGTCACACGATCACATGACAAGTGCTCCTTCTCTGTTTTTAACGCTAAGCCAAGAGCGAAACAAACTGTTGCCTCTTCAAAACAACAAACTCTACTTTATGAACGATTACATGGCTGTTGGTTTTGTGTTACTATATTAAATTATAATATTTCAGCCTGAATAACTGTAATGTAGTGCTGATGATCGTGTAAAGGTTAATAAAATAGTGTTTTCCTTCAACTGCTGTGAACTTTTTGACATTGGAGTTGTTATAAACTGGCAGAATTTCACTTTAGTCCTGACTGTGTAACTTTGTTTCCTCAAATTGAGGTCATTTAAAGTGCTGTCTATAACAGGTAAGATATTAGCTGCTCATAACCTTTCCACAGATTCCCGCTTGAAAAGATCCGAACTATCACTTTAAGAGAAAAGATTACATTTGACCGAATCAGGACTAAAGAGGGTTGAACACGTAACCGAGATATGCAGAGTTTCCCTCACAGGAAGCAAAGATAAAACGGCACGGTTCCCTGTTTGTCTCTTCTCTGTTTGCCTTTTTTTTTTAAACTTTTCTAAGCTGTGGATTCGAGGCAGACTCTGTGGTCCAAACCGACACTTTCACAGCTACCAAATGATATAAACAGATTTCATGTGCTGTGGCTGGAGCCTCGCAAAAAGGAAAAAAAAAAAAACAAGAAAAAAGAAAAAGAAATCCGAGTTCAGGAGGGTTTGACGTGTGTATGTGGATGTATGTGTGTGTAAGATAAAGTGGCAGGCAGAGTGCAATGCCAGCACTAACACTGGGGCCTCAGGCAGGATGAAAGGAGCTGTCACGACGGCTCACAGAGGGAAAAGAGGAAAAAATCCATCCATCCGCACTCCTCTTCCCTGCATTTATTCTCTCCTCCCTCTCCCGCCGCATCTGCTCCTGTATATGAAAAAGGGGGCCGCCATTATTTTTTCACACTCAGGACAGTGCAGAACATGTTTGCTCTCGGATACTACACCCCCCCC
>NC_051434.1:13213357-13214613 GCF_001649575.2 Kryptolebias marmoratus
CCCCCCCGCTCCGTCTTCTCAAACAGCAGCCTCAGTGTGCCGCGTTGCTCAGACGTATTCCCAGAACTAATAAGGTCAATTGAATGTGCCCGAGTGGAGCTAAACCCATAACGACTTGTGTATCCTGAAATACTTTGCTTTAGCGATCAGCATCAAAAGAAGGTTGAGTGAAAGAGCTTCTTTCATATGCTCGGGCCACGGCTGCCAGCCTCGGAGAACTCACTGATAAATGTGTGTGTAAGTGTGTGTGTGTGTGCATACAGGCACTGAGGGGTAGACTGTGACAGCTCAGAGATCAAAACCTACGACGAGACGGGGAGCAGGTAACAGACGGGCTGGGGTGGGGTGGGTTGTAGAGAGGGGGGCTCAGGTAGCAGCCGGTGTCAATCATCTTCTACTTCCTGCGAGTGTTTGCGGGTGCGTACGCACCTGTGCCTGCTCCTCGCGGGTTCCATCAACAAGCGGTGACTGCTGGCCTCTAAAAGAGTCCGTGTTTGTGTGTCGCAGGGGCAGCACACCAAAAAAAAAACAAAACGAAAAAAACAAAACAAAAACCCAACACCCCACTGCTGCAGCCTCCAGACAGTACACACAATATCGCAAGGTGTCAGCACTCAGAGAGTGTGTTGTGAACGACTCTCAGCTACTGCCACGTTAGATTTTGCCTCCATGTCTGTAAAATAAACTGCTTTAGAATCATTTTTGCGTCGACTAATATCAATTAGCTGTGGCGACCATCCTGAGTTGGATTGACTCCGAAAGTTTAGCAGCTGTCGATGCACATCCAGGGATTATTTCCTGAGCTTTTCATTGATATTTGTCCAGTGGCTTGTGAGATATTTTGCTAACAGACAGACAGGGTTGACTCCAAAAGTTAAAGCTAAAAAAATTGAAGCAAAGATGTAGCACAGTGTGTGTCACCTAAAACATATGTCGGAGACGACTCCCAGCGTCTACGCCAAACTTTAACTCAGTATTTTTTGTGTTGTCTAAGGTCAGCTGGCTGAGGCAGCGGCCATCTTGAATTGGATTGACGCCACAGGTTAATCAGCTGTAGAGCTAAGGCCGATGATTGTTTCCTAAAAGGGTAGTTCATGAGAAGATTTGCTCACGCTAATACAGGTGCTGGTCATAAAATTAGAATATCATGAAAAAGTAGATTGATTTCAGTAATTCCATTTAAAAAGTGAAACTTGTATATTATATTCATACATTACATACAAACTCATATATTTCAAATGTTTATTTCGTTTAAT
>NC_051434.1:13215839-13216497 GCF_001649575.2 Kryptolebias marmoratus
TCATTTGTAATCATCGAAATTAAACGAAATAAACATTTGAAATATATGAGTTTGTATGTAATGTATGAATATAATATACAAGTTTCACTTTTTAAATGGAATTACTGAAATCAATCTACTTTTTCATGATATTCTAATTTTATGACCAGCACCTGTATAATCTGCTGCAAATGCTTAAAAGAAAAAAGAAAAAAGGTCTGACAGGCAGGAGGCAGATGTGGTAGAAAACTGGTCGGACTGGGCACATTCATGTTTGTCCAATGACATCAAATCCATCTACAGAATGAAAGCCAACGCAGAACTCCGTGCATCGTTGGCTGCGTCTAATGTTGGTGCATGAGTCTGCACGTTTTCTGACACAGTGACTTACTGTGAGCTTTATGGTTTTCTCGGGCACCACACCCAGTAGCTGTGGTACCAAACCTATCATTAGGAAATGACAAAATGATTTTTTTTTTTTTTCCTTTCAAACAGAACGCTGCGATACCCCTACTCCCTGTCATAAACACATGCGCTCACGCATGCTGCTGTAGCACTTCCACAGCCTCCACATCAAGTGCGGCTTCCTGCTGCATGCGTACAACCGGCCTAGATCCCCTCCAAAACCCTAATGAAACATCTCTTGATGTGGAGCGTGTGTGTGTGTGGGGGGGGGTGG
>NC_051434.1:13216635-13233684 GCF_001649575.2 Kryptolebias marmoratus
CAAGAGTGGAGAGGGGAACAAGGGGGGGACGGGGAGGTCGGCTCAAGTGAGCAGAGTCTCTTCCAAGAGGAGGGAAATATAAAGCAAACCAACCAAAAGTTTATACAGACCTCAATTACAAGCCAGAGCCGGATAAAAATAAACAAAATAATTCCAACGGAGCACAATGAAACTCGGCCCCCCAACCCCCACCCAGCCCCGAGGCAGGAAGCACACCCTCCGTGATTTCCTCAAAGTGGCAAACACAGTTAATAATCTGCAACTGTTTACGTGCCGCCGGGCCAAACACAATCGCACAATCACACACTCAGTTTAAAGGCTGGAAGACCTCCTCTGAACATCGTTAAAAAATTCTAATATGCGTTTAAATATTTTCGCCAAAGGCTTACACGTCATCACACATATGGATAGGTGAAAATCCATTAGGACAAAGGAAATATTACTACGCTGCTGCAGACTGAATCGTCTCTTTGGCAAATATAAAAACAAAACGGATGCTTGTTGCCCGCTGCATTGCATGTCAAAGATCTCGAGTCTAAGTTTTAGTGGTGTTGGGGGGGGGGGTGACTCTCAGCTGCTTCCAGCCCCAAAGTTCTGCTCAGAAGCTGTGAAACCCAACTGAGTTAGAGTCGTTTCTGTGTTTGCTAAAGCTCATTAGCTGTGGTGGCCATCTTGAATTGGGTTGGCTCCAAAAGGTAATCAGTTGTAGATGTAACCCCGATGGCTACTTTTTGAGTTTCGTTAAAACCCAGGCGGTGGTTCATGAAGCTTTTCTGCTAAAAGTCAAACAGGCAGTGCCATTATTGCCCACTTTTCATGCTTGCGGGCAACAAAGATGCTTTAAATTTATCCTTCATGCTGTTCTGACCCTCATCAGGTGTCCGTGAATTCCCTAAAAAAATATATTTTTTAATGAAAGCCATCTTTTGGAATTGGTCTTGACAGCACTTCATTAAATCGTTCTGAATATATAACTTGTTTTTCTGACTCTTTTTTTCTCTGTTAAAATCCTTCTTACATTGGAGTTGCTTACAAGTAGGTAAAAATGTTGTCCAACCTTTTTTTTTTTCCATTTAACAGCTCTGACAAGTCTCAAATTGTAAGTTCGCAGCACTGGTTTCTTAAATTTGACAGAAGAAATCCCATTACTTGGTTTTCCCGCAGAAGATTGTTTCAGCGGTGAAAGCTCTTCTAACTTGTATTACACAACTCCGGAGTGACTCAAGTGATACTTCTGTGGCCATTAATGAGGAGTCAGGCCTGTCCGTCTGCGTCTCTGTGGAGGAGCTTTACTCTCAAGGGTTGGGATGTTTCTCACAGTCGTTCAAGAATTCAAGTTTCCTCACAGGAGCTCAACTCTGTCGATCGCCAATCCAAGCAAAGATGCTCCATCGTTACCGACGTCCAGCCAAATATGTCTCTGCACGGCAGCGTTCTCGCGCGTTTGTACGAGCGTGTGGGTCCAGACAGGCGACACCGCCGCATCGTGACGGAGGCCTGAAGGTATGCGGCCTTGCATGTGACGCTCATTGTCCTGCTCTCGAAGTCCCCCGGCAAGGCGGTAATCACTTCAAAGAGAGGTGAAGCCTTACCGCCCACCTGTCCACCCCTGACACTTTTCTTCTTCTCTCGCTTCCCTCCTTCTCATTGCTCCCGCTTCTCAGTCTTTAGTCTCAGTCAGCTCAATTTGCTTGGAAAAAAATAAATTAATTAATTGGAAATTCAACTTCCTGTAAGACGTCTTTCCTGATTTTAGTTACGGACTGGGTTCTGGACATGGGTTAATACATGCATGTTTATACTTGGACTAATACTGATCAACTCATCTCAGTTTGACGTCAACTTTTTTTGTCACTGTGACATCCTCTCATAAAAATGTCCAAATACCAGGCTAACAACAAGGTAGCACCGGTCTTTGATAAAAGAAGCCTCAACATGTCCCATCACAGAGCAAATCTTACTCAGAAGCTGCTCAGTTCTTCATGTTACATCAAGAATCTACATAAAGTGTTGAAAAAGTTCAAAACGTGTTCTCTCAAGAACATTCAAAAACAATAGACAAAACAATAGTTCTTATTACAGCAAATAAAATGTGTAAAATTATTTAAGATGGGATTAAATATATAGTTTGTAAATATAATATAGAGTATTGTGCAAAAGTCTTCAGTAATCTTTCATTTCTTTGTGTTTCTAAACAACTAGTCTTTTTTTCAAGTGGTTTTCCCAAACAGTTTTCCAGGATTTCTGAAGGTCTTTTGAGGCTTTTCTTTAGACTTTGGCTGCTTTTTAAAAACTCATTTTCAGCCCAGTCATTCTCAAGGAGGGCATAACTCAAGGGAGGAACCAGTGTTGCGCTCACACATAAACAACCTGACAAAAAAAATGTAAAAAAAAAACAATCTTAAAGGGGATTTTTAGGTCCTTTGTCCTTTGAAGACAACACAGTTCAACAGATAGATATCATTTTAGCACCGACGAGGTGGTTCTCAAAGAGATATTACTTCAAAGCTGTCGATAGGTTTTAGGTCTGACACTTCTTCTTGCCTCCACTTATCTGCTTTCCTCATTTTTAGGCAAAAAAAAAAAAAAGAATGAAACGGCAGCCGTAGTCCAAAACCATGAAGACCACTTTAAAATATTACAAGAAAGTCTTGTAAGCCAAATATAAAAAAAAAATGATGGGTGGTTTGAAACTCTTGGACATACTGCACATGCTGCAGGGGAAAATCTTTATTTGCCAACAAAGCTTGAAGCATTTTTTTATGCAATCTGACCTCAGCAAAGTCCAAAGAAGTCCTCATTTCACATCACCGTCTCGAAACAGTCAGCAACCCGAACTAGCAGATACCTCTTGGGAAGCTCTGGTAGTTTGGGTAAACTGACCCTTTTAAGGGGAGGAAGAGGAAGAGGAAGATGAAGGCAGGGGAAGTAAGTGAGGATAATGTTAAGAGAGACGTGTTTTGAGTTGCAGTGTCCTCGGTCTGTCACGCGGACACAAACAAAAAGAACCGACCCAAGGCGACAAGCTTAATTAGAGAGAGAATGATAAAGAAGAAGGGATGGCAGATCCGTACCTCCTTATTAAGCTGTCTCCCGTGGGATGGAAGGAGGAGGAGAAGGGAGGAATGAAGGAAGACGGGAGGAGGAGGAGGCGCACCAAAACAGCGGGGTGTCTGAAGCCAAACACAGGGCCGAGGCACCACCCTTCGCCCTCATTGTGCCTTTTCTGATCACTCCCACAGGCACAAAGAAAACACACACGAGGGGTTTCCCATGGCATGCAGAGGGGCACGAGACAGGACAGGTCAAAAACCCAGGGACGGTCCGGAGAGGGGAACAGCTCGCAGGGGTGAGAGATTAAGCAAAAAGAAGAAGAAAAAAAAAAGAGAGAGAGGACACTTCTTTTTAAGCAGGGGGGGGCAAACGTTTGGCGAGGAGAGGAGACAGAGCAACACAGGGGCCATTGTCCTCGCCCTTCCACCCTTTTCTTATGAGGACAGCGCAGGTGGTGGGGGTGGGGGGCAGCAAGGCAGTGGTGTGGGGAACCAATGGGGCGTGACTCTTACCCCCTGCCACTGAGCCAAGAGGGAACCTGCAGATAGACTCTGTCACCTGGACAAGAACAGGACGGGAGGTGTCCCTGCCCACCTGCCGCCGGCCCACAGGAAGGGAGACAATGAAGACAGAACCGGAAGACAATAGTCGGTCAGATGGAGCAGCTAAAGAAAGACTCGACAACAGACAAGACACTGGTTCAGACTGTTTTCTTGATGGCAGTACGCTTCAGGATTGTGACCATGAAAAACGTCTGATTTCAGCTCCGAAAAGGCCGAAATCTGTGATTTGTTTACCTGCTGTAGGGAATTAAAGCCCAATGTTCAGCCCATTGGTCTACATCGGTCAGACAGTTCTTTAGACTCTGACATCAGTGGAAAAATTCGACTTACTGAGTTTGATTTTGGGACTTATCTGCTCCGACTTACACAGATTGTTTCTCAGTGTGGAGCCTCTGCCTTATTGTGATCTGCAGGCTTTACAGAATAGTTTGGTTCTTAGATTTGACTGTCAAAGCAAAATGCTTTCTTTTTTTTGGTCAAAGAGCCGTTAAATCTTCGGGTTTTAGTGTCAATTTGATGTTCAGGGTTGAGACAAACATGTTGTATTGTATTATGCTCTCAACACCAATTCTAGACATATAAAAGCTAACTGCATTGTGGGCTGAATGTTGCTAGGCTACATGAGGTGTTGCATTCATGGTCTGCACCACAGTAGGAATTTACTGTATGTAGGAATTTATGAAGGCTTATAAAATGTGTTCTCTCTTTTTTTTTTTTCTTTTGAATTTTTGGCAGCAGCACAGGCCGGCCCACGCTGAGGTTAGTTCGTAGCCGCATTTGGGCCACCGGCCACCAGTTGATGAGGGGAGGACTGGTTCAAACAGTCGGCATTATCAAACTTTGGAAAATAGATGCTTTAGCTCACTGAATGTAAGGAATGCGGAGGATATTATTCTTATTTTCTTTAAAAAAAAAAAGAGTTTTAGATTTAAAAAGGTAAAAAAGCTCTTTACAACAGGTCCTGTTGCCAGAGTTATCGTTCTGCGTCTGAACACACAAAGGGGCACACATGTATAGGCAAAAAGGGGAAAAAAAGCTCGCGAAATAAAGCAAAGGCAGAAATGGAGACGAGTAGAAAAGAAGATTGGGGAGCGCTCCAGCTGGCAGCCAGCCCCTGAGCCCAAACCACAAGGGCCTAAAGCGGCTCATTGTGGCGGGACTGGCGTCTGTGTAGTGCTGGGCCCCTTTGCTTTCTCCCCTTTGGCCCCAGCTTGCTCCAATATGGCCTGGCCAAGCCTTTACTGTAGCGCAACTATGACCAAACAGCCTGAAAACGGATAAAAATAGTCTTCTTCTGAGCCGTCGGGTTGTCCAAACCGCCTCCCTGCTTTGATTTTGTTGTAAATTACTCTTGTTGGTTGACTTTTCTGAGCAACTTGTTTATCTTTGGCGGATTAATCTTAATGTCTACTGATTTCCGAGATTTGCATGTTTAGAAGATATCATCGCGTTTTTGGCTGACTAACTGTTTTTCAGGCTTTAGGCCTACAGTGGGAAGTTGAATCCAGCTTTGTCTGAGCTTAGGTTTGAACTTTTAAAGGTAAGCTGAACTGATGATTGTCGGTTGACTGGAATTATTTCACATCTCTTTTACCCGACTGACCTGGTTTGGATCTCCTGGGTTTCTTGATTTCATTATTATCGGGACCCAAAACCTACCTCAATACACCGACAGAGTGATTATTGCCAAAGGTCACACCTGAAACTAATGTTTTTGCAAGCAAACAAAGAGGAATTGTTGCATTGTTGCAACCTTAGTCGCCTAACACTGTGACATGCCAGTGTGGAAGAGGAAGCAAACCCATCAACACGTCTTCATATTCCGTACCTGTTTCTGGACCTCAGCCAAGTTGTACAGCAATCTTCCTAATGTCCAAGAAATCCACACATCTGGAGAGAAAAAAAAGACACAAGAAAGCGTGAGACCATTCAGGTTATGGACATTTAGCCCTTTCACAAGGTCAAAGTTACATTCCTTCATCCATCCATCCATCCATCCATCCATAACAAAGATGCTTCATCTTTGTATCTCTTTCCACTGGAGCTCTTTTAGAGTCCCGAAATTCTCCCGGACCCGGGAATGCCAAATCCTCACCCAGCCCTCTCCTCCCCTGAATATCGGGGTTATTTTCCCTCCCATCTCCAATCAAGTGGACTGGGGAGGGCAATTAAAGTATCCCGTTGCCTCGAAATAATAATCAGGTGGCGTATCGGGCCGGGGTTAGACATTACGGGCGCGCTGGATCGGGCCACAAGGCAAAAGGGGGGGGAAGCTGGGGAACGCGAGACACGTACAGTTGTTATGTGTCGTGGATCATGAAAGCTAGAATTGCCTCAGATTCTTTTCAAGTAAATGGAAGTTTGAAGAAGAAGAAGAAGAAAAAAACGAGAGTGAGAAGCCAGAGGAGGGTTTATTCATGCCAAAGCCAACTACTTGTTGGTGAATGATAAGCTGAAGCTGGCAAGTGAAAGGCTGGCAATAGGAAATGCAAACTACTCATTCAACCTTGCACCCAGCTGGTACATACTTGATATTCCATCTGATTGCTGGAATAAATGTACCACTACTGGTCTTGCTGTGCTTTTATCTCCTTGTGTGTGTGTGTATGTGTGTGTGAGTGAGTGCCTTTCATATCCGTGTTACCCTAGAGGTTCTAACAGGTGAGCCGGCTGAAGGAGGAGGTTGTAACCTGCAGCTGGACCTCTGACCTGCCAGGACGGACTCCTCTAACAAAGAACGCAAGATTTGGTTTTTACTCAAACAGTGGGACACAAACACACATTTGAAGATTCAAATATGGATTCAGCGACACATAAATGCACCTCCAAGCTGAGTTTTACCCAAATGGATGCTATAGCAGTACTGGAATTTCACTCTCATTTCTGATTTGTTCCTTTTCTGAGGCACAATAACTCATATTTAACACAGAAGTCTTAAAAAACAAAACAAACAACAAAAAAAACGGCGCAATACTTTAAATCTACTTCAGCAGAAAAGTGTAAAAATTACAAAAAAATACACTATTTTCTAATTCTTCTAGCACTGCAAACATTTCTAAACAGTTTCTCCAGTTAACAAAGCCTGATTTCCCACTTGGCTCGTGAGTGACAGCGGGCGAAAACTTGTTTTGCCAACATGAAAGGATTCTGTTTGACAGCCATCGCCGGATTGAACAATTCACAGCACAAGAGTGAAGATTTGGGAAAACAAACAAAAAAAAAGATTATCGATTCACAGAAGTTATTATCCTAAAGAGATGGAACCACTTTGCCAAGTTCAGACTGGAAGATTTTGACACTTTCAGCTAAAAGGACTTTGATTCTGATGGTCGGAATCACCAAGCCATCAATCTGCCGGAAACTGGAAGATCCTGATGCACAAAAATGTTCCTTGTTACAATCAGGATTTTTTTTTCTTCTAAATCACCAAGAACTGGGAGGTTCTCGTCTACAAAGACACAAAAAAAACATCTTCAATGATTTGACATCCTTAAACTTCAGTTTGTAGCCGACAACATGAACAAAGAGAAACGTAGGATAATTTAAAGGGCAGCTGCACAAAAAAAACAAACAAAAAAAAAAGTGAGGCTTAAAAGTGAACAAACCCCGATTTGTTCATTTAATAACAAATCATTGTAGCGATCATGGCGGCGGTAGCTTTGACCGAGGCTGCGTCGCTCTACAGCTGGCAGACTGAAAGAAAAGGACTAAATAACGCGGCTCAGCTCCAACTGGACAAGAATGTAAAACCCAGATCAAAGCGTCCTGCAGAATGGGCTCGCGAGCAAGTGTTAGGTTGGTGCTACTTGAGGTTGAACTCTGGTCACGTGGAAGAAAATGGGATGGTATCCATTTCCTACGGGGAGTCCGGCGCAAGCTGTTTCTGATTGCCTCAGGTCAAAACTAATCAAACTTTACATGCAGAATATTCTGTTTTCTCCAGACCAAACTTCTTTACCTTTTCGGCTTTGCATCAAATCTCTCTCAAAGCCTGGATGAGATGGCGTGTTGTTTCTTCAGGTCAGAAAGATGACAGAGCTGAAAGTGGTTATAACTTATGGCTGCACACCGGCCCGGCGCTTGATTAGGTCGCGCATCGCAAATGGCACGATGGAACGAGGTGAGGATGGGCGAAAAACGCAGCCCTCCTGCGTGGAGCTGCACTTCACGTCCTTGAGTTTTAAGCGCGACAAACCTGGAGAACATTCCTCACGTCGGCGTCTTTCTGTCGCTTGATGTAAACTGAAAGCAGAAACTGCCATTTTCAGGACAACGGAGCAGCAGTACGAAGAGTTATGGGGTTTTCGCGAGGCCGCTCCGGTGTGTCGTAACTTAAGAACGGCTCCATTGTTGAGTGAAAAATGAACAGGTTGACTGCAGGCTGGCTTACAGTGGAGGAGTCAGCATTGTTTGACCTGCTTTATTCAAAGAGCAGCAGGCTGGAGTTGTGACAAAGTCGTCCTACACTGGAGCCATTCACCCCGCTGAGGCTCAGCTTACCCCTGAGGTATGCTCTCTTTCTTTCCCTGACACACACACACACACATGCAGGTAATGCTCGCAACCACGTGAAACAGCAAACGTCTCCAAGAATAAGACTCACGCAGAGACGTAGGCAGAGTTCTGTCTGGAGGGATCAGAGATCACAATCCCGATCAACTGGCTACCTGTAAATTACCGTGTAGTCTCCACACACACAAACACACACCCGACTGTCCGCTCTCACAAAGCGATTTCAACTCTGTCGAAGTGCTGAACGGAGCTGAACACACCCGCAGGTGTTCCTACAGAGCTTTTGGGAAAAGCCTAAAATCGATAATATGAAACCAAGAATCGAAAGACGCAAATTATCTGTTAAAAAATGGACCTTTATCAACTTGAAACTTAAAAAAAAGATCATTTAAACATTAAGTTATATTAAAAAAATGTCCTCTGCCTCTTTCACAGCTTCACAAATGAGAAAAAAGTCACATAAAAGTTGAATAATTTGCATATGTTGCCATAGATTTCACAATACACATAATAGAATTCATTGTCTTGAAGTAATCAAAGAGGAAAGTTTTTAAAAAATAAACATAATTTATTGAATATTTTTTCCTTTTATGCATTTTCAAGCAAAAAAATTGTTAAATGTTTCAAACGGTTTAACTAAAGCTTATTAAACGCATTAATTTGGAATCCAGCCATTATTTAAGCCTATTTAAACCATTAAACTTGGATTTGGGACAGTATTCACGAGTGTGTTCTGAAATTATTTATTTATTCTCTAACGACGCATCAAATAATACAACTTATGTCATTTTACAGTTGCTTAATGTTTCTTAGTAGCTTTTTAAAAAAACAGCTTCACTCGCTTTAGGAGAAAAAGAGATTCTTATCTTTGTAGTTTTAATGATTGACGATACTCTACAGTCAACAAATGTTACCGTCAGAAAAACAGGGATCCTGAGGACACAGATGTCCACAAACTCAAACTCTGGGAGTGCTCCTGCAGCTAGTGTTCTCACAACTGGTTGTTTTACCATAAAATTTTATTTAGCGCTGTTAAACGCTGCAACGAGTTTAAATAAATGCCTGTGTTAATGAGAGCAGCTGAAGGCATCAAGAAAAAAACAACAAAAAAAAAAACCCCACCATGAATCAGCTAACTATTGGAGGTGAAACCATGGAGGAGCAAAGTTTGGACAGCTGTTTTTTTTTTCTGTTTTAGGAGCCGATCTTTCAGATTCTTCTAACCAGAACCCAGACTCACTCCCCTCTGCTGCCTGTTCATTATGTGAGAACAGCACATCAGCTTTCCAAATGGTTTCTTTATTCAACCAACATATTTTGGGACTTAGTGCACGTCTGCGTGGAACAATGTGAGAACACTCAAATATCCCTTTGATTCATTCCCTCAAAGTTTTGATATAGCTTGGCTCGCCACAGACGCCTCCTCTTTTTAGACAGCTTCAGGGGCTCTTAGATTTTGGATCATTTTGGTGGTGTGTATTTTTTGTGATCAGATTGATTTAGGGGACTTCAGCAGTTGTTTACCATCTCTTTTGTAGATTGGGGCACTTAGGTTGAGAAAGTTCAACAGGTGACACCAACGCTTGTTTCTTTGAGAAACCGATACCTCCTATGTGACTTGATAACTGGTTTGATGATGTCATGTGAAAGCATTGTGTTTGATCATGTTAGCATGCTAATGTTTGGTCATGTTAGCATGCTAATGTTTGGTCATATTAACATGCCAGTGTTTGGTCATATTAGCATGCTAGTGTTTGGTCATATTAGCATGCTTGTGGTTAGTCATGCTGGTATTTGGTTGTTATCACAAAGAACAAAATCAAGCAGTCATTAAATTTGTTGAGGTTTAAAGTAATTAATATTTTGTACTAAAAGTAACAACAGTAATCATCTAATGTTTGCTAAAAATGTTGATGTAAAACAACAAATGTCAAAATCACCATGCAATTTGTAGAATCGGGAATCATCAAACTGTCCATCAATCCCTTCAAAGACATCGACCATTTTAAACTCCATAATACTCATTCCAATGGAGGTCTCATCCACAGGAAACTTTAATGTCTGGAAAAAGGATTTGTTTTCACATTAAAGTCTGGATTCATTTGGTAGACCAACGACGCAGGAAGCACAGCTGTCAAACATCTGATTTCTCCTGGCACAAACTGGTAAATGCTTTCATTAACTCAGACAGTTTCTGCTTTAATACAGATGCAACATATCAACATGTATGCTTCAACTATGTCATTGTGACAACTTGTAACACACATGGATGTGGTCATTATCTACAGCGTACAACGTTGGGCCAATCAAAGATACATTCTAAAGACTTCTCTTACGCTCAACACCACTCGTACATATGTGCGTCTGCTCAGCCTGATGTGGGCGTTAAGCACTCTAATGGTGTCTCCAAGGCAAAACAGTGGCCTTGAAAAGCATAAGGAATTAATCAAAATTATTCCACGTGTGCACGCTAATGAACGTGAATGCACATGGGTATGGGAATCGTGTTGTACAATACACACTCGATACATGCAGACTGTGTGTTCATGAGCCAGGCAGTAGTACGTGGAATGCCTGCAGTCCCCAAGGGGGGGGCTTAATGATTCAGGGAGTGGAGAGTGGACGGGTGGTGGCTGCGAGGCTCTGGCTGGCTGTGCACCAGCGCGGGGTTGAGCCAAGCTAAGGCTCGGTTGCTCATGGTGGGAACACCCTGAAAAGCAAATGGGCTCTTGGCTTGGGTCGGGTACGGTCCACACCCCTGATAAGACTTCAGATAGCATCACGAGACCCAGAGCCATGTGCAGAGAGGTCATAATGGTTTCTTAAAGACGACCAGAGACGGAGAGGGAGTCAGAAGCCAAGAGACGGGGAAAGAGAGGAAGACAGAGAACGCTATCTAGGCTTCCTGCCAAGTGCTGAGGACAGGAATGAAAGACAGCACGTGGTTTAGGCAAGTAAGGGAGATGAGAAGTTAAAGGACCGAATCGTGGAAGACAGAGATGTGTAAAAATATTTCAAAACTTTCATAGGTGAACGGTTTTTGTAGCTTTCTGTCTTTGCTCTGATGAGATTTTGATCATAAATTAGAAAATCTGTTATTAATTAGCTTTAACTAAAGTGCACTTGACGCACATGACGGGACTATAAAACTCAGATGGAGGGCTGACAGTTGCGGACTTTTAAGAAACGATCAAACCCCTGGTAATTCACCGCAGAACGGGACAAATGCAGTGCTCCTCGGGTCCGCGTCTTCTCCCGACGCAGATCCGAGGATTTGTGGGGATGCAGTACGTGTGCTGGGTCGGATCCAGCTCGCCCGTTTTAAATGCCACCGGGAGGGAAGAAAACCAAACAAAAACAAGTTTCCACCCCATACTCAAACACAAACACACATAAATACATTATCTGGAAAACCCATTAGTGACTGTAGGCCAGAACTTAGTCAACCTTTAGTCTATGGGACCACTTTCACCTCTGTCTTCTGCATATTTTTGTCCTTTCAAAAATGCCCAAGAGCTTTTTGGCCGCATATGTTAATATTAAACACTTTTGAGTGTGTGTGTATGTGTGTGTGTCCATTTTTTCCCCCTCCTGTGTACCTTCGGTGACCTCTACATCTCGATGGTTGCCATCCAAGGTCCTGCAGATCTTTCTAATCAACTCCACGTTGTTGAGCAGCAAATTGAAGCCATTGAAGTAGGAGAAGCTGACCTGATGAGACGTGCTGCCCCCCCGCAACCTGGGAAAAGAAAGAAGAGGTGTAATCACCTCTATCAGACTGAACACTATCCTATAGTCGTGCATGTAGATATTATCATGATTTAAAAAACAACAAATGCACACAAAAGAGAACGGGACAGGTCAAGAGGAAATCTTGACAAACACTGTTGGGTAATCAGCCACCATCTCTCCACAGGGAGACGTAAACTGGCTTCAACCACTACTTTTTTTTTTTTCCATCACACAATGCACTCTCTCTCAGGGAGTTTTAATTAACTGCCTTTATGGGGTGAAGGAAGTGGTAAAAGAACAGAAAATAGAGAGGAAAAAAAAGGTAAATTAAAAATAGACGATGGGCTAACGAGGAAATACCAAACAGACCACAAGCACTTTTATCATCAATCTAAAACTCTCCGAGAAGTCTTCTTTTTAAGAAGCGTGTTCAATTAGGGTAAATGGATTTTCTAAATTTTGTAGTTAATATCAGAGTATCAGATGAGTCTAGATGATTTTTTTTTGTTTGTTTGTTTGTTTGTTTTTTCTTGCCTGGGTGAGGTTTGGGATCAGTGACGAGGCGAGATCTCCCCGTCACTAGATGGCACTGTTTGCTTTACAGACATGTTCGGAGAGGAGAGGCGGCAGGCTGCTCCCTGGGTCTGCAGCGAGAAGGGAGAGCTCTGGCTTGACTGAAACTGCCCTGACAGAGAGACAATTTTGTGTTTGTTCAAATCTGTGAGCCTACAGACATGGATCTTCCCACAATGGCCAACAGAAAGTCTTTCACAAAGGGGAATTGGAGAACAATATTTTCGGATGGTGGAAAAAAAAAAAGAAAAAAAAAAGTGTGGCATTTGTCATTTATCATGTTTGGTGAGTGATTTAAAGGTTTCTGTTTCCCAATTTGTGTTCTACCATAAGACCGCCTTTAACGTGCCTGCAGAGTTTATGAGGTTTTTTTGTTGTTGTTGGGTTTTTTTTTTTTTTTTGTTATTGCTGTTGCATGTGTGTACGTGTGCACGGGCTTACGAGCAAAGCGAGAGTTTACTTACAGCGCACCGAGACGTCTGGTAGGTGAGGTAAACACGGCGGAGAAAATGACAGAGGTGTTTATGAAATGGACACGGACACGAGGCGCGCACGAGAGCTACAAAAACACTGGGGCGCGTAAAGAAGACAAGACTTCTTTTAAAAAAAAACAACAAAAAAAAACAAACAACCAACGCCAACGAGACAAACGAAACATGTGCGCAAACACATAAAGGCAAAGATGACGGCCTGTAAAGCTCTCATCTCGAGCTATCTCTGGCTCCATCTCCACATTCAGCCGGCCTGCCAGAGAGGTTAGGTTTAATGACACGTCGGGAAAAGGACAGAGACAAGGGAGGGGTGGAGGCCGGTGGAAAACACTCGGAGAAGCAAGGAGAGAGACGAGAACTAATAGAAACGGTGAAGAGGAAGGAGACCGAGAAAACGAGTGAGAGAGAAAAGACCAAGGCAGGTCTCGAGTTTACAAGGAATCCAGCTGCAGATAGCGTTCTTCTCCTCAACTACCTGAGCATTGTCTAGTTTGGTTTGAAAATTCACCGCTCCCATTTTTAAAACATCAGGTCGTTTCCTGCGGATGTGGACGCCGCTGATGAACGTTTGACGCGCACGTCAATGACCCGGTGTCCCAGCTCCCGCGTGGCTCCCTATTTTTAACTGACTGTGGCTCTTAGGGACAACGAGAAAAAACAAATAGATGAGAAAGCCACAGAGCCAAACAAAAATTAAAATTAAAATTAAAAAAACCACCGCCATGAGGCATTCCTCAGCGAAGGGAGTGAGCATGTGCAGCCGCATGGCAACCATGATGTCCCTGAAGTCCGGCGCTGAAGATGGAGCCGCTCTGGGCTCGGTCCGGCTGGACGGAAGCCTGTCAGGCATGCTCCTCTGCCATCCCCTGTGGAAAGAATTTTTTGGGGGGGGGTGTTAAATGCATACCATCGCCATACTCTTACTGCGCCTGGATCACACCCCTCTTTAACTAACCGTCAGGACAGTAACACACATGAAAACATATCACTTGCTTTCACGCCCCCCCCCCTTAACGTGTAACCAGCGTTTACCCAGACTTCAACCTCGTCCTCGCTCCTTAAGCCCTCTGTGAGGCGTCGTTTTGGCTTTTCACGCCCTCTCCAAATCCACATTAAAACCCACTTGAGGGCGAAACATCCGAAACCCACGCAGACACGCCGGGGGGACAAGCACACACAGGCAAGACAGCTAATCACCCAACTGCTCACTTTTGGTCCCTCTTCTCGCACACACGTACACACAAAGGGCCCACGGGAGCAACAGCGGGCTGCGGCGGCGGGAACGGATCCCACAAGGCCTTTGAAATGAGCTGCCATTATCAGTACCTGCAACCGCAAGGCTACAGAGAGAGGCTGTAAACAAACCGCTGCTGTCTCCAGGATCCCCTGTCTTTCAATAAGAAGCCTGCAAACAGCAAAAGACGGGGATTCTGGGAGCAGAAGACATCCATGGAGTCATTGTGGAATACAGATAAAGGCTTAAAAAAAGCTAAGGCTTTTGACTCACCTTAAGAGTTTCAGAGCAAAAGAAAAAAGCCTAATTTTATTTTTAGGCATGAAGTTTTAGCTTTAAGTAGAACCCTAAAAGAGCTTTTATTGTTTCTGGGATATCATCTTAATTATAACAGCATCATCAGCATAGATGATAATAAACTGGAGTAGGAATATTTTTAAAGAACCAGTACAGAAAAAGAAACATTAATTGACTAAAACAAGGTCTGCGATATCCTGCCAAATTTCTAGAAGCAAGACGGGGTTTTTGTGAGGGAAACCGTTTATGTGACATGTCTTAAAGTAAAGTCTGCCAAAAGAAGTTTGGGACAATAAGTAAGTTAGTGATTCAGTTCAGAACAAGCGATTATCAAATTGTCCAGAAGAAGAAAAGTTTTTTTTTTTTTTTTTTTTCCTTTTTATTCAAGCCACACTGCATTGGACAAAGCATAATACATGGGGACTGATTCAATCGCAAACACGCATGGCATTATTCGACTGATTGATTCAGATGGATGTCATTGTTGTAAACGGAACTCTTAAAAAAGTGGTATTACAACGACGCAGCCCCCCCTCCCCCCAGCGAGAATATGACTTATTGTTTTGTTTGAATTTGAGTGATATTTCACTGACAGCGCAACTGATCGAACTCTAAATCCGAGGAGCCTGAGAGAAACGGCTGGGGAAGGGAGTGACATTTACACAAAGCTAAGTGGAGACCGGAGGGGAGCAGAGACTAGACACTGCAACAAAAGAGAGAGAATTGCAAATATATATATATATATATATATATATGAAAAAAAAATTAAGTTATTAAAAAAAAAGCAAATGCAGCAGCGGCGTGTCAGTGTCACCTATGAGCACAGCGGGAGATCTGGAGAGTGCGTGAGTAAGGGGAGCGCTCGGGAGTGAAGAGAAACTGACATAAACACTTCAAACTCAAATAAGGTGAGAGATTTTAGCGTCTTCTTGGGTCGGCTTTTGAGCAGGTCGAAACCCTATGTGGAAGGAAAGGGAATGAAGGGAGCTGAAAGTTCAAAGAAAAGGCAAATAAATCATGTTTTGATGTTAAAACTGTGCAAATTTTAGCGTGTTTGCGTCCATCTGTAGATGAAGAAGAAGAAGAAGACGGGAAAAGAGAGAAGAAAAAAAAAGAAACGAGATCCCGTTTCTCTGGACGAGCCGAAATTCTGAAAAGCCACACAGCAACCGCAGAGAGCAACAAAACAACTGTGGTCCGGGGGGGGAAGGAGAAGTTTATAGTCTCAGCCTCCTAAAACCTTAACTTGTTGCAACTGCTGGAGAGTTTCTGGGACGTGGTTTTTATTTGAGAGGGTTTGCGAGGGAGGTGGGTGCCCAAAGACGGCCGGCGAGAGACCACCGAGGCACTGGACGAGAATAAAAACACACAACGAGCCACCCATGTTTTGTTTTCAACAGCGGCGATTTTCTTATACGATGTTTCTGTCGTCCCTAATCTTTGCTTCTCATAAGCTCAGGGATGTGAAGTTATTGCAACGAACCGCTTTAAGTGTTTGCCAGCGACGTTGGGAGCCGATTCTTAGTAGTGTCACACATATAACTGGGGCTTTTAATGCCACCGGTTCTCTGTTCTGACTGCTTAAGATAGAAATGGGGCATGCGGCGTCCCCTCCACACAATTTAGGCCCTTTACTCCCCTGACTATATGAGCTTGAGTACGTGCCACTTCTCCGGACAGCCGTCGGTAATGCCACTGCCAGAGACAGCACTCCACTGACAGGGCCAACGGAGGCTTGGCCGGCGTCCACGCATGAGACGGGAAAAATGCATGTAATTGGTGAGAATCTCTGGCTTCCATCAGGACAGTAATTGGCCAGAGAGAGCCCTTGTGAGAAATATGCGGCGCAAACGTTTTCCCTGATAATCCCATCTTGCGAGCATCTGGCAGCGGAGTGGTCACGACGGCAGGAAAAAAAAACAAAAAAACAATAAACACATGCGAGTGAAGGAGGAGGAAATAAAGGATGGGAACGGTTTTCAGAGGAGGGGAAAGCTAGCAATTTTGAAAAAGACATACACAATATGACATGCAGCTCGGCAATTCTCACCCTGAGAGTGTACGTTTCTTAGATTTTAAGCCACAGACGTTTCTATTGTTTATATTCTGCTTTAGAAAATAATGTGGCCACGAACCAAAATGTCAGTTCGTAGAACAATGAACATGTAAGGGTTACGAGTTTGTCAAAAGCCTCAGTTTTACAATAGCATGACGATGTCATTTACAGTTAAAAGATCGGAAAGATTGTAAATCATTTGTGTCAAATGCAAAATTCAAGCATTTCTGGTGCAATTTTACAAACAAGAACACCACGTTGTTTTACGATTTTTACTTTTTTTGCTGTCATTTAATAAGACATGCTTTAAATCTTTTGAAAAAAAAAACCCCAAAAATGTGCATTTCATATCTGAGCAATGAGTGCTGCTGGCTGCTGGCCTGCTGCTGTGAAGCAGGCCAGCAGCCTGGAAACCACTGACTGGAAGGAGGTGGTGGTGGCGGCGGGAGGGGGGAGAGAGTATGAAGGAGGTGGGGGTTTGAACCAGGCATGAATCCACTGGCCACAACGCCACACAGCTGCACCTCGGCGCACGGG
>NC_051434.1:13233775-13259962 GCF_001649575.2 Kryptolebias marmoratus
GGAGGGGGGACAAAAACAAACAAGTACGCAAACATCAGGCTCCAACGCTACGGCGGCCGAGAGCCCATAAGCACCGCACGTATGCAGGGACACCTATATGCACAGAGACCCAATATGCCTGCGCGGCTGCCCGCTGCGTGGAAGCCATCTGGTCTAAGTTAAGTGTAATATAAAAAGCTTATTCAGATACACGGCGAGCGTGGATGCAAACTTGGCACGGCTCGGGCCTTGCCTCTCATCCATTCCAGCACCTCTCCCTGCCCGGGCCGATTCTTAAGTCTAGACATCATATTGGAAAAATGGCGCGCACGCCGCAAATGCAACCAGGAACGGCACCAAGTTTACTATTTAAGGAGGCAGAAATGACTCTCTACCTGCTTCAAACGAAGGCAGAACGGAGTCACGATAGATGTAGGCCAGCTAATGGAAATAACCCCCTCAAAAAGAAACCATAACCTCGGTGTTTCATTAATCTGGACCGTGTTGGAAAACACCTGAAACAGAAGAGTCGTGTGACTGTGTCAGCGCAATAAATCGTACTCTGATAAATACTGACAGTTGGACTTTGATGGCACGGGTTCTACTGAAAGCTAAAAGTGAGGGTAACGTATGTTTCAAGGTGCCTGAAACATTGGATGGAGATTTATTCACTCTGACTACTGGTCGCTCTGTTAGGCAAGCATGACAGAGCCACAAAAGTGTCAAAGAAAACGAAGGAAAAAACCTTCCTGTTTGAAGGGGTTAAAAACATATTGTCGATCATCGTATTTGGTTGACTTTTCTGCATTTGTTAGGTGTAATTGTTCATTAAAAACGAGCCACAAAATGACAGTTCAGATCTTTTGAAGTGGAGCATGAACAATGATCATCTTACCTGTTCTAGATAGCTGTTTGAATGACCTCGGTTTGGAGAAATTTGGAGCTAATTCTGACTAAAGGCTACAGTCTGAGTGAGCTAAAGTTAATTATATAATATTAGACTGTGTTGTTTATTCTCACACAGTTTCTTATTATTCCAACATGATCAGATGTATTGTAAATAAAATTTTACTTTAGCGTCCAATTATTTATTTTTTTATCACACACTTGCACAAAGTTAAAGCGTTTTGATTTCAAATGCAGAATGAGAAGCGGAACTAAATCAATGCAATGAGCAGCATTGGAACAGAAATGTTTCAGTAACTTCACTGAGATGCTGCGTTCCACTACCGAGTTGACGAAAAAAAAAAAAAGGCTAAGCTTTAATGGGAAATTAGCAATCAATGAGTCCAAAGCAAAGCAGCTTTTCCTCAAAATCCCTCCGCAGTCGCAGAAGGCAATCTCTGTTTGGGTTTCCCAGCTCGGAATATTCCTTTGAGGCTAATGCTATAAATCTTGCATGCTCACATTTTCACAACAAACAATTATCAAATACCGTTTTCCTCCTTAAGTTTTTAGTTTGCTCTAATTAAGACCTAAAGTCTGTTGGCACAAAGTGAGTCGAGCCTTAACAAATAGCACGTGTTTCCTGTCTTGTGGTTAACATTAGTAATTATTTGATTTTGGTTAAGGAGGGGGGGAAAGAAGAAGAAGAAGAAGAAAAAAAAGTCGGGGATTGTTTCTGTCAATGTTAATCTCAAGAGCACGACTCTGCTCTGATTGAGACTTAAGTCGCTCTAAATCAGACTTGAATGACACATGGCAGAGCTTGTTTGAGTCGCTCCATATTGAGAGGGAAAGGCTTTTATTATTATTATTCTTTTTTTTTTTTTTTTTTTCTTCCCTTCCTCACTTTTGTTCCTCTGCCTGAACCCTCTGCAGCCAGCGGAGAAGGAGAGACACTGAACATGAGTCCTAAATTACAGCCTTACTGAAGAAACAAAAACAAACCAACAGAGCGACCTGTTTCTTATTACCAAACAGGCTGAAGGAGTGGAGAAAGGAAAGGAGGGATTCTCTTTTTTTCCTTTTTTTCTTAGTTTGTTTCTTTGCAGACAGAAAAAAGGGGAAATAGACAGAAGGAGAAAGGTGAGCTGAAGAAGACAACCTATGTTGTTGCAATTTCTTCTTCTTCCTTTTTATTTTTATGTTGTTTCTTTTTTTTTTTTTTTACAGTTTAATGAGGCAATAAATATACAGCATTTAATTCTTGAAAAGACAGGCTTTCTCAGAGTGTGGCATTTATTATATCAGCTTTTATAAACCTGTCAACACTTCCCATTCTCTCTGGGTTTTTTTTCTCCCTCTGGCTGAGCTGGAAAATGCCCGTCTGAGTTGGGTTGCAGTTTTTATTAAGTCGACGTTCCCCCTCTCCACACACACACACAGATTCGACATTAATTGTCGGCGTGCTAGAAATCCTGAGCATTGTGCCGCCTGCGTTGAACAGAAACTGCTCAGGTTATTATCACATAAAAAATAAAAAAATAATTAAAAAGTGGTTCTGCAGGAAAAATAAAAAATAAAACAGGTGGAATAAAAAGGAAATTAAATGACATTCATCGCACATGAAAACACCACGGGGCTTTAATGCAACATGAGCTGCAGCTGTAATTTATTTATTTATTTATTTTTAAGGTAATAAAGAAGGGAGTTCTTCATTTTGAGCTTTGGTGATGCTGTTCATTCAAATGGAAAAGCCATATAAAAAGAGCAGGAGGGTAAAAAAATATATATAAATAAAAAGCAGATTTCTGTAATGTATCACAATAAAGTAACTTTGACAAGTCTATAATCTCTGTCACAAGTTATTTGCTTTTGGTGAAATGGTAGCCCAATTCTGCAGGCGGTGTTTGTGCTCTGCCTGATGTGTGTTGTGTTTTTCATACTCTTTTTCTTTCCCCCCCCCATAACACGTTGCAGGCACCGGGTTATTTATTAACCTTTGGGAGACGCAGAAAAACAGCAGACCTTTTTAATTGCCACCAAGACAACGTCACTCTAATTGATCCTTTTAAATATGAAAATTTACATATGTGCATACATAATGACCCCGCCGTAATCTCGCACCCTGTCGACAGCAACAATTAAAGCGGGATTCGTTTGCTCTTCCGTGTTTTGCGAGCGGGACGTGTGCGTTGCATTCCAAATCAGGCCCTAATGCGCTAACGCGCCGCACACCTACAGAACGCCTGGCATTAGACTTGTTTAAATCAATTAGGCAAATGTGAAATGAGCAGCGAGTACAAATGTCTTCCCTTTTCACCTCGGAGCTTCCAAGCGTCAGAGTAATGGTGCCAATCATGCACACACACACACACATGGCCACCCACCCTCTCCTCCTTCTTCATCTGCATCGTTTAGTTGCCTCTCCACCTCCAAACCTGACCTCGTACCTCTGCAGATGCGACGCGGGGCCAATACAGTAGTTTTTTTTGGTTTGAACGGCGCAGATGGGCCGAGGTCAGCCATCCCCCTCCTCACATGAACAACAAAAACAAGGACTTTCTGAAAACATCTTTAGGTGTACATTTAAGAGTGACGATGTCAGGGTGAGGGTTAGTGCTCAATCTAAAGCCTTTGCTAAATGCCAAAGGCACTGAAACGGCGGCAGTGCTTTTATTTTCGTTTGCATAATAACATCAGAGTTCTAAATCATCATCAGTCATTAAATAAACCATTGTTGGACTTGTAGGACTGCACCTTGATAATGCATTTCTTTTTCCACTAGCCAAAGGTTCTCTTTGTTTGATTGATTTACTGCTACTTTTGGAGAAGTGTGTTTCTGTGATTTCCCTGTGAGTTAAGGGGTTAAATTACGTTTCTCTAATCTTTTTAAAGGGGAATTAAAGAGGAAGTAATAGGCTTCAAGTATATTTAAGGGGGAAAAACAGCAAACCGTCGCAATTCGTATCTTAGATTGTCTTTTAAAAGATTCACGTAAAGTTCGTTTATATTCAGAACCGTTACAAAATCCAAATACTTCCCTTATTAAAACTTTCTGACTTTTGGCTCCTGTTCAACCCAGTCAGTCGTATGTTTTGCTGAAACGGGTTTCGTTGTTCGTTGCAGACGCATTTAAGTTCTTTCCGTGATTCCTTCCCATCTCCTATGTTTTCGTGAAGTAAATAAACCTTTCCTTACTTTTTTTCACCGCCTTTGAGTGGTCGGAAAGACCAGAAAAGCACCGTACAAATGCAGTTTCTGTTACCGTTTAATCCAGAAATAAGGAAATTCGTTGTGGCTACGTTTGTCTCTTGTATTTATGCATAAAATATAAGCTGACGTGTCAGCACTTTTTGTGTGGAAAATAAAACAACAACAAAAGTGTAATGGCATGCTTCAGGCTAAATTTAAACTAATAATAACCTTGAAGAAATGAACTTTTTATGTTGTTATCCACTCTTTTTATATTGCTGCCCCCTTAGCAGAAATAAAAAACCTCTATATCATGTTAAAACATGAAAGGTTCATTGTTCCCAAAGATGTTATTAAAGTATACACCCTTATCATGTTGTCCCTATATAGGTTTTCTCTTGTGATACTGTAGTAACATACTGTTTGAATATAAGAAATGTTGCATTATAACACGATGAGCGTGTACTGGTTTTATATGTTGGGTTTTATATGTTTTAACGTTTAGTTAGAACATGAAAACGTCACGTTAAAAGGCTGAACAGATATCGCTTGAACAAATCAACATTTCTTATTAGAACAGTTTTATTTTATTGGCAGCGATGTGCTTCCATAGGTTTGTGACACTAAAAGGGGAAAAATCAGAGACAACATGGCTTTATGTTTACTATTGAGGGTGGTGGTGTAATTACCTTCATTTGCTGACTTTTATCCTATTTCACTTATAATGAGTCAATTGTTTGAATTCACCTTGAAGGCTGTAGTTTGATTTCCTTAGTACAAGTGTTTCGTCAGGTTTATTCTCTCCCTGTGTTTGGCTACATTACTGAATAATAATAATAATAATAATAATAATAATAATAATAATAATAATAATAATAATAAAAACAAAACTACTTGATGAGAGTCAGGAAAAGACCATCATCTTGGCTTTGAACCAACTCTGTCACAAAGTTAGCCGTGCGTGCTGAAAAAAAAAATCACTGTAATGTTACCCAACACGCTTCAGCCTGGTGCCAGCGAGGTCCCGACTAAAGCAGCCCTCTCGTTTTTAATCCAGATCTCTATTAAAAGCTTATCACACGTTCATGGTTCGGTCTGATTTCATCTAAAACAGCTAATCAGAAGGAGGCAGAGGCTGTAACACCAGCTGAGAGGTGAAGAGGGGCAACTGGGGCCCAAGGCTGCAAAACTACTGCATGGCAACCAAGCTGAAGGAGAGGAGCAGGGAGGAAGAAAGAAGACAGGTGTGTCTGGAATAGACGGCTAAGAAGATGTCATTTCAGCTGATTCACCGCCTCGCTGCTTTATTTTCAGGTTCCCTGTATAAATACTTCATCAGCTCCACACAAGCGATCATCGAGGCTTTGATATTCAATTAGCCACATAACACCTATTAAAGGCTTAAACCTAAATTACTCTAATGAAATGAAATATTAAATTAAAAATAACAAGTTATTCAAACAGTGTATTGAACGGCAGACTCCGTCGTAATTACTGCCACACGGTGGCAAACCGGGCACACTTCGACAACCTATCAATCTGCGCTCCACGTAATCCCGGCAGCCTTTTATCCAGAAGTCTGTTATTCCATACGTAATGTCATAAACTCGTTGAGTGTGACAGCGAGAAAATAAAACACTTTCTACAAAAGCTCGCCGTGTGTGTGTTCCTCGCTCCGAGCTGGCAGCTGGTGCAGGGAAGGGCCAACTTTACACCACACAATAAAAAAAAAGGGAAGGGAAGGGAAGGGACTAAATATGAAGTTTCTCATTTTAGAGTGCCGCTTTAAACAAGCGCAGAGCGAGCCTGGAGCGAGTTAAAGAAAATGCCATTCAGTTCAGCGTGAAGGCAACGTAATCTGAGGTGGGAGTCTGAACTTTAAGCTTCCTCTTTCTGTTTGCGTTTAACAAAAAATATAACATGTTCTGTGAGCTGATTTGAATATTCAGAATCAACTTAGAGACCGTGAGCGACTGGATCACACAGTCCAGTCTTTATTCAGGCCCCTGCCTCACAGCTCCCCCCGAAGTCCATTATGAATTTCACAAATGGATCTGATAATTACAGGAGGGGTCAGAGCTAACGAGCGGTCCCCAAGCATCCGTCTATTAAACCCATTTCAATTTCTGAGGGGGGGAGGGGGGGTGCAGTGATTTTCATTTCGCCGGTTGTTGTAATTAATTATGTGGCTGGTGAAATTCAGAGGTGATGGTTTGCACGCAGCATGTTCGGTGAAGTTTTTTGTCCAGAAATACGGTAGCAAGAATTGGCTTCAGAAGTCTTGTAAATTCACTTTTTAAAAAAAAAAAAAAAAAAAAAAATACAACAAACTAGCCAACATATTGTGGCTGGTTAAGATAAAAGTCAGGAACAGCTTGTTATAAAATAAATGTGCTCCGAGAGCTGTCGCCTCTGAAACCGACGTGAAATTAGATCAGATTTGCGAACAACCCTTCTTAACGCAAGTATTATGACTGTTTCAGACCTAAAATTCGTGTTTCTCCCATATCCCAAGGTGGAAAACCGACAGAAATAAATGATTACCGTCCAATTTGAAGCGCTCGCTTTTGGCTACGATTCTTGAACCTGAGGTAAACTTTCACTTAAAGCAGGTTTTACTTGATAATAACACATTTCAGGTCTGGTTTCAGATCTAATCGTAGACCTGATGCTGCTGCTTTAGTTGTCACACAAAAATATAATAAATGTATTAAAAAGAAAAGAGCCTTGTGTCTCTTTATTCAGTGGGCCACAAATTGCTGTTTAACAAACTTGACAATAATCTGCTGAGCGTTGAGGCTGGTAAACTATGTTTAAAAAAAAAAGTACATATCAGGTTTCTTTTTATCAAATGTTGTGGGTTAGGAAATTCAAGAAAAACGCACCTTTTTGCTGATGACACTGTTGTTTATTCACATGTTCTGTCTGTAAGACAAGCAGTAAAAGAGAGCCCTGATTAGATATTTACTCACTACAAGCTTCTCCAAAGAGCTGCAAACCAGGCTCACATTTAAAAAAAATGGCACGCTCTCATTTGTTATTCATTTTACCAAACTAGATCAAAACATATAAGGAAGAGTGAGTTTTTATTTTGATTTTGCTGAGAAATTCTTTATTTCTCTTAATGGCAAAAAATGCCAATTTTTGGCCCTTGACTGATACACTGAGATGTAAAAATAACCGCCTGCAGCATCATTTATTTTGTTGACCCTCAATTTAATGATTTATTCTATAAAACTCATCACTGTATTTTTTAAAGACTTATAGACATTTTGAAATGCATGCGGACACAAGCATTGAAATATTTTCATCTTGAAGCAAACAGAAGGTAACCTTCCATCTTACCTCTCTTTCATTTTTATATAATCTTTCAGAGTTATCAGCCTTCACATGTTGTTTTTTTACACCCTACAGTTTCACGAAGGTACAGGGGAAATGAGGCGCACCTCAGATTAATATGAGATACCACACAGAGAACTTAAATCAGTCGCTCCATATTTACTGAAGAGTTTAAGAGCCACAAAAACGAATATAACTATACTGACATCCATTTTTTTTTCTTGAAATGTTGCAGCTTTTTTTTGTTGGTGCCAGCAACGATTACCTTAGCTTGCGTTTTATATTACGTCAGGTTGCATGGATGCTCTCTTGACCCTGTTTCCTAAGCAAATGGCAAATTAGACCTCAATGATATGAAGAAATTGAAACCTCAGAAATGTATTCGAGAGCACAATTTTGTGTGTTGAAAAAGGGGAACTGCAGAGGAACAAAGAGTGACAAGGAGTGGGAAACGAACTGAGCGCCTCACCAGCAAATGAAATCAGCTGTCGTCACTTCAAAGGAAAGACTAATTGTTTTATTAACTAAGCAGGTAGTTTTTTGGCGAGTCGAGCGCTGCTAATGGCAGGTAGGAGGAAGGGGGCACAAAAGCCCACTGCTGCGACCGTGGATCCGCTGTTAAAAACAAAGCTAATATTGGTGCCACTAACACCGCCGGAACATTATCAAACTCCCTAACAATGATCATTTCTTTGTGATGCGTGTGCGGCGCACTTTAATTAAACCTTCGAGAGGTTAATAAAAGAGTTTAAGCGGTTGCACGGCAAAAACGCGCATACTCACAGACATAGCAGAAGAAAGCAAGGTATATCTCCTCTTCTTCTGTTTTTACACACATCGGTTGACGTGCTCGCTGATCGTCATGTCCATGTTCTCCCAGACATGGCTAATCAGCATCTAAACGTAACTGAGAGGGCCGTTGCTGACTAATAGTTTAGTTTAGTCGGGGGGGGGGTCCAGACAGGATCCAGGGGCCAGCTCCGAAAGACACACGAGAACCCGTTTCCACACACCCCTTTCGAAGCTCGGGTTGGAGCTTATGATGGTTGATTAGCAGCGCCGGGACTGCTGCAAAGCAATTACCATGAGAGAAGGGAAAGTCGGTGTTTCTGCCATCTCGGTGTAACCTCTGCAAGACACTCAATAATCAAATCAGCCGAAGGCATTCCCCAACCATCAACTGCGGTGGCACAGGTCCAGGGCTGGGATGAACCTTAAAGACAAGACCCATGTGATAACATACTAAGGCCTCTCCTTTGTTTTGCCATACATTTCTCCTATAAGGATTGCTACAATTTACCCCAAAACACACATAATACTGCACAAAGACCTTGAGTTATTCCTCGTTTCTGTTTCTTCCAAGGAGTCAGGCTATCTTGTAACGTACAGTGGTCTTGATCACTAGTTCTTCGGCTACTTGAAGGTCTTTTAAAGGAGTACTTTTGGCTACTTTTCCCACCAATTTTTAGTCCGATTCCTGCCCAATTATCCAAAGAGTGCTTTTGTTTGTTATGCCACCTGACTCATCACTCAGACATAAAAAAGGCTCCTACGTTCAAAGGTTGACCGACAATGAAAGAAGAACCAGAGTTAAACTGGACTTTTAGGTGTTTTATTAGTAGCAGCCTGTCTCAAAAAATACAGTTTGTCCCCATTTTTTATTAGCTGAATCAACAAAGAAGCACGGATGCTGACAGGTGATACATAAACAAGTGTTTAAGTACCAACAAAGTGATCCTCCTTAGAAGAGGATCATCTATGTATTTATCAGGTCTGTGTCAGGTTTTTACCCCTGGTCTCTTAAAGACTTAAGACTTTCAGAAACTGCTCATCTGCTGACCTGAAACAACCTCCACTTGTCCAAGTTCTTCATGTTTTTTTTTAAAGCTCGACGTGGTGTCATAATCAGATACGAGAAATGGACCAATGGGAAATAAAACTTTGAAATCCCTTCAGAATACCTGGAGAGCTGCTGATCTCGAGCCCTTTTAAAGATTACAAAGCAGTCTGGCTGCGTAGAGCAGAAATATGGCTGGATTAAAACATTTGCACAGTACTAAAAAAAAAGAGAGAGAAATACAAAGACATAAGCAAATCTTTGCTGTACATGACAGCTAAATGATGCCTTTCTTATGATGCAAATTTAATGCAATTCAAATGATTTCTGAGTGAATTTGTCTCGATATTATTGGTTTGTTTTAACTCATCTTCATGATTTAACTCTGTCGCTTGTCAGCATACAGTCATACTCCAAAAAGAAAAAAGAAGAAGAAGAAATGTTTGCAAGTAAGATAAATGTATGGTGTTGCTTTGCTAGAAAGACAGATATCCTGCATGATAGGAGAAGGAGAGAGGGTCCTGGAGGGGCTTCGATAATCACCTGTCCCTGGCATGTAAGCATTGTTACTGACAGCCTTCCACCCACCTAGAGCGTACACACACACACACACACACACACACACACTCAGGTGAGCTCTGGCTGTCAGTATCCGTTCACTTTGTAGCACTGGACACCCACCAGTCCGAGTTCAGAATGCCCACTGCAGCTGGCAGACTGCTATTTTCCCAGCACGCTCCCTTAACTAATTTTTTTTTTTTTTTTTTTTTTGCTCATATCAAAACCTCCAAGAGTCTGTAGGGGGAAAAAATGGGTTTTCTTCACACTTGAGCAGATGCTAGAATCACAGAAAAAGCCTGGAGTGCGTTACGGTATGTCAGACTGACAAAAGTTGCAATCGCCGTTGACGATTGTAATGAACGTAACGACGCACAGACAGAGGAGGCATGTTTAAGTCAACGGAAACGATCAAATCTTCTGGTTTTGTACGTCAGGTCCCTAAAAAGTGAAGTTTCACCTTCTTCAAATGACCCGTCTCACTTTCCCCTTTCATTTTTCTCCCCTCCACACACACACATCTGTCTCCGTCTTCACCGACAATAAGAAAAAAAAAGACAAGTGATTTCCACATAATAGCTTGTTACTGTCACCACATCCTTCGATTTTACACCGTGGCGGAGAACGGGAGAGCAGGCGAAATGCATTTTCACTGTTTACATCAGCCCCCACCGAAGCACACCACGTCGAGCCACTCGAATACTCGACGACACACAGACTTGCATCAAAGCAGAACAACGCAGATAGACTTCTGCACTAAAGTAAGTGAGCGAGCTGCCTGGTAGGGACCCCCTGCTAAATCTATTACCCCCAGACTCATCTCACTGAAATGAAGTCCTGGCAAACACAGACGCAGGCGCACTTGTTTCAAAAAAAGAAGAAAAAAAAAATACAGCACTTGACCAAAACCTATTGTCCACAGACATATTTGCATGTGATCAGGTGTGCTGGATGAAAATACAGCCACTAAAGGGTGTTTTTTTTTTTTTTTTTTTTCCCTTCTCTCTTTTGTCTTGATTCTCACTCTTTTCATTCGATTTGCACGTCTGAGCGCCTGGAAAAACAATGCCTTCGTGTTTTTAGCCTGAACTCCCCGAGCTCCCCGTGTAGCCACGTCTCATCTGTCCTCGTGAGGTGCAGCGTTATCGTCTGGGCTTTCTCATTTTTTGAAAATTATTACTGTTATTTTGTCTTATCTAATTGCTTAATCCAAGTGAAGAGGGGAAAAAGTCACAACAGTTTGATGATCGTTAGGGCATGTTCGTTAGAGTCGCGTTAGGGGTTTTAAAAAAGTAGTCATGGGAAGGGGGGAGGGAGAATGAATTTCTCAAAATGATTTCTCTTCCTGTTTTGCCCTCACATCATTTCCATTCCCTTCTGTAAAAGCAAAATGAGGTTTAGATACAAAGCCAGGGCCACGGGTTCCTAATAGATTTACCCCGATGCCACGGCCGCCATTTATCCTGCTCCAAAGCCGCACAATGCAACGAGTGCTCCTGAATAACATGGGCAATTACAGTGCACGAGCGTGTGCGCGCGCGTGTGTTACGGGTGTGCACATATGTGTGTGTGCGCATGCACTTTGCTCTCTCTCCTTTTCCAATTACAAAACCCCCACTACTCCATCTCACCGTGGTTTGTGCATGCACACACACACACACACACACACACACACCTCAAAGCACATGTAATAACATGAAACTACGCAGCCGTGTGCACTTTGCTCTTTGTGGAAGCCTAGCTGGTTACCATGGCGATGCATGTTTTTTCTTTTTCTTTTTTTTTTTTTTATCTTTTTTTGACTTACTCTAACATTTTATTACCTGTCATTAAGTATCATTAAATACATACATATTAATGTAAAAAAAAAAAAAAAAGGTTGATGGGAGACGGGGGAAGAACGTGTGAAATTGGGGGGTGCATCTACAAAGAAGGAAACACCTGATGGTGGTTTGATGTCTCGCTGCCATATAATTCATGTTGGACCATCCCTTTATGCATTTTTACACCAAAGGATTAAGTCACAGGTTTGTTTACAAAATGCAAACTAACATTAGAGGAGTGGCTGTACAAGATGAAAGGCACAGATAATCCATAATAATAGCTTTAATTAGAGTCTGACATGAGGTTACCACTTTGGCTTCAAGGGATAGTTCAGGTCTTTTGAAGTGGGGCTCTGTAAACTGGTTATGAACAATAACTATCTTACCTGTTGCAGATAGCTCTTTGAATGACCTCGGTTTGAAAAAGCAGAGTTTGATTCTCACTTGGCTGATGAGCTAACAGCTAGTCGGAGCGGGGCCGAGACCAGCGTAGTCCACTGCTGCCTTCACACCACTCCAGTCTCTACACTGTCAGAAGGGTTCATGCAGACCGTGTTTTACAAACCTTTACATTGTTAGTTTTGCATTTCATCGTTATTTCGCTGGGCTGACTGTGTTTTTCTGTGCACTGCTTCTCTTTGGGTACTTTGGTTTCCCTTCTCCCACAGCCAAAACAATCAATCAACCAATCAATCAATCAATCAATCAGACAGGTAAAACTTAACATATGATCGTTCACCAATAATCAATACAAAAATCAATAAATAACGTACATGTCTGAAAAGGAGTAGGATGAAGCATATGCTTATTTACCCCTTTTTCTCTTCTGATAAAACATCCGATGATGAGAAACAAACAAACAGACAAAAAAGCAAAACATCAAAGTTAGGTTTAGTGGCAACTCTGTACAAATTGGCTCTAGGTGGGAATGAGCAACAGCTCCATGAAACCTTAAGCCCAGAACAAACAGGGAATTAAAACGGATGGATGGATATTCCAACCAAAAATATGATGATATTCCTGCCAGAAGTACTTCAGACTCCACCAAAAATATGAAAGCTATTGACACTATTTGTACTGGCAAATAACCACTGAGTTCTTTAAAATAAATCAGATAATGCAAAACTTACAGAAATGTAAAAATGTACAAAGTATTGTTCAAATCAACAGAATTATTTTAGACTGGATTTGTTTCAAGACAGCTGTATTCTACTCTGGTTTTGGCCCTGTTCAGACTAGCTTTAGCTGTGTCAGACTTAAACTGTTAAAAATCGATAACCTTCCCAAAAAAAATTTACCTGTGTGAGTCAATGTGTGAAGAAATGTTACACCAGCCCATGTTTTTTCTCATGCATCCCTCCAACCAGCAGGTTTGTTGCCTCATTCGATGACTAAACGCCTGTACGGACGAAATGAAAGCAGCTCACAAAGTTCTGCATCGCCATGAAGTCTTCATCATTCTTCATGATGCTGGTATAGTGGAAAAAAAGGCCAAACACAGCGGCAGATGCTGAGCTTTGGAAGTTGACTGAAACAAAGGAACAAACAGATCAGACGATCGGTGCAGAAAGTCACTGATAAGAAGAGAAACTGAAAAGAGGTGACTGGACTAAACTGGAGATATGGCCTGAAAGAAGGAAGATGCACACAAATTCAAAACAGAAAGAGGATTTTGCTCCACTACTGAGGCAGCCAATGAGGAAGAAGGAAGCTGTTGTTGATGAACTCATCATCATGGCACACAGCTCAGAGTAGACCCTCCGAGCACACATTCCTTGTCTGAGAGAAACCCATCAGCTGCTTACCTTAGCTGCACGCTGAGCCACCTCACTGTCGGACAGACGCTCCACTTCCTCCTGCACGCCTGTTCTCGTTCCCATGGCGATCGCACTCCAGTTGTGGTGCAAAATGTGTGGGGGGTGAAAGAGGATCCACCTGTGCACGTGGTGAGAAGCATGGAGAGGTCAGCTGGTCGGTGGCGTCTCGTGCATCTCAGATTTGTTCACTGATCTTTTAATGTTTGGAGGCGACGGAGTCTTTTTGGACCTTAAAAATGAAATCTGCTCTAGTCTGGATGAGGGACCATCAAAGTCCACAGAGCCTTAAGGCTTTTTGCTTATTTGGCACATTCAATATGATTGGAAAACTTCATAAGCTCTAATCTCGTAAATATTTGTTTATTAGTTTGATCTGTTATCTTGCCTTCATTTTTGGTTGATTTAGATTTGATAAATATTGAAACTGCTTTGAACATCTTTTCGAACGTGCAAATCTGTTTTAACTTCATTAAAGCCTACATTACTCCAGTTATTTTTTGTTTGGATTGTTTTTTCTCCATTTATATTTTTTCTTTGTCCACACAATTACAATAAAATCTCTTAAGCCATGTCAGTAGGTGGCAAGGACATCCACATTAATGATACATATCAAAATACGGAGAATTAACATTATTAGCTTTGCTAAAAATTCTCCTAAAACTCTTTTTTTTAAATTACCAATTACAGCTTCCTCCCAGTTATAAATCATCTCAGCATACAAAGTTTCATGGCAGCAGGATCCAAATAAAGTGAGACAGGAGCAGAAAATAACAACAACAACTTAAAAACAGCTCCATTGTTGTTGTGGTTTCCTGGGCACAAATCGATACTGGGGCATGCACAAAATAATTATCGTTTTTGAAAACCTCTGTATCTCCTGTCTACACAGAGCCACCGAAAACTGAGCTTTTAAAGAGCTCCACTCAGGGAAGGATTTTTAAAAACATCAGTTTTTCTCGACAAAAATAAAAACAGGATACACGTTTGCATTTTCCAGAGTTTGTGTGTGAATGTGAGGTGTAGCGTGGACAGCTTCTAGAAGTGGCTCTTCACTTCAAGAAAATTACTAATTAAAAGTAATTAATTAATTAATTTAAATAACAGTTACCTAACTAAAACAGCACTACTTAAAGCTAAATTTCCATTTTAACATTATTAATGTTACCTGATAAAAGAACTTTGTCTTTGTACAAAAAACAACTTTCTAATAGTACAGATATTTAGCTCATGTTCTAGTTGCTCCAGAAATCCCAAACTTTTGTCAGTTAGACATGATGTTTAAGATGGTTTTAGCTAATAAACTCATTTGATCACAGTAACTCCACCAGTAGTTGGTAACATTGGGAAATAATAACTTATGACAACCAGACAAAAACCCTTCTTACAGTGTATGTTAAAACTAGTAAAATGTTTCAAATGCCAGGACAAGTTTGCTCACAGAAGCACATAATAACCTTCATTACGCTCCAATTAATTATTTAATAATATTATTTTGTGTGACTTATCAGTATAACAGCCTTGGTTTGTCCCTCGAACCTCTTCTTTCCCCGCAGTAAATAGTTCCTGTACTCTATTTCCAGCTTTTCCAGCCTATCTGTGTTTTGTGCACAAAGGGAAAAGGTAGAGAGAGAATTTCATGACTACAAAAGCAAAGGTTAACATTACTCACAGCATAAAAACAATTTAAAAGGGAGCAAAAGGGCTCTAATGGCCCGACAGTCTTCAAAGAAAATGTATTTTGCGCTCAAAATAATTCATAGCTTTTTGCCAGTGGCTTTTCAGCTTCCCGGAGACCCAGCATGAACCACTGTATTTTTCCCAGCAGGCTCTCTGCTCCTCACAAAATGGCCTTCACCAGGGCATACCTTGCATCCCCTCCAAATATTGACAGCGCCGGGTCCATCGCTTATTGGAAAAATAGCTGTAAGTAATGTTTTATCAGCCAATGTAATCTCCACACCTGTATTTTCTCCTGTCATATGACAATATTTGACAAGATTAATGATTTGATCCAGTGGCATTTATTTCCCATTACTGTCAATCTGTGAGAAAACCACTCACTTGCTTGTGGCATTTAGTGGAGAAAGCTTGCAGCAGCGTTTGCTTTGCTCTTGTATTATTCATGAGCTGCAAAGTTTTCTCGAGGCATGTAAACTACTGCGTCTGGCAGCTCAGACGGAACCCTCGGACTGTGGACTCCTTTAAAAATCGCCCAGTTAAACAGTGATTGTCATGTTTAGGCAAATCGGACTCTATTTTTAGCCCCGGCGATTGTGTCAGCCACAGAAAAACAAGCGAGTCCTAATAAACCTGGCCACCTTTGAACCTGCGTGGCTTTAAGGGTCTCCTGTCCGCGTCCCCGAGGGCTCACGTGTCCTGACAGCTTGAATGATGACTGGCGGACGGTTGTCCCAGTCTGCCCGCTCCTATTTTTAAACCCCACACTAAACAGAGCTCCGAACATGGGCTCCAGCTCCAAACAAATAATTAATAGGGCACTTAGGGTCCCTCCACTGACCCGCGCGTCCCTTTTAACAGCCAATAACGGAGGCCCTTGGGGGTCAAAAGGTTTAAAGACTTTCTAATAAAAGTAACAGAGACATGGGGATGTGTTTTGGAGGAGAAAAAGTTGTGTCTCAGTTTGAAATGCTGACAAGTTAATAATCCCTTCTCAAATGGCCCCACCGCAGTAAAATGGCCAGTTTGTTCTTACTTTTATTGCTATCATCTGTCAGTCAATCACATCTTTCTCTTTTCCTGCCTCTTCTTAAGTGGACTGAAAGAGCTAAAACAGCTTTACAGTCATGCTCTTGCTGAGGCTTTCTTCTCTTTCTTCCCTTCCCTGCTTGAATGTGAAGTCTTATTGTAGTTTTTTTTTGGCAGAAAATGCTTAATGGATTCCCAAAGATGTATTCATGACATGGTAATGAGATTCAGATTTATAAGTTTGTTTCTTTTTTTTTTTTTTTTTTTTTTTTTTTTTTCACCTGAAGAAAGAGGAGACTTCTGGCAAGTGGCTTTGTCCTGTTTTTCGCAGCCCAACTATGTCGTTTCAGTCGTTATTAGTGTTCTTAATAATATTTCAAAATGTATTTTAAGGACTCGCAGTCCAATAAAAAAAAAAAAGAGTTTAAATGTGGATCCATTTGCGAATGGGCTGAGCTGTCAAAACACAATATTCTTTTGTATATTAGGAGCACGGGTCAATTTTTTGCCTTTTATCAGTTTTTCAAAGCTGCCTGAACTTGGTGTGCTTTATATTTTTAATTTGAGTGAACAGAAAACCTTTGATAGTTTTAATTATTCCTTTAAACCAAACAAAAAGGTTGTGAACCTTGAAAAAAGGCATAGATGACCAAATTTTCACAAAACAGTGTCCATAAACAACAAATCTGATTTAAAGTTTTCTATCAAACAACCAAATGTGCCATTTTATCAGTAAATTCTTCGAAAAATGTTCCTAAATGTAAATATTTTTGATGAATTTCAAATTGTTTAATAGCTTGAATTGCTGTAAATGACTGTAACCATTACAGAAGAGAAATCATTTTACCCTTATGTCTAAATGAAGCGAAGGCAATAAAAGCTGACAGTCATGTAAGTTGTTTCACCACCCAGATGATCGTTATCCGCTGAGTCTACGATTCGTGCTGCTCAGTGTGGTTTTTGTCCTTTGAGACTCAACAGATTGTTTTTGTCAAAGGTGGGTGGATTTTACTTTTTTCATGAATAAATTTAAAGTAAAATATGATGGCGAGACAAAGTTATGTCTGAATCTGAAAGCAACAGCTCAGATCTTTTAAAGCGGGGTTCTGTGGAGCTACGCTTGGTTGAACGGCCTCAGTGGTTAGTCCCGACTGGACGGAGTAGTTAAAGCCGGTAACTAACTAGGCTGTGAGTGTTGGAGACTAGTTTGCAAACGGCATTCAATAGTAAGTTTATAAATGTCTCAAAGTTGGCAAAGTTCTTAGTTTCCTTAAAGTCACACGTGTCAAATTCAAGGCCTTCTTGCAATTTCCAGTAGCTTTAGAGTCGCCAATTAGTCCCCAACAGATGCAACCTTAATGGTTAGTCTGAGCAGGACCGAAACCAAACTTATTTCTTGACGCTGATGGAAAAGTTCATAAAATGGCGTTTGTGTGAACCACTATGAATCGTAAAGATAGGAGTTGTTTTAAGACGGCATCAGTCCGCTTTGGTCTTGGCTCTGCTTTGACTAATTGCTAGCTCATCATTAATCTGGTTGAGAGTTAACTGAGGTTGTTAAAAGAGCTATCTAAAACAGATAAGATATTCATTCTTCATAACCTTTCCACAGAGCCCTGCTCCATAAGATATGAAATCCCTTTAACTCACAGAGAGAATAACCGCTGTATAAAAACTAATATTTTCTCTGCAAAGCAAGGCTGATTTTCCAACAGAATTGCTGTTATATTACCGTGTCCTGCTCAAAGACTCATCAGCCTGACCGCTGACGGCCGCAGCAGCTGCAAACCTGTAACAGCCACTTGATTACGATCACTTCACTTCCCCTCTAATTAACCGTGCCCAATCAGAGTACACCGGGATTCACACCGCTCTCTTTCAGGGCGCCAGGAATGCAAACACCGGGATGAAAACAATCCATTGTGCAACAAACAAATTATTGCAAACTTCGCACTTGGCCAGGCTGGGAATTCTGTTTTCGCCGAGGGGTTCCGCCAAAAACCACACAGCAGACAGACGTTACGGGATGACTCAGACAAATCTGTTCTGCATAAAGGGCAAGAAGGTGGTGAGAGGAGAAATTATGTAACCATTCTTATGAAATCAATCTCTGTAATATGTGGAACGCACTAAACTGAATGTGCTTTTAAATTTGTTTTACATTTTGGGCTTTTCTTTTTTTTTTTTTTTTTAAAAATGGTAAAAAATCCGTACAAAGGATTATATGGTGACTGTTTATCTATAATATAGGGAGCCCATTAGGAAGATAATAGACTTCTCTTTGTGTGCTCTGATGCCCTGACTAACAACAAAACAATGTGTTGTGTAATCCACTTACTTTACTCCAATCAGCTTGTCAAATACTATTCTTAATCATCATCCATAACATGCACTGCATTAAAGTGGCGTTCTTGTAAACACCGTATCTATAATAGCGTGTGACAAGCCGCCTTTGTTTACAGCATAATAACTGGGTGTTTGAATAACTTCTCAGTGACTTTAAGTAACGAGCCAGACTCACTCTGCTTCCATTCAGCTGTAAGGCCTGATAACCCGGCCTGACATTTGGCACAAAGAGGAAGGTGGACGGTTCTATCGGCCCGTGATGCCGAGTACACTGTTCCACCTGCAGGTTTGAGCCCTTCCTGCGCACTTACACCTCTCACGTGCAAGTGTGCCGTACAGCCGCTTGTCACACTGTGCAGACGCCGCTTCTTCTGCACGCTCCCCTTTTGCCTCCATCTTTTGTGTAGTTCTGCTCGACCTCCAGGCGACGTGTCTTCTCCCGAGCTTCTGAATGAATCTGTTTACTATCTTTCAGTTCGGATGAAGCGCCACACTAACCATGCCGCGGGGCATGTGGGGCCTGGTGAAGGAGGGGAAGGGCTGGATGGGAGATTTGAGATGGTCCAGACAAGCTGGTAAGCAACAAGAAGTCACACTGGAGCACGCTCAGGCCTTGCAACCCGAGAGGGCAAAGGGGTCCTCCGGCATGCCTGGCTTGGGATAAATGAACCCAGATGCTTCCCTGCAGAGGAAGAGCAACGTTCAGGGAATGACTGGTACAAAAAAAAGAGGCTTACCACTTTTTTTTTCCATAGCTAATGCTGTTGTCTGTCAGATCCCTGCACTTTCTCATAACCGCTGATCACAGGGGGCTCCGTGCAAGAAGCATTGTGGGAAATTATCTGAGGGCCGTTTGTCTTTGAAGGAGGAACGAGAACAGCAGCAAATCTTTTCAGTCCTTTCCGGTTCCTCTTCCTGTCAAGCTGCCACCTGGGCCGAAGGCGGAGGGAGTGAGAAAATGACGCTTGCGTTCGTCTAAATGCCTTAAATGGAAGTTCAACTCGGCGCAGGAAGTTTTAGATTGTAAAATGGAATTTAATGCGCCTGAATTCTTTAGTTAGTTTACCACACAAGTTTTAAGAAAACACAAATAGCTTAAAAAAAAGGATAGTTTAGATCTGTCAAAGTGCCACAACCAAATCAAATAGAAAGAAATAATAAAACTTTAAAAGTTGACTGAAAAGGTTCCATGTTCAAAAATTTCTACAATATTTTCTTCATTTATCGCGGAACATGCCAGAGTCCACCTGCAAAATGCATCTCCTCCTAAAGCAAAAGTGGCTGTCTGTATGATAACCCCACAGAGTTCTTCTATGCAGTTTTGCTTCAAAGCTTTTTCTCCACTCCAACGATGTGTTTCTCACCAGGGACCTCAGGAATAACCTGTGTCACCGCGAATCCGCCCGGCTCTCCTGATGCCGTCCAGATCCCCCCGTCCTGAAACACACACCGGCTTCTTTGTTTGCTTCTCTCAAAGTTTAGGCAAGTTTTTTTTTTTTTTTTTTTTTCTTTCCACTATTGCAGTAGCACAAGCACAGATGCACACATGCTTACGCCAGCTCGTGAGAATAAACACACGCTTTCAAATCAACAGAAATGTTTGGCTACGCGCTCAGATTGCATATACTTCGCCACACGTCCACACACCTACACTCACAGACCAGCCCCTGTCTCGGGCAGATGCAGCAATGAGGAATAAATGACAAATTTCCTATTTCATTTTACTTAGTTCTGCCTGTTTTAGCTCACGGCTAACCCGCCCTGCCATGTCGGAAGGCCAAGAGTTAAATTAAAGGGGACTGAATTTCCTGAAATGAAATGACTGTCAGCTCAACTTTGCTCCATCGTTTCTGCAAAGCCAAATCAAACTGTTGTTCTCGAGCAACACGCAGAGCTTCAAATATAAAAAGACGTCGCTCTCGAACGATTTTTTTAAAGAAAGTTGAGTTGGTTGTTTTTGACCTCAGCGCGGAGCACCTGCGTATGTCATCACGACCATTATGAAGTACTGACATGCGCCTGATTAGGACGACAAAGCAGCAAAGCGCCTGTGTGTGCGCGCACGTGTGCGTTCATGCATCTGCAGTTCTGCCGTCAGATGCATCCATGTCCTCGCATTAATGGGATTTCGGTGCATGTGGAGCTAAACTGTGCAGTTGTGGATTATCTCACAATGAGTGCACACAGTTTGGAGAGTGCATCTTTGTTCTTCCTCCACATCTGTGTGTGTGTGAGGATGAGTGCATGCTTGCATGTTGTGCTGGCAGGCTGTCCAGCCTTTAGGGAAGGTGGTGGTGGTGGGGGGGAGATAAATGGCTGAGTGTTGTTGTTGTCCAGAGAGCAGACACTCAGACAGCCGCTCACACATGATTAATTGTTTCCTTGTTGGGACTGGAACCAGTCATCTGAGGCTGGGCCAAGGCCTCCCACCCAGGGTTTCCAGACATGTGCGTGAAACCGAGGGGGGGGGAAGCGATAAAACGCGAAGACAGTGAAAGGAGAGATTGTTTTACAAGTTCGTGATCGCATTCTCTTTTTTGAACACTTGCTATTGTTTTGTTCGAGAGTCTGCAACACGGTGAAGCGAAAGAGTGAGGAGTTGACTTCCCCTGGTCTTTAATTGGCTTTTTCCTGCAACTGTTTCCCTTTTCGGCGTTTTATTTTGGAACGTGTAATTAACCGTTCTCTGGTGACTTGATCCAGCTTAAAGATGCTCTGTGAACAATACCATTACTACCTGCAGTTTGGTGTTCATCCTCATGATTCTGCAGAGACATAAATCTGAGCTGAGCAGGTCAAACTCGATCAGGATGAAGCAGTTAGAACAGTAGTTTTAGATCTAAAAAACAGGCATTTTACACGATAAATGACCATATTCTTATTCAGAAATGAGCAAATTAAAGATTTTCTGGGATAAGCAAAGCTTCAGGTTGAACTTTGACTGATATCATTGTAGAATAAGACTGAAACTTTTTCTCAAGATAAACCAATTTTCTAATCATACATGACCACCACCTTTCCTTCCTTTGATAACATCATTGTGGTTTCATATGTATTTTGCTTAACAATCCAATCAAATCAAATACTGGCAGCAAATTGACTTCTGATAGGTCAGCGCCGCTCGGGTTGATCTGCGATGATCTCAGGTTTCGGAGTGCATGAGTGAGCCTGATGATTGATTAATTACAATTTTTAGAGGCTTGATCATTCGTCGGTGATGATAATAACATCAAGTGTGCTTTATTGCTCTGGTGGAAAAAATCCTCTCTTGTGTCTTGCCCCTGTTAATTTCTCTTCTCTCGCTGTCCGACGCTTTCTAAGTGCAGCGGGACAGGTGGTTCGCAGAGCTTCAAATATTAAAGGTTTTGGGGGGGGGGGTAGGAACCTGGGAGTAAAAGTAGAAAACAAAGTCCATAATTGCCAGGTATCATGGGCACGTGGGAAGGAAACGCGGTGGGGTGGGGAGAGGGTGGTTCACCCCGCCATCCTCTCAGGACCGTTCGGCTCGATTGCACATTATGGTTTTAATGATGGGACGAAGATGACTCACATGCAACACTGGTTCACTTTTCCTTAGAGCCTTAAATACAGCAGCTATTACCCATCCTTTGTGTGGATTAATAAATAAAAAAACACCCGCAAAAGACTGGTGTGAAACAGAAATATTTGCTCATTTTTAAAGTTTCTTTAAAGCTAGATTTTGAGTTTTATTCTTCAGATAAGTACGTTCTTCGACAGTATCAGCAATTTGTAACCTGGTTCGTTTTAAACAAAAATCTCGTGTGACCTGTTTGCCCTTGGAATATGTGATGGGAATGACTTTCAGCTACTACCACACCAGATTTCAGCCCAATATTAGTAAAAGTGACTGCATCATAGTCATTTTTATAGCTGCTAAGATTGATAATTTGTGGCGACCATCTTGAATCAGTTTGACTCTAAAAGTTAATCAGTTGTGGATGTCCAGCCAACAATGACTTGCTGAAAGTTTCATTAAAATACACCGGTTTATGGGAATTTCTGTCCACAAACAAATAAACTAACAACACACAAAACCAGATAAACAATTACACAATCGCTCACTTCTCATGGTGTCTGGTGATAACAATTTAAATGCCAGAAACCATGTGTCAAAAATGACTTTAGATTTCCCATCTGCATTTTAAAAAGACTGTATTTCACTGTAACCTCCCTCTAACGTATACGTGAGAAGAACAAAAAAGTGTCGAAAAGACCAGAATGTGTTGCTCCTGGCTTCGTACGGCTCCACGGGCGATGTGTTCCCAAAGTTTCCTTGCTTTCAGAAAATTAAGCATGGATCTGTCAAAGAGCTCGCAGATAGATGGTGACATAAAGTGCATGACGGAGTGAGGGCACTCGCAATCTGTCCGGACTTCAAACCGCACTTTTCTGTTTTCATAGGGATAGCATTCAGCCGAAACGTGCCCATCTGTTTCTTTTTGTGTGCCAGCACGTCAGATCGGGTTAAAATCTGGATGGATTTAAGTGACAGTGAGGCCATGGCGTGATCCCACATTGTCTGAATTATCCAGTGTCATGTTCACATGCTCGGATAAATTTATCCACGTTTTCAGCTGAACTGCAACAGACTCATAAAAACACTTAGCGGTATTAGAGCAGAGCATGAAATACAAGCCAGATTTTGTATCTGTTAGTCGCATGTGGAACTAGGTGGAGTCAGATATTTCCATTTTTGATATTCCCCCTAAACCACAGCTATGAGTCTTTGTGCCAAAGTGTCTCCGTGCTTTTTTCTTCAAGAGTTTCTCAGTTTTTTTTTTTAAATAGTCTAGATAATGGCAGTTCATGCACATTTTTTTTGGATAAAATTATAATTATTTTTGTGACTTTTTTTGGATTAACACCACCACCACAGTGACGGCGCGCAGACATTGTGTTACCTAAATTACTTATACACAAGACACTCAATGAGAGAAAACATAAACCAAACCAATAACTGCTTCGGTTAACTTTTGGTTTGGACATATTTGTGTGTTTTCTTACAAAAACTGAAATAAAAAGGTTGACATACATGTTTTTTTTAAATACAGACTTAATAAATTTAAAGGCACCCACTGCAGTGTAATGAAGACTGGTCAGAAACGGATAATTACTTAAATTAAAAATTTGTAAGCAAAATTTATAAACATCTGCCACGGATCATTTGGATTTGTTTACCTACAGAAACAGCCAAAGTTACTGAGAAAAGGTCAACAATGTTTATGGAAGAACTGTTTGGGATGAAGAAGTTCTTGATGTACTGGTACATAATTACTTTGAGAAGTATGCAGATAATTGTACATCAGTATATCTGGAAAACTACTGTCGTAAACTCTTTCAAACCTCACCTTTTAATATAGTTCGGGATAACCTTTTAATGTTTGATTACAGAGTTTGCAGTGAGTACCAGTAAAGCTGGGGCCTGTAGTTTTAGAAATCATTCAGACTAGTAGCTCAGATTGTATTTTAGCGCGTGTCAGCGGGTCGGTGTCCTGCTGGAAGGTGAACCTTCCCCACAGCATGACGCTGCCACCACCGTGCCTCACTGAGGGGACGCTGTTCTCAGTTTTCAAAATGTTCCATTTATAGCCTAATCTTCATCTACATGTTTGGGGAAGAAATTCCAAAGAAAAGCAGTGTTTTGTTTTCCCTGGCCACTCTTCCATGAAGCCCAGCTCTGTGCAGCCTATAGAGGTCCTACGGACAGACTCAACACAGACTCTACAAGGGTTATTTTTGTCCTCTCTGTTGCTTCTCTGATTAACGCCCTCTTTGCCTGGCCTGTTAGCGTTGGTGGTTGACCCTCTCTTGGCAGGTTTACTGCAGTTTACTCTTTCCATTTTCTACAAAAGGATTTACCAGAGCTCCATGGGATGTTCAGGGTCTGGGATTCCTTTTTTTTTTTTTTTACTGCAGTCCCTCTCTACTACTCTGCCTCTGACCTGTCTCTAATTTTGACACTTTGTTGTCTTTACGGGCAGAGCTGGAGGGAACCAACCACTTCAAACCTCTCGCAAAGGTCAGACACCACATCAACCAAGCAAGGAAGCTGATGATACCCACAAATCTAATCTTATTGTAGGAAAATAATGGTGCAGAGAAACACATCTGTTCTTCCTGCCACCTATAGGCATGATCTTATTTTAGAACAAAGACTGTAAATAGTGAAAAACTAAAAAAAGAAGAAAACATTAATTAACCATTTAATGGTGGGTTATGCACTGGATTATTCTTGGTTGCAACAAGTAACTTCCAGTCTTCACTGTTCACTGACAACTGCTGCCAAGACATTACGCTCTAAAAACAGAAAATTGATGGCTTCACGCTTTAATTTATGAAACAACTAAACTAATGACATCCGGTGGGTTTATCAAAGGGCTCTAGTGGTGCTAACAGGTGGAAGTTGGAATTTCTGTGACAGAAAAATCAACTTGAAGTCAATTTTTTTTTTTGTAAAATTCAAAGCTTCTCACCTGACCAGATTCAAACTCCAGCATGGCTGACAAATGCATTCAAAGCAGTAAAAAAAACAACTGTTTATTTCCACTTCTGTCAGTTTGTATCTAAATAAATCAGCTGCACATATTATTGGTCAGCCTCTCTTCAGTGAATATGTTCACATATGTAAAACACAGAGTAATACACTGTATTTGGTTTGTATGGCTAATATTAATTGTCCCGGTCATTTAAGCTGCGTTCCAATTTTTTTCTAAAGTTGGGAATGACGTCTGACCCAAATCTTTGATTTGCTAATGTACTCAGTAGTCAGGTTAAGTACTATTCACAGCATGAGCTGATAAAAATGTATTTCTCTGCATTCAAACACTGTCCTCCATGTTAACTAAAAGAGATTGTACAGAAGCTAACACTGTATGCGTGTGACAGATTTAATGAGATACAAACGGACAGAAGTGGAGTAAATAGTTTAAAACTGCTGCTGGCACCACTTTTAAAGCATGAGGCAGCCATATTGGATTTTGAGCTTGGAGCTGGTCAGGAATCTTTGACTTCCTGAGTTGGAGTTCTGACTTCATTGGTGCTAGTGTTGGTAGTGTGTGTGTGTGTGTGTGTAAGGGGGTTTAACAGATTTTTCCATCTTGGAGCTCTGAAATACTGACTTCCTGGTTTAAATGGAACGCACTATTAACAATTTTCACTTGTTTTCTAACTTGCAACTGCAACGTTATTCCCAGATCTGAGTCCTTCACTTCTAGCTTCCCGATGTTTAAAACTTGCCTTCATAACACACTGAACCATGCGCAGGAGTACTTTTATTCATAGCACATTTGACAATTTCCCACTTTTTGGATTGTTTTCTCATTGCTCACCAATGTTTTATCTTTTGTTGCATAATCCACATCTCTTTGCTGGTATAGTTTCACAGACGTAGGCTGGGTTTCTTCTGATCTTGTACAATTAAAAACAACCCAGGATCAATTTTACGAGAATGAATGGAGCTGAAGAAGTGGCCTGTGGTCAGTCCATACCGGCTAATTGAGGCAGTTAGGGTAGGAGAGACTTAAAAGCCCGAGTCCCCCTCGACACTGATGGCTGTCCTCTGAGGGGGCTCTCAGTAGGGCCCTCAGGTCTTTTGATAGGGCACTTGCTGGCGTCCTTTGGGGCTGTTTCACCCCTCACAATAAACAGGCAGCCCTTTGTCACCGAGGGAAGGGGGGGGGGGGGG
>NC_051434.1:13260021-13269081 GCF_001649575.2 Kryptolebias marmoratus
GGGGGGGGGGGGGGGGGTTCCTTCTCGTTATTATTTTCTAAAGTAATTATACCTTATTATCTGTGTTTACTTTAGCAGGGGTGCGAGAGTGCAGGTGTGGGCTATTCTGCAGTGGGTTTGCAGTCTCACTGGTAAACCCAAGTTTTTTCTTTTTTTTTTTTTATTAACTCTCACCCCTCCATCTTTACTTTGTGGGTTTTGGGGAGGGTTTTCGTAGTAGTATTGTAGCCCCACTGTTAATTTCAAGCCCGACAAAAGAAACGTGCAATTACGGCTATTATAGTAGCAGCTGCACGCTCCCTAGCTGTGCGGCGACAGCTTCATCCTCACCCCGGCCTTTTTTTTTTGTTTTTTTTGGGTGAAGGGATCGGAGAGGGGAGAAGCTGCGCGAGGCAAGGGGCGCCGGATCAGTGGGAGACAGAGAGCTGGAATGGTCACAGAAGGCTCTGAAGAGAAAAAAAAAAAGAGAGAGAGGAGAAATATAGGCTGGGAGGCTGGTGTGTTTCTACAGCGTAGACGCAGCGGGGACTCTCGCCCACAGGCGTGTGGGCCTTGAGAACAATGGATCTGCCATCTCCCAACATGAAGTGTTATGAAATAGTCCTCGCCACAGCTCCATTGGCTGCTCTCTTGCATGTGGTCTCAGAACTGCGTGGGCTGAGAGAAAATGATTTGCAAATAGGAGAATGCCTTTTTTTGAAGTTTCTGGGTCATCACAAAGACAAGAATCGGTCCGCACCATTCGGAAGCTGAAAGGTGCACGTGGCTTCAGCTCGCGCCGGTTTCATTTTTGCATTCGGATTTTAGATTAAACTAATATTAAATACAAGACCTAGAATTCCTTGAAAGGATCTATACCCCCTCCCTGCTTTTCATGCCAGAGTTTTATACTAAAATCATCTAATGTTGACAAATACTCGGAGGAGGCGATGTGAATGACTCTCAGCTATTACCAAAACTAATTTTAGTTCAGTGTCTGTAAAAATGATCAAATTGCATTTATTTTCCTGTTGGCTAAAGTCAGTTAGCGGTGGCTTCCATCTTGAATTGGATTGACTCAAAAAAAAAAAAATCAGTTGTAGAGGTACACCCACTGATTAACCTCTGAAAGTTTCACTAAAATACATCCAGTGGTTCATGAGACATTTCGCTAACAGACAGCGTTGACTACAAATTTTACTCAAAGATCTCAGTATATTGGTTGGGGATCGGACTCAGTTACTACCACGCCAAATTTTAGGTTGATATGTTTAAAATCAACTGAGTTATAGCCATTTTTGTGTTGTTGTTTTTTTTAAGGTCAGTGGACTGTGGCGGCCATCTTGAGGAGATCAGTTGTAGATGTACAGCCAGTGGTTACTTTCTGCAAGTTTCATAAACATCCCTCCAGTGGCTCATGAGGCATTTTGGTAACAGACACACAAACACAGACGAAAACCTTATTGTCTGCCTTCACTTTCCGATGGTGTGCAATAAACGTCCTCATGGCTTTTTTAAAAAATATTCTCTGCATAGATGATTCCAGTCAATAATACAACTGCATCATCCATGCCAAGGTGAATCATGTGGGTCACCAAGGAGCAACAAAACAACAACAGGAGCGTGCAGAAATTAAAAGGCGCCGCTGAACAGGACCTGAAGCGGCGACACATCGACGAGCTTCGCCCATCTTTGTCAGGCTGAATGCCGAGGGCCCGCCGAGGGCCCCCCGGGCGGCGTCCGACACAAGGGAGCAATCTTACGCTCCGATCACAAACAAAAACGGTCCCCGAGTCATCCTCTGCCGCTCTCACTTACCGATTTCTCTCGCTCGGCTTGGCGGAATCACCTGGCCCCCGGGGGCCCTTAAGTCGCACGGGCAGAAACAGATCTTAAGGTTCCTGAGGGTCTGAATCTGGGACTCAGACCGAGAACTCGCTTCACGTTCTGCAGCACATTCACCGACGTGTACGTCGACAGGAGATGGAGCCCGACAATATGGGCTGCTGTACACATGATTGAGATAATAACTGGTGGTAAACAGGGATTCTGAACCCCCCCATGAGACGCGAGCGTCAGATTCTTGTTTCCCCAACCATCAAACGTGTGAAGCAAGCAAAAGGATTTCCCTAACTTCCAACTTTTAAGTCTTAAATGAGAGTTTAAAGTGCAGAATGCCACTCTATTCTGCAGCAAAAAGCAACAAGAAATCAGGAAGTACTGGCTGTAAATGCTGTAAAAAGAAACTACACTCTTAACACATAACTTAAAACATTTTAAGAATTATCTTTGTCATTTAAATTTGGCAGATAAAACCAAAATCTATGTAAAACGTTGCCATGTCACATTACCGCGGTAACAAAAGCGACATGTTAAAAGGACTCCTGTGAATGTTTTTTTTGTTTTGTTTTCTTCCCCCCGTTGCTCGTCAAAAATGTATGTTTCAGGTCGAAAGCGGCCGCCGCAGCCTCGGCCTTACCGGCATCCATTTCACCTCATTAGGACCCCGGGACCGAGAGTCGACGAAACACTGAGAGAAATCACTTTGCCGGGTTGTGGGGGGTGGAGAGGAGGGTAGGGGGGAGTGCGGCGGGGATAAATTGGCCTCTGGTTCAGTGCGAGAGTCCCCCGCTGTGTGCAGCGGAAGAGAAGGGCCTGGCTGGCAGTAGGGGCAGGCCCGGGCATGGCAGGCCCCCATGCTGAGACCCCCTCCCTGCCTCTGACAAACACGGCAGTGGATAATCTCTTCTTCAGGGACTCGGCCCAGCTCTGTGGGGCTGAGAGGGAAGAGAGCAGGGGGGCGGAGGGGTGGGGGCGCTGGCTGTTGTGCAGCACAGAGCCGAGGAACTGCCGCCTCTTCATGTGTGGCACGCACCACGAGCACACTCTGACACGCAGTTTCCGAACATCTTCATCTTCTCCCATCTTATACGTGCTCTCCTCTTCCTTTATCTCACACAAACATTTTAGAAATTATCAACATTTGCTATAAATTAATGATCTGTTCATGTCTGAGCTTCAGCCTGAGCAATATCCAAAATTTATGTTGTTTAAAGCAAAACCAAACATGCATTATAAAGACTACATAAACAGGTTTCTGATAATAATTATTCAAGCTTTTGGTTTTGGTAATGAAATGAGCTCACGCAGAGGTGTGAAACCTTGCAATCCACACACACACACACAAAAATAATTAATAAAATTAAATCAAACTGATGACCAGAACCAGTCACATCTAAGTCCTTCTATAAGACACAAAATCTAAGAATGCAAGTAAAACCAGACAATAATAAAATTAAAAAAAAAAAACAAAACACTGAATAAGAATTTTCCTCCAATCCTTTACTTCCGATGTTTCTTACCAAAAACAAAAAATAAAACAAATCCAACATCTACAGGTCTTCTCGTGGTGAACTGTCAGCCAGTAGTAATCAAATACAAGTGTCCGTATCCGGCGCCATGGCGCACTGGTAGGCCTCGCGGTCCACTACGACGTCTCCATCTTGTAACCGTGCTTTTCCAGCTCCGCTCTGCAGGGAGGAGAAGGAAAATAAAAAGATCAAGTCAGCAGAGATGATTACAGGTGGGCGGCTGGGGCACAAGTACCCTCTGCTATTGATTGTAAGAACCATTAAGAGATGGAAGTGAAGGGAGAAAAAAAAACAAACAAAACATAAATATTAGATAATGCATGCAGCCATGGGTTTAATGATTATACATACATATATATATATGGCAGCGGTGCCCTTAAACAATAATGATATCTTTAAGAAACAACTTAATAGTACGGTAACTGCAATAGACCTAAATAAAACAGCATTTTACTGTCTTGAGTGTACTCAAATATAAACAGAGCTGCCACTTATCTATAAGCTGATAGTGATTTTTGTGTTAGTGTGTTTATACTTTGAAGGAATTACAGATCTTATAACTTCAGGCAAACACCAACCCTGCTAAGCTCAAACCGTTTAGGCTTCTTTTAGCATTTTGTGGTTTATACTTTGGTGTTTCAGTGAGCATTTTGTCTCCATAAAAAAGCCCACTCCTATTAGGAGAAATATGAGCATTGTTAACATTTATTTTAAATATAAGCATCTCAGCTTTCAGCTATTTTCACAGATGGACAGATAACATGTTCAGGAAGAAAGTGCTTTTCTTTGTTATTAACACAGTTGCTGTTCATGAATGTAATTCACATTGGAAACATTTCAGCTTGATAGTGAGGGAGAGCGACTCATTTAAACTGCTGAGGTTTCTTGATAACTTCTTCCTTCAATATCAACACTACTTGTATCTGAAGCCAAAAGCAGGAAACGGATGAAAGCTCTTAATAGCGTGCACATTTGCACACTTGAAGTGCATCTGAAACCTGATGCTCCGTTTGCATGTTGTCACTGTTGTCGTTTATCCACATACTGTACAGGACAGCTGGTGGGAAATGTCCACAACGAAGGCTGGGGACACTGGTCTTCTCACATCTTTGGAAAATCTCCCGAACATTTCAGGACCGCGGTGCACGAGTGTATAAAAGTTTGAGTATTGCCTTAAGAGTTGTGCTTTGGCTATAAAAAAAAAGCCTTACAACAATCATTTAGCTCTCAGATTTTTAATGCACGTCCAATAGTTTTATCTCAATATTTCTAGCAAACAATAATTCAAATACCACTCAGATGTGACACTGATGTTAAAGTCTTACCTGCAGCTGAACGACACTTATCATGAGAAATCTAAATTTGTTTTGGAAAACACTGTTTTCGTGCAAAAAAAAAAAAAAAACATATTCAAAGGCAGCGGGATCCTGTATTAGTTTTGAAAAGTAATTATTTGGTTCTTCCACAATTTCAACATCTGCCTAAAACAAACAAAATGTCTTAGACACAATGACGCTACGCACTTTGTTCTGCTTTAAAAAATGAGTTTATCCAATTAATTTAGACCCAACATTTATTCAAATATACAGAAGTATCCATTTTCTCTATGATCAGATGAGTAGTTATTCTAACGAGTTACGTAAAGAAGAACAGATGTGATAAGCAACAATTCAGCATCAGGTAAGTTTATTTTAATAATTAAAATCTGAACTCTAAGTATGTGTTGTTCAGGAGGTTGTGCATTTATTACAAAAAGGAGGAGGGTTTGAGGTGTCAGAATGCCATCAAATACAGTCAAGGTACGCACAACGAGTCTCTTAGATGTTCTAAACTGCTCCTTTTAGATGTTCCACGTTCTAGATTGGCCAGTAAGGAACATTGGGCCTTTTCTGTAACGCCTCCAAAGCTGTGGTTGAAACTTTTAAAGCACAGGTTCATCCATTTTAATTTGACTTTTAACTGCAATAAAAAGCTTTGGTTTGGTTTGATTTTATACTTATGTTTGATCATCTCTTTTTGTTTTAGTGATATTAATGTTTCTGGCTTTTATTGTTTTGGTCGTTTATATTGTGCTCTATAAACAAATTTGATATGATTTCCAGTGAAGAAACATAAGAGACAGATTTAAAAGGAAACAAAACAAAAACAGTCAGTTCAGACGGGTCATGGATCTTTGTTGAGATGCTGTAATTTATAAAATGTCAGTGAAATGTTGAAGGTGTTGCTCAGATTTTACCTCAACTGGTTTGAAAAATCATCATCTATGTTGTCGTCGTCCCAGTTATCTTCCCAAACATGAGCATCTTCATCTTCATCCAACCAATCTGGAATTTCAACACAGTCCAAGTTACGAATACAGAGTTCACATTATTAACTCATTGTATCGCTTGTCACTGACATCAGCGAAACACACTGTTAGCTAAACATGCTAAAAAGCTAACACGCACACGGTGGTAAACATAAACATAAAAATCATTAGGGCAACACTTCAACTAATTACAGGCACGCTTACTGGGGTACTAAAGAATAAACAGCTGAAATGAGTGTTAACTTAGTTGATAGATCAGCTTATCAGGTGTGACATGTTTTCTCAGTGAGCTAGCTAAAGCTAACGTGGCTAACCTAGCTGAGTCACTGCAGCGATAAAGTTAGTAACCAAACAAGCAGCTAAATAAAACAACAACACTCTCTTTATAACAAGAGCCTTATTTACCCTCGGCTGGGAATTCTTCAAACTCGTCATCCTCCTCCAGTAAACCCAGGTCTACGGTCTGTTTCTTCTCTGACATGTTCGCTCTTTCGCAGTGTCGCCGCTTGTTAGCCGATGGCTCTCGCAGCAAGGAATTATGGGAAATTGAGTTTGTTCAAGCGGGTAGTTACTGCGCAGCAGAGCGCAGGATTACATGCACTGTGGATTATGAAAACAATACTTTTTTTTATTTTCTGAAGGCTGCAACAAAAATTTCATTGTAATCATTTAGATTTAATTAGAAAAATACAATATTGCAATTAAATTTACTTTCATTATGAATAACTATATGACTACATAATTTACAGTGAAAATGTTTTAATTGGCAACAAAACAGTAAGAAGATCTTTGAAAATGAAATAAGATTTGAACAATTTTAAATTTATATGACATTGAACCTAAAGTTTTATATATATTTGGATTTACAAAATTAAGGGTTGTTACTTGATAATGGAGTTTTTATTTCTTCGTTAAAAAGAAAAAAATAAGGTTGAACTGTTTATTATACAAAAGCAAAGTCTGAACATGAGTTCTTTAATTCAAAACACAGTGCACATTCATCACCCTTGTAGGCTGTACCAGTGCTGTTTTTTTTAATAATTGTGATAGTTTGACCAACTTTAAATTTTCCCTTTGCAACAATGAGCAAAGATTTTTAGACTCAATAAGGTAAAACAAAATTGTGAAACTTTAAGATGGGTTGCCTAGTCAGTTTTTTTAGAATACAACACAAAAATGTGAATCTTTAATTTTTAAGTCATTCCAAAGGATCCGGATTACCGTGTCCATAACCCTAAAGATAATGTCAATAAAACTGAAGTGGAAAATGGTTTCAGTAGCTGATTTCGCCCAAATATTTCATAAATAAATAGTTACATGAAAACAGTTTTAAGAATGTAACTGTTTAACTTGATTATCATGGGATTTAAAAAAATCATATTAGTTATTTAAAAGTAAAGTAAACTACTTTTATTTTAGAGTGTGTCTTAAAAGTGATTTTTACAGATCCATGTGAACTTTAGGCTTGTGAGGTACAAGTGAGGAAAAAGAGGGGAAAACCATAAAAAGAAGTGGCTCATTTAAAGAAAGAAACCCATTTTTGCACTTCATTTACACCATTTCCTGTTTGAGGTATGAATGGCATTTTATCAAGTCAGCAAAAGCTCTTTGTTAGTTTGTGGTTATTTTCAGAAACAGACATCAATGCACTGCCTCAAAACACCATTTCACTTTGATTAAAAGTTTAAAAAAATCTCAAAGAAAAATCAGAAATAGTGAACTTTTGTTCCCCTTAAAATTGGCTCTTGTGAAATAATTCAGCTCGTGTTTTTTACTCCTATTGTGCCTGTTAGAAATCTGACTATTCAGTGCTTTTTCTGTGTCGTCTCAGTAGACTATCGATGCAGCTGGAGCCACTGGAAAGCATTTGTTTTGTTCCTTCCATGTTTTCAGCAGGATCGGAACAAATTTAATACAGTTTGACACTAAAAGGTTAAAGAAAACCTTAAAAATATGTGCAGATATTTGAGTAAAAACACAACCCTTCCCTGTATGTTTGTCTCTCTTCCCTCTTTATGCCACGCCACCACAAAAGCTCCCGTACTTCGAAACACATGCACTCAAGTCATTCAAATTTCAGCAAAGATGTTTCATTTGGGAACAAATGCACATTGTGACCCATGTGGCTCGCTCAAATAATGAAGCGGCATGCAGCCACAGCTTAGGATGTGTTTTAGATAAATGAGAGAGCACATTTCCCACAAAACCACTCAGGCCACAATGAAAATTGCTCTGCAGCTGTCATATGTTGATAGACGGAACAAACCTCAACTTAAGCGCGGCGTACTTATTCTATTTTCAAATTATTTTGCAATCATCCTTTATACATGACAGCGCCACAACATTTAAAGGGAAGGAGAACAAGACGTGCAGAGAAAGTTAAGGCCTCCGTGTTTAAATAGAAGCGTCTCCGTAAATCAGAGCAAAACACTTTAACAGTAAAATACAATTAAAATGATCCTTTCAGTAGAGTTAGGAAAAATCTTATGGTTATTTATAAAACCACACAAAATACTTTCAATTAAGTTCTGTTACCAAAAAACTCCTCATAATCCACAAGATAGATTTTAAATGAAACTCTCAGAAAGTAATCATTAGATGTACATCTGCAACTGATTAATTTTTGGACTCACCCCACAGCTAATCAACTTTAGCAAACACAAAAATAGCTATAACTCTGTCATTTTTACAAATATTAAGCTAAAATTAGGTGTGGTGGTAGGTGAGAGACATCCAGATCATCCAGATTTGTTTAAAACACTAACATGCAAGGCAGTGGGCGATATGTGTTATTTTAAAGAATGCTAATTAGATTTTTTTTAATAAACTGAGCTATTTCAAAAACCCAAAGCTGATAGTGATGCATGTCTTGTTTTGCCCTTTCTGATGTCAAAGAACTGTCAACTAACAAAAGAAAGTTGAAGGTCGTCATTTTTGAGAAGTTTGGACTAACTTATATTTTGCGTTTTAGCCTCATATATTGTCCCAAATGATAAGTAGCTCCAGTTTATATAAAGCCTGTCATACGATACGCTCTTCAGTGGCTGAAATAAACGACAACAGTCTGAGTCTGTGTCGCCATTTCCATCTTTTAAGAGCAGAATGTTGAAATGATGGGATCCATTTCGCTTTAAGCTATAGGAAACAATGCAGTTTCATTGCCATCTTCGGTTATGGAGCGTTTTAATTTATGAATGCTGCACTGTCTGGCTCTGAGTGAGCTGGCCTCCCCAGAGGTATCGCTGATTCTGGTTCCCGTGTCACTCAGTCTCGGGCGCAAGTGAAGTCCTGGGAAGTGGTCGCAACATCCGCCCGGCATACCTGAGACTGTGGTAACACTGCGCCTGGCGCCTGGAGTCTCTCTGCTCAGGTAAAAAAAAAAAAAAAAGGGGGGGGGGGGGG
>NC_051434.1:13269106-13275824 GCF_001649575.2 Kryptolebias marmoratus
GGGGGGGGGGGGAGTAAGGGGATTCATAGACGGGGGGATCCAGCTTGGTCTCTGCAGACAGACTCCACCACGACTTGTGTCAGCATCACATTTCTGCCCTTTCACAATGCCCTCTGGGAAAGGACGGGACGGCAGACGCAGTAAGTGCCGCTCGAGAGACAGAGGAAGACTCCAGCTGAAGCTTCCAGCCTGACAGTCTGCCCCCACTCCACTCCACCACCCCCCACCCCTTAACCTGGCTCATGATGTGGCCTTGAGGCACTGCGCAGCGAGAGGTGAATGGATACAAGAGGGTTAAGATTTGTTAGAAAAGAAAGATGGGAGTGCGTGTCACCAGATAATCCAGATCGCCTCTCGAAGATAACAGAGGAGCCTTCTTCCTCCACATGTCAGAGAAAGTGACAGAGCACGGGGAGACAGCTGGCTGTCTGCTGAAAGCTGTATACTTACTGTACCTGTGGATACTTTGTTTAGACAACCACCTCCTTGCAATTATGCCTCACATTGCCACTTTCCCTCGCCTCAGAATAGATGCTTCCTGCGGTGCCAATCAAAGCGGAGAAAGTGAAGTTGTCTGAGTGCATGTCAGAGCTGTGGAGTGTTAAGATTAAAAAAAAAAAGTTTAGGGGACACATGCGCTTAAAAATACCTTAAGATATAAAAGTAAGCGATCATCGTGGCTTAAAGAGACTTAACCAGGTAATTAAAGAGGCTAATCTAAGAAAAAGAAAAAAAAAACAAACATGTAGGCAAAATCTGGAGTGAGAGCGACATGCTTCCAGGATATGTCTGTCAAGATCCTGTATTAAATTTAATCCCAGCCAGTCAGTGAGTCTACTCCATAATATGTTCTGTGGAAATCTTCTTTTTTCAGCTAGATGCTTACAAGTATATTTACTATTTATTTATCCATGGCGAGCTAGATTCACATAGGAGTCTATAACAAATCAACATGGGAAAGAAAGGAGCTTATGGTTTTTTTTTGTTTTTTTTTCAAAATCTACTTTTTTGGGGGTCTCATTCTCTGGGATGTCTGTCATGATGAATTTAAGTTTCATATTCCCCCCCACCCTCGTCTGTCTTGAAAAGCTCTGTCATCTCGAGCTCGAGGTACAGTTTGCCAAGAGGCTAATGGCCCTTTATGACAGCACAATCTGATGCCTGTCCCAGCTAGCCTCCAGGTAATCCTGTCCACCTCGGCGGCTAAGCCCTGCTCAGGCTTAAGTTGCATATTTTGTTTTTATCAGGTCACCGCTGATAAATGCTATCAGCGGGGGGGAAATGAAATATGGGGGGTCTATAGCTTTCGCTGTGCCCGTAAGCCCCTGGTTGGGAGGAACAATGACACCTCTATTCGGTGGATCTTGAGGACCAGGCAGGATTGTGCTCTTACTTGCGCGTGCTGCGAAATGTTTAACGCTGCCGGAGGGCACAAATTTCACTCATTTTAGCTCGTCAACTTTTTTTTTTTTCCTTTTTTGCATAAATGCATGATAATCCAACCACTTAAAAAAAACCTCACTTTCAATTGCATTTTGCAACCGCTTTACTTTTGGACCTCCAAAATATCATTTAATAAAATCATAGAATTACATGCTAATTTATTTCCAGTAATGTGCGCTAATAGTGTGCTACCTGTGTGTCCACGGTCCAATGGCGCGGACCTATGCTGTATGTGAAAAGCACTCACACACTCTTACCATAGGTGATAACCCCCTCTGTGAAAAGCACTCTTATGGGAAGTACCCATTATCTGCAAAGTCTATCCTCTTGCTGACACTAAGTCATTAGCTTAAGCTGTCCTCGGTGTAAAATCATAGTTAATTTCTTTGGCTTTGGTGCGATATGAATGAAAACGTTTGCCGTTGACTTAAACTGCAGATAAACGAAGTTAAGAAAATACATTTTATAGCAACTGATGTTTATGTATATCTTTCCTCTTTATTACCCAGGTAAGCCAGGTAAGGTTGCTCTTTGCCTTATTGAGCCTTATTACATCAGTCGCTCAGCTGTTGTTCTTCTCCAACAGGCTTTGTGAAAGATGACACACGTCACACATCTACAGCCGATTTTCAACCTTTTAGCAAAAGAAAAAAAACAAACTAACACTCTCAGCCATAATTCTATATAAAAATCTGTTTGTTGATTATATAACAGGGGCATGATATTCGAAAATGATCAGTTCACGTTGTCATGTAAAACAGTGATATATCTTTACCACATGTTGTTGTACAGTGATCATCTAACGGTGGTCTGCTGGACACATCCGGCCTGTGTGCATGGGGGTGGGGGGGCACATCTGGCCCTGGTGTTCAGACTCATTATCGCTGCAATTTTCCTGGTCAGCTTTGCTTTTAAAGCTCTTTGGAGTTTGGCTTTTTTTTTTTTTTTTTTTTTTTGTTGCCCTGACCACAAACAAAAGGTTTATCTTCCTGTTCCTTTTGCGAACATTTCTCACCAATATCCAGGCTGGATAAACATTAAAACACACACATGCGTACACACACATAGCTCTGTTGTATTGGTTGTTGGTCTGATAATCATTGTGATAATTATAAATATTACTACTTCTGGTTTTGTATCTCAGGCCTTCCCGCCATCGAATCCAGCAGTGAGAAGGCCTCACCTCACGAGGTTTGCTCGTTAATAATAAACACAAAACATGCAAGCTGGTGTTTATGGCTTTTTACAGCGACATTCTTCACGTCCATATCTTGCATCCCTCATGTCTTTCTTTTCTCCTTTTCCACTCCCTGTTCCAGTCATTTTCTATTCCTCTATCACACGCAGAAACAGACACGCCTCCCTCCCCCTCCAGTTACAGTCGTGGTGTGTCAAAGTGTGTGTGTGTGTGTGTGTGCGCGTGTGTGAGTCCCACACAGCGGGGGGTTCAGTGAATCGCTGACAAGACCTGCTCTGCTCTTCTCTGACACCTGTCAGCGTCTCATCTGTCGCCCGTGTGCCGAGATGGAAATGAGCAGGAGTGACACAACATGCCAGAGGTGATGTGACGGCTCACCTCTCTCCATCAGTTTCTAAATCTGTTGCACAGCTCGCTGCTTGTGTGCAGGCTGGGTAACAATAATTATCTGCTCCGAGCCTTCACGCGAATATCATTTGTAAGACAGTGATGTCACAGCACTTAGGCTTTCTTTCTGAGTTGCAACGCTGCGGACATGGCGTGGGAATGGTGGAAGATGTGCAATATGTGTTGTTGGAAATGCTTTTACAAGTGCTTAAAACAATAGGAACGGTGGAAAAAACTGCCCTTGAGCACCAAAATGTGGCATTGCTTAGGAATTTTGATGTGTAATGGCAGTTTCCGAACTTGTTTATGCTTTTTGGCTCATCTCTGTTACCGTTGCGGTAGTTCTGCACTTTCACCTGCGCCGGCTGTCGCAGTCTTAACTCTAAGGAGTCTCGACTTCACGTTAATACAAACAGAACCTCAATCCAACTGCAGCCGAGGTGCAATCCAACTCTTTTCACTGTTGATTTGCTGTAATCTCCGACCGAGTTTCTCTGCAATTTACTTGTACGGAATTCCAAGCACCTAATCCCAAACATGTGGCTGTCCCCAGTCCCGGAAAAGTCTGTGATTGGTCTGATTGATAAATGAAGCCCTCCTTATGCTGTCGGGCGTCCATTTGAAATAGGGGCCTCTGCTGGTCTGGACTATGTCCAGGAAACCCTGGACAGCCACTTATTAAGTAGTTAGACCCTAAAGGCAGACAGGGACTGCTGGTGGTCACCTGGGCTCGGGTTTAGCTTTGGTATCCTTCATCCGTCCGTCAGGTCCTGAGGACTGACTGGGTTTTTACCGAGGAACTGGGAAACAGTCTTGTCTTTTGCACCGAGGAGAAGGTTTGTGTGTTTGTTCAACGTACAGAGAACCAGTTGTTTGCAAATTGGAAACCTGTTTTTCTAATTTACATGCTCACAACCCAACCTCAGGCAGAAAATAAAAAAGGCTTTGGCTCAAAATAATGGAGTTTGAGAATGTATTTATGCATTTATTACAAATGTTAAAGAACAAAGCCCTGTATCTGGCACCCAGCTGTCCTTGATAACCCTATTCAGATCAAAATAAGAGTCTACTTGCACTGAGAATGTGACTAAAGAAACAGAAAGGAAGTGCTTTAAACCCCTCAATCTCTTATGTTTAAATCATTACCTGTTTTCTAGATGTTTTGCCTCCTTCAGTGAATTTTACCATTAAGTTGCAACAAGTCTCTGTTCATTACCATCTAAAGGAGAGCGGAATAAAATAAACATCTCAAACTAAGCGTGTAAGTGAGCTACAATAAACTTTACAAGAACGTGTCTTCATAGTTTGTGCTTTAGTTATACACAATGAATTCAGGAACTGTGTAATGTCAGACAGGCTGTGAGCAGAGGCCTCTACGGCTCGACATCAATCTTTACCTAATGAAAAAGAAAAACCCACTTTTCGCCCTCTTCACCAAACTTTTTAACTGCGCTCGCGAATAGAGCTAAAAATGTCTGTTTAGCGCTGAATTTCAGGCAGGCGTGCAGGAAAGGAAAAAAAAAAAGAACTTTTTTTCTGCGGCCCTGCAGAATCAGCTCTGGTAGAGCAACCAGATGAAACACTAGGAGGTGAAGGGGAAAGTGGTGATTTGTCATTAAGACTTTTCAAAGAAAAGGCCAATGCCAAGGGTCCAATTTATGCTTGTTATAATTTTGCCCAATCACTCCCCCATGTCCTAAACACATTTTTCTTTCAGGTACCCACAGAACGCCACACAAGATACAACTAAAAGTGTGTGAACAAAAGCAGAAAAAAATGTATTTAAACAGATATTTCTCCCACAGAAATTGTTACGGCCACTTTATGTTGAAGCTAAAAGACCTCATTTTAGGATCTACTTCATTGTTTCAGTTTTATTGCTTTTCATACAACGTGTTTGGCAGCTGCCTCGTGGTCTCCTCTTGCTTTTGCTGTTTCTGGGCTCATTAATACCGAATGTGAGGAAAGCCATCGTCAGTACGGCTGCCAGGTACAGTTTCTTTTGGCTTGTGCACCTTTTGTCGAACATGCTCTCGTAAATTAAAAAATTTTTTTCTTCAAACGCTCCGGCCCTTGAATGAGATGTTGGAAAAACTATTTACAAGCAAATAAAGTTGCGTGCGACCGTTTGCACAGCCGCCCAGTTTGGATGCATGGTTCTGTTTAGCAGAAATCATTTTCACCCAGATATTTGGAGAGTGTCGACTGTGATTTGCAGATTCTTGAAAGTCCCTTGTGCAGATTTGATAGCCGGTCTTGTAAATTTAACACAGTTTTTGGCCTTCCAGTGCATTATTTTAGTCAGTGTTTGAATTATACAGTGACAGATTATTTTTTCCCCCACATGAAAGCAGTTTCATCCACTACAGATACGTTCTTCTAGCAGAAGTCTTTCAGTGTTTTCCTTGTTTTAAAGTAATGCCTGCCATCTCTGTTATAGATATAGATAACAATAAAACCTTCAGTCCGACTGATGCTGGAGATAGGCAGCATCTGCACGAGAATGAGGGAGATCTTCATTTCAATACAACATTTACAGCAGCTCTGTGTCTTACTACTTTTCAGGGCAAACAACATAGAATCATTTGATAATTAACATACAAATATTGTCACCTACTCTCTTGAACGTAGCATAATAGAAAAAAATATATAAATCAATTTCACTTAATTCAGCATTCCTTTTCAGCTGCTACAATGGAAAAACATATTTTGTAAAATATATGGGGAGATAAAAAAATTACAATCGGACTCCAAAAACTCTGCAGTTTAATCCGGAGTTTCATACTTTTTCTATTAATTTAAAACTGATGCTGTTTCTCCTAAAGGCTTATTTAAATTTGATCTGGATTTTTTTCTGCTCTGACCATGGCAGAAATCAACTAAACAAATAATCCAATAGTAAAACACAGCTTAAAGTAGCTTGGTTAAAATATTAATTCTAGTGCTGATGAACTGGATAATAGAATATTAAAACACTTCATTCACTACTTGTGTGTTTTGACTTTTTTTTACTTATTTTTACTGTGACGTGTGTGGCCCATAGGGAAACGCTGTTCAACACCTCCCCCCCCTCTTCGAAGGTTGTCCTGACATCAGCTCAGAAATGTTCAGAAGGAAAACAGCATCTTAGATTTGCTAACTTCAATTAGCTAAACTGTGATTTAAGACAGGTTACAGGAGATAGAGTTCACCTCGTCTGACTCGTCACACAATCTGATTCAGAAACTCCAAAAAGAAAAATGTAAAAGTTCACGAGTTGGAGTATTTCCTCCCTGCTGACTCTGGGTTTGTTTGACTTGCAGCTGATATTAACGTTTTCAGGCAGGAGCTCAGGATGGGAGGTTCAACAGACAGCAGGGGGAGGTTCATGTAACAGCAGCATTACGAGTTGGTCAACTGTAAGGGGGTCTGAAATCATGTTTCAGACTCTATAAGAAATAATGTTTAATATATATGTTTATGGGTAATATGGAATACAGAAACACAAATTTTGAATACAGTGTCAAATCTGTTCAACCATCTTATTTACAGAACTCAAAGGGGGGGGGGCTCTGCTGCACACCTCCCTGCTCACACGCACAGATGTGCATCATGGCTGGTTGATTGTGGCTGACCTTGGCTGATTGAACTGGTGAGAGGGCAGCCAGTTGTGCAGCTGGGCCCGACTGTCTGGCGGTCCGCAGCAGTGAG
>NC_051434.1:13275871-13311700 GCF_001649575.2 Kryptolebias marmoratus
GGGGGAATGGTAGCGTGACTGCGAGGAGCTGACGCACTGCCACACCGTGACCCCGGCGGACACACTCCCCCATCTGCGCACTGTGCTGCACTTGTTCCCCCCTGGCAGAGATGGCTGAGACCAAAAAGCGAGGAACTTCCCCAGTCCTTCATTTGGGGTGTTTGGACAACTCTGAGGCCCCCTCTGTGCCTCCAGGGGCCTCTCAGCTGGCCTGGAGAGTAAAAATAAGGCAAGACAGTGAGGGCTGAGCAATTAGGAGTGTGTAAATGTGTGTATGTGTGTGTGTGTGGGTTAGGATGGTATCCATGACATCATTGTTAGAAGAAATCTCTAAAAGCTTTTGCCACATGTGTAGATGCAGTATTTCAAGTCGCTCATTACAATTTTACTCAAAAACAAAGAGTTTAATCATAAAAAGATGGGATGTCTCCTTTCTTTTTGCGTAAATTTAAAATACTTGGTTCATTATTTTGCAAGAAAACAATTCTTTTTAATCGACCGTGGCCTTTCTTTGGCTTTCATGAACATGCAAAGTCTGTTCCCCTTGATTATTATTATGTAAGCAGACATGGGGAAAGCATAAAATAGATAATTTTGTGCATATCCTTTGTTTTATAGGAAAATGACTCACCATTTCTTCACTGCATATTTCTTACCCACTGCCATTAAAGACTGGCAATCACACCACTGCCTCTGTCTGCGTACGTTCTTTTGTCTCTTTGTCTGTTAGCAAAATATTTCATGAACTACTGAACAGCTTTTTATGAATCTCACTGGAGGCACGTCTAATACTCATGAGCTTTTGGAGTCTACCCAAATAAAGATGGCCACCACAGCTTATCAGCCTTAGCAAACACAAAAATCACTGTAACTCTGTCAGCTTTAGAGGTACTGAATTAAAATTGGGGGTGGTAGTAGCTGAGACTCATCCTTAACACATACTATGAGTGCTAATAAATGGTGCAAGATATTTGTTTAAAACATTGGTATTAACTTTTGGAGTCATTATTGTCGGCAGGCTAAATTTCCCATGAACTACCGCTTGAATTTTCATGAAACTCTCACAAAGTGATCGCAGGACGTACATCTGCAACTGATTAGCTTTTAGATTCAGCTTGATTCAAGATGGTCGCCACAGCTAATTGACTTTATCAAACACAGAGAAATGGCTGCAACTCATTCCATTTTACAGATACAGACTTAAAATTAGGTGTAGTGGTAGCTTGGAGTCGCCCCCAACACAATCGTTGAGCACAAAGGTCATGGAAAACCTTTATTTTCCCTCAAAAAATGCTTGTTTATTTTTATGTTATGATTTAAACAAAAATAAAAAGTTTAATCCATGTCTCCCTCTTTTGTATATTAAAAAGATGTCCTGGATGACTGAGAATCTACACCAGCATATTAAGAAATGGAATAAACTGGTAATAACTTCTTTTCTTTGTTATTATTAGTATTTTTTACTGTTTAATCAACCATGACTTTCTTTGGGTTTAGGAACATACAAAGTCTGTTCTACTCTTTTGTTATTACTCAATTAGACATGGAGAATTTATAAAATAGATCATTTGTGTGGCTGGTTTGTGCATATCCAGTGTTTTTTTATAAGTCTATGACTCATAGTTTCTCCCCTGCGTGTTTATTTGTTTGTTTATTTACCCAAAGCAGTGAGACACATTAAGTAACAAGGGGAAACATTTGTGATTGCCAAAGCACCGTCAATTTTTCCCAGCAAAAAGAATGGCCAAAATGAGGAATAAAACAGTCTGCTTCCCCCCTTTTCTAAACAGCAGCACAAATGGAACCAGAGTTAGCTTTGCTTCGTGACTGTCCATTACCGTTCAATTACTCTCATATGGAGTGACACAAAGAAAACAAGTTTCAAACTTTTGGCAAAGAGGCTTTTGTGAGTTGAGACATCAAGGCTTCGTGGAAGCAGTTGAAAGGGCAAATCAAAAAGTCATCAAAAGAGCTTTTTAGCACCGGGAGAGACGATGTGGAGAAAGGTTTGGGTGTAGTTACATGAACGCAAGTTGGCCCCGTCGGATGACAAATTGTACGGCGCTGGGACGGGACGGTTCAGCCAGCTGGTTGGCCCCATCGGCAGGTTGATTGATGGTGTTGATGTTCTAAATCGGCCGCCAACGCGCCGAGTACTGGACTCGTAATAGCGCAGCCTTAGATTGGCCCTGAAGATAGCAGGAAGTCAACGGGGGTATACGAGGAGGAGGAGGGGGGGCAACTGCAAGGGAAAAAGGACACGTTCCCATGCAAGCATATGGGATACAAACGTCTCAAACGCCAGTCAAGTGCCTTATAAAGTCTAAACGGGAAAACGCAGCGAGATCAATGCTGGAGATGGTTGGAGAGAAATCTCCCCTTACTCATTCTCTTACAAGTGGCGTGTTGTACGTCATATCGCTGAGGCATCTCCCTTAGATCGTTCTTAAGTCACGGCTCGAGAAAATACACGCAGGGGTCATCATCATGTCGAGAAAAGAAGCCCGAGGTCAAGGTGCAGTCATTACTGTCGGGCAGAGGTCGGAGGCAGCGCTCTCATGTCCACAGTCATCTGACCAACGTGCCAACAAGTCACCGGGGGGGAGGAGAGAGGGGGAGAGCGTGGAGGAGAGAGAAACTACAACTTCCCCTTAATTGTAACAGGACCCCCTTTATCATAGTTTCACTGAATAATACACGCTACCTTTGATCAAGAGCGAGGCAGGCTGGGGTTGTGGAGGAAGTTCTCAGATCTCGACACACGCGAAGGGAAAAACACGGGCCAGTCTGGGGTCGGACTGAATGCTTTCAACCACCACCGCGAGGACGAGGGAGACTTTTTAAAGCGCTTAAACTGTGCTTTGGACATTTGAAACAAAGGTTTCAGTTCAGTTAAACCAACATTAATGATTATCTTCTCCTCTGCTTTACCAACATGGCTGGAAAGTGATGAACATACTTCTTGTGCTGTTGTCCAAGAAATCTGGTTGACTTTTTGTATGAAGTGGTTGCTGTGCAAATGTCTTTAGCCAACTCTGATTTTCTTTTTATATTTTCTTCCTTTCAAGAAGGAAGCAGAATTTGCATTTGTTCCAAAAAAAATCTTCCTTTTTAAAAAAATATGCTTTAGAGTTTTACTTGGATTTCGATTGATTTTCACTATTTTTATCCCAATTATTGGGTCTGATAACAAACTACTTGTAAGAACTGACTTGAATCTGATTTTAGGGTATAAAATGCCATTTTTTCATCAAATACGTATTAACTAAAATCTTGACATAGAGAATTTCCTGAAAAGCTGAATCTCTTAAGTCCTATGGCAGGTTTTTGCTAGGCTTTTATTTTTCTGTTTCATTTGGACATAAATTCAAAACACTCTATTAGGTGTGTCACGGCTCCTGCTGTCTTCTACTTGTCTGGTTTTATCCTTTTCTTCCAAGGAAACAATTTATGAGAGATGAACAACATTTATGCCAGGTTTTTAGCTATGACAAAAGTTTGTTTTGAGTCCTTCAAAAATGTGTTATCTTTGAGATTTTTTTCATAAATATAGCATCAAAATGTGGCTTAACATTGAAAAATAACAGTGGTGTCCCAGAACCTTCCAGTTCTTTGGTTTCTTGGTAATTCCAGATGTTCTTGTCCATCCATAAAATGATTTTTTTTTCTCTCAGGGCTTCATTTGAGGTGTCCAAACCTTGACAAAGTGGCTTTCTTTAACCTGTAATTGCAAACGAGCAATTATTTTATGACGATCTTGCGATTTGAAGTTTAGAAATCTTCTTAAAGAACTTGCCTGGTGTGTAAATCTGCTGTCTTTTTCCTCAGATCTGCTTTGAGGTCCAGTTTCCTGTTGGTGCGTCCAGTAAAAACTGCCCCCCCCCAAAAAAAAAAAAAAAAAAAATCATGTTAGCACAGAGACAACACCACCTGCAGTCATGATTCCTAATGGGTTGTTGAGTCGGCAAGTTAAAATACATTTAGTAATTTTCTGCACCACTGAATTATTTATTATGTACATGTACATGTCTGTACGTTGCAATATTTATTTTTTATTTTTGCCTCTGTGTATAGAGATTCCTTTAGACAAACCTCTACAGTGAACCAGCTTGCTGTCTTATTATATTAAATGCACAATCATTCAGCTGCTGAAAAAGAAGAGGTAAAAAAGAGAAAAACTCTGACCTGACCTTAATAGTGACAGATGGAGCAGATTTTCAAAATTGTCCTGTGGATTGAAAAAATGCTTAAGTCTTTTTTTTTTTTTTTTTAAGTTATAGCTGTTGCATTTTAGAAGAAATAGTAATGTGGGTATGAATTAGTGCCTCAAAATGTCATAGATAACTTGGAAAATGACAAATGATGAATGCTGCAGGCTTTCACTCAGGTGACAATATGCTAAAGGGAAAGTTACTTCAGTAACAAAATGTCAAACTACATTTATTACAACAGCTTGATTGTTGCGTACAGATCCTTGGAAAATAAATATTTTATATATAACATTAGCTTCAGAAATCTTTGCATCTTTGTTCTTATTTACATTTTTTACAGAAACTCAACATTTTTGTCAACACAACTCTCGTCGTTTAGTGAGAAGAAAGTCTTTCAGAAATGGCTTTTTTTTTTCTCATGTTTTGCTACCAAGTCTATTCACTGGCTCCTGTTGAAGGCCAGAGAACAGAATAGTTCTGGTTGTCCAGTTGGAGGAAGATAACGGGCGCGAGGCCAAACAGTCAACTGTGTGAGCTGTTGTTGGGCCGACGTCTTTCTGGCCTTGGGCTGCCTGCAGTGGCGTCTATGAACTGGTCCCATTGTTTAGCCCTTACATGCACAGACACAAATGTAACAAGCAGTCACGTGTGCTTGCACATACAATCACTGGCGATATAACTCCAAACTGAATGTAACACACTTTGAATTCTACTCCAGCCATAATAAAAAGTAAGTAATTCTAAGTTTTTACGTGACAGAAGACACAACTAAAAAATCTCATTGTGTCCAAAATTAGGTAAACATAACCACAAATGGAAAATATTATGTTTATATTATATTCATTATCACCTCATGGACAATTGTGTTTTATTATGACTGTATTCCTGAAGACACAAAAAAAGACTTCATCCATAACCTAACTTTGGTCCTTGATGAGCAACATTAATCAGTTTAGATAGTTTGGATTTATTTTGAAGTGGGGTTTTGTGGAGGAGTTATGAACGATGACAATCTTACCTGTTGTAGATAACTCTGTGATCAACCTCAATTTAGAGAAATAGAGTTTCATTTTGACTGGACGGATGAGCTAACAGCTAATCCAAACAGGGCCAACACCAAAGTGGATCACCTCTGGCTTTAAACAACTCCAGTTTTTAAAGTTTTTGCTCACACTATCTTTAAAATCTTGACACAACTGTCAATTTTACTGTCAGAAAGTCAGCAATATTTTTTGATATTCCTGCCAAAAGTGCCCCACGCTGCACTGGAAGAGCTACAGCTAGCTGCTGTCGCCAGTATTTGCACTTGTAAATAGTCTTGTCCCGACTCAGACCAGTCGTTAGCTCTAGCCAGTCAGAATTAAACTTAATTCCTACCGATGGAGTTTGACTCTTCCAAACTTCAAAAGGGAACATTGTTGCAGGGTGTCCGTTAAATCGCTTTTTTATTATTATTATTATTTAATTCAAGTGTGTTGCCTGCAAGCCTCTCAGTTATATTAGGTGATGACCTGAGAGCGCAAGTTGACAAACATACAAAATAACACAGTATTGGCACAACCCACAAAAAACCCCCACACTCACTGTCCTCTATTTTCACAGGGTTTTGCAACCACCCGGTGTGTGATCCACTTTCAGGACGTGGGCAGAGAGAGAGGTGTAATTTTCACCCTGTCTTTCTGAATTCCCCCTTTGCCCCTACTACACACACACACAGACACACACACCTCTGAATTCTTGGATAATTCTGGTCACTTTTCACCTTTGGCAAAGCAGTGCTGTACAAATGACAGACACAGAGCAGGTCTTGCAGCTGTGTTTCTGAGACCTAACCCACCACCCCCACGAGAAGTGCACACTGTATTCACACTTAGACATGAACACACACACATACACACACACACACGATCACAAATACCACCAACTGGTAGTGAAAAAAAAAGAAGTCGGTGCTTACCTCACCATTTTGTTCTGTGACAGAATGTGTGTGTGTTCGCTGCATTTGTGCATGTGTGTGTGTGTGTGTGCGGTTTATTGTCTCTTTCTCCTTTATCTCATTCTCCCCATGCCTCTTTACCCCCTTCTCCTGTCCTCCTCCTCTCAGATCCCTCTTCCTCACCATGATTTCACAGACCTCCACTTACTCCATTGTTGCAGAGAAACAAAAAAGGAGAGAGGGAGAGAGAAGGAGAAAAAAAAGAAACACAATCGCCTTGTCCTCTCTCTCATCTTAATAAGCAGCTCCAAGTTTGATAATTACACGTTCAGCGCGCCGCATGAGTTTCTATGCAGTGTTCACATCAGGGAGAGAGCCATTGACTCCGCTGTTGAGGGGAGCAACTATTAGGGATGACTGACAACTGTCCCCCTCCCCCTTCAGTCCTGGGAGGCTGCAAAATAAAAGAAAAAAGAAAAGGCGAGAACAGATCCGATCAATTCTCTCTCCTCGCGAGGGAGTGTGTCCCTGAACGTCATCACGTAACCACGAGAGCAGCCAGAGGACCACATACGTTGCGAGGCCCATAATCCATTCCATAACCCCGTCGCCATGTGCTGCCGATTAATGGGGGGTTTCTGCGGAGCGAACGCCGAGGAGACGGCCAGGCTGAGGGTTTTCTTCTGTGGCGGAAGCAAATCTGTTTGGGATTAACGGAATAACTGGTGTGGCTGACACTGAGGCATCCAACAAGCTGGGCTGAAAAGAAACGAAAGGGGGGGAAAGCGAGAGGAAGAAGAGCAGAGAATGTGATGACAGGGAGTTGATTGTGTTTTGGCAGGAGGTGCTTTCGGCCTGTAACTGTTTATTGTCTTGGGAATCCACTGCAGCATGTATGGAAACATCTTTGCTTCCTTTATTAAAAAAAAAACAACAACAAAAACTGTTGTTAAGTTACATTTTTACTGATTGTTATCACTTCCATTTATTCATAAATGCAATTTAACATCAAATTTTTGTGTTTCATCTTATCTAAGATCGACGACATAAAAAAGCACAGTTCTCTTTCTGTCTCCAGACTGTTGGAAGCAGACACACCTTATCTGTCTCCTGCACACACACACACACACATACAGAGGCCTTCTTTTGTGAACCAGAGCTTCACTCACCCATTATGATGGCAATCTTGATGATTAAAGACCCGTGGAACAAACTGGGCTACCTGTTGCCATGATGTCATGTCTGGTCTAGAACAACTGCAGTGATTAAGATTTAAGGCCACTGGAGCCTTTAGTGGAAAAATATCAATTAGCTGTTGGCTCCAAAACAGCAACTTGTGTTGTGGAGGTTAAGTTTGGCCTGTTCCTGATCGTTAAGAAGCACATGTAGGTGCAAATGTTGACTCTTTTTAATTGGAAGTGGATGAGAAACATATGTTTATTGAACCCCCTCTTGTGTTAAGACTTTAAGAAACCAGTTATCCTTCTTGGGCTTCTTGTATTTTGGTAAAATGGTTCGTGTCTGGATTTGGATTTCTCCGAAAGTGGCCATTTTCGTTTAACCACAAAGTGTAACAGAGCTGGCTCCATCATCTACTGTATATTTCTGCCACTTTTGGATGATGCTAATTCTAGTCAAATTTGTTCAGTCGATACAAACTGTCAAACAAACCAAGCTTATAATTAAAGGACTAGCATTTCCTTAACAAATGCACATGGCCTGTTACCTTTTATACCAGAGTTTTAAACTAAGATTATTATCTAAGAAACAGTGGAGTTATAGATGTTTTTGTTAAATCTTGAAACCAAAAAATAAAAAATTAAGTCAACATTGTGAGACTTTGAGTGATCTGTTAGCATTCAGAGTACAAGTTGGGGGTAACAAACCAAATGTTAGCTCAATATCTGTAAAACTGACTGAGTTGTAGCCATTTTTGTGTTTGCTAAGGTTGATGAGCTGTGGCAGCCATCTTGAATTGGGTTGACTCCAAAAGTTAATCAGTTGTAGTCACAAAAAGTGCACAAAAAGAAGAAGCAAACTGGTTAAATAAAATCAAATTATCAAATTATCTGGATAAGACTGATGAAGGTTTTTGTTTCCTATAATACTTTTATATGAAATGCCAAAACTACTGAATCAACAGGTAGTGAAAAACACAGATTTGTGGATAAATTTTCTGTTTCTTCGATATCTAAACAAGAAAATACTTTGACACGAAGATCTTGTGTTTAAAAGTCAATTTATTGCCCAAAGAATATATTTTTGTTTCTCTGCTTTATCTTGTGTAGAATCGCTGGGTAACTGGAGCTCATCCCAGCTGTCACCAGGCGAGGGGTCGGGTAAATCTTGGACAAATCACCATTTATAATGCTAACAATACCAATTAGTAATACAGTGCCTCCCAAAATGAAAAGTTCTTCATTGTTAAATTTGAAATAAATTGAAAACTTTCCTGTCCGTTTAGTTCATGAGTTTCAGAATGCGTCACGATGAAAAACGAAGGTTAAAGCTTAAAATGTAGATGGTGTGTGTGGGCGGACACACATCTTTGCACAAATCCGGACTTCACAACACAAGCCTGAGTTATTGCTTCAAATTGTGATTTTAATCAACCCCTTCTTTGCCCTCTGTGACTCCAGTTTACCGTGTCTGCAGCCTTGTGTGATGAGCTTTTGTGTGCGAGGGCGAACTGGTGGATCGGGCCGACTGGTTTTTATTTCAGTTATCACCATGTGCCTCTGTTTTGTAATCACTTTCCCCTATTTTTCCTTCTTTTCTCCCCTACTTTTGAGCAGGTGGTTGCGTCCCGACTTTGCTCACGTGGATGTAAGCTCCTCTCATCGCTCGGGGTCTCAGAGGGATTCAACCCCAGACCTGGACTCCTAATACAACCGCTCAGCCACACTTGGACTGAAAATAAAATTTAAAAACAAGAAACTGTTCCCCATTGGAACATTTTTCCTTGAGAACTAGCACAAAGGCTACGTAACATTGTGATTCATGAGCTTGCAACTTGGACACAACGCAACACACTCACCCTCTCCTTCTTGGAGGTGTTTTTTTTGGCATTAGGAGGACATATGTCATTGGGGAGTACATGTAGTGCCTGGTTAATTAGAGCTACCTCAAAGCAGGCATAAAAATGAAGCCGATATTTATTAGGCTGCATTTTAGGTGCTTGTCATGAGTGCATTTCAAAGCCATAAAACAAAGCTTGTATAAGAGTCAAAAAATGTGTTGTGCTTATCCATGGCTGCCCTGGACCTCATGGACAGATTGACGTTTCCCGGTGGTCTGTTTCTTATTCTCGTGGCAAAATGGATTTCTCTTTATTTGTTATGATGGAGTGGACAGAGCAGTGGTTGTTGTAGGGCACATGCTGGACACATCGCTTTTTACAGCACAGAAACAACACAGTTACTCACCAGAAGCGCAAGTTAATGTGCAATAAATTATGTCGGCCCATTTTCAGGTGGTTATGTTAAAGCATGATTACTTAATTCTGCACTGAAAGCCAATAAATCCCAGAGGCACCAAGAGTTAGTGTTACAGTAGGTTGTGTTGTTTTGAAAATCAGTTGCCTGCTGAAGGTGCTGATGGATGCTAAATGTGTGTTGAGATTATATATCCCCTTTCGCACACTCATTCCTTCAAAGGAAGATTGGCCACAGACTTGAAAAGCTTTTCTCTTTATTATCTAAGATGCATACACTGCAGGAGGAAAAAGTTGTTCATCCATCCGTCCGTCATGGAGGCAGACGCCCAGGAAACTCATTTCAGCCACTTGTACCTTGGATCTTATTCTTTTAGTCATGCTCTACATCTCATGACCACTGGTGAGGGTTGGAACATATCAAAGGGCCCATATGATAACTAATATATAGAAATATTTAGTATTTAGAAATGCAGCAATGCTCTGTAACACATAGGACGTTTTAGCTGAACCGTATTTAGCATCTGCCTTTAAGACAGTGGAAAAGAATAAAAACAAAATTCTTGACCTTCTGTAAAATGAAGTAAAGTTGGGTTTTTTTCTACCATATTACTTTTGCATTAAGTAGTTTCTCTGCCAGATCGTGTTTGCAACACAAGGACCACTACAAAGGGACAGCAGTGTAATTAGCATGAACCACTATAACATCTTTGAAACAGGAGTCATTTTAAGATGGCCGAAATGTGAGTTGGAACTTAGATTAGTCATTACAGCTGGTATTTATGACTGATAACGCTAAACCATTTCTACTACAGGTAAGATATTGATTACTGATAATAACTCCACAGAAAACTGTATTTTTAAAAAATCTGAACCCTTTAAGGCACTATCATGATAAATCTACACATTTTATCTGACAATCAAGCTTCTGTTTACAGTACTTTGTTCCCTGGAGCTGCATGGCACACATTAAGGCCATGTTTAAATAGCTACTCTGCATTATTGTAAAATAAAAACATAAATAAATTTTAAATTTTTTTATCTGGTTCACTTTTTCTTTTTCTTTTTGAGCACTGTTTTGTTGAGAAGTACTTTTTATCAGAGGAAACCACTTTTGTTTTTAAACCAACCTTTCAATGTGACATTGACTTTTCTTCTAGCACAAAAAACTCCTTGTCACCTGTTTGTCTTCTTCCTGTGAACACAAAAACTTATTGTTTCTCACTGCGTGTGAAGTATTTTGGACACCTCACGCCTGTCTTTCTCACTCGTCCCAGCCTGTCTGTTCAACACTGTGATTAGAGGACTGGATTTCTCTCTTTGAGCTTCACAGTTTCCCAGTGAACAGACCGTGTGATGGTCCTACTTACACAAAAGACAAATTATTTAATAATCGTTCCCACAAAGACAGATTCATGAACAAGCACATGTATTTTTATAGTATCAAGGTACTCACCCTTGAGTTTGCAGTAATAATATAATTTGTTTATTTTTTACCTCCTGCTTTCGGTAGCATCTGCTTCTTTGTTTCTCTCTGTCTGTCCGTCTGTCTGTGCACAGGATTACTCAAAACGTTATGAACAGATTTTTACGAAGTTTTCAGGAAACGTCGAACATGCCGCAAGGAACAAGTGAATAAATTCTGGTGGGGAGCCGGTCAAAGTCCAAGGTCAAAGGTCAAGGTCAAAGGTCAAGGTAACAGACGAGCTTGTGCTCTCACTCTGCAGATGTATAACAGAATAGTTAAGCACAACAGCTGGACACTTTATGGGTCAAAGGTGATCACTGTTGATTTCAAGGTGATGGAATCAAAGGTCAAGGTTACAGATGACCTTGTGCTCGAACGATGCAACCATGTAACGCAGGAATGTCAAAATGCACAGCTGGACACCTCATGACTTAAAGATGATGCCTGTTAATTTCATGGTTCATGGGGGTCAAAGGTCAAGGTCACAGGTAACCCCTTTGTTAAAAACCTCTCTATTCTCCTACATGTGACCCTTTTGTTTCCTCCACCAAGGAGGTTATGTTTTCGGTTGTGTTCGTTGGTTTGTCTGTCTGTTAGCAAAGATCAGGTAAAAGCTAATGAACAGATTTGGATGAAAATGTTCAGAGGATGTTGAGGTTGTTACAAAAAACAATAGGTTACATTTTGTTGCTGATCCAGATGTCACTATTTTTTGATCATGCTGTGGCCGTGACACACGTTTGCACTCTGAGTGCTTCTTGTATTTATGTTTTTTTTGTTTGTTTTTTTTGCTTTCAGTATCATAAATTTGAGTAAAATAGAATAAATAAGCATTTTAAGCTGGTCATGTCTGAGAATGATGTATTAACCACACAGCCATGCATAAATAATTAAAAATATTTACCAATAATTTAGCACATATAATTGGGCAACAAAATCATAGAAAAGTGAGCAGTGCTCTCTGCTTTGAGACACAGGAAGCCTGTCAGCTGAGGACATTGATAGATCCCAGACTAGCTCAAATAAACTGACTTAATGAGCCAAACGCACTCTTTACATATTAAATACTTTGGTCGCTATTCAGCTGTGATATAAACCACAAACACTGGTAAATTGCATTTCTGTAGATCTTACAATGACATGTGAGGCCACATTACTATGCTAGCAGGTGGACAGAGAGAGCCAGTCCGGCCATGATAATCCGTCACAGTGGTGCATCTGGTAATCCCAGCTGTCTCCGGTGAAAGTCAGCAAAACTACCAGGTGAAAAATGAGGTGGGTGTTGGCAGCGATCCTTAACTCTCCGTCACTGCGGCTCTGCACAAACTCAAACCTCTGAGCGACCACCGACCACAGCGTCTCAAGTAACGTCCGAGAAGGGACACAGATCCCTAACCCTGCGGTCTCTGCTCTTCAGCAAACTACCAACAGCGTTTAATTCCTGTAAGTGCATGCACATGCCACACTGTAACGACTAAAGTAGTGAGACTTTTAACTTGCGTTTTTATTTTAACCAGTGTAACCTAATCCTGTGCTGTGGTTCAGTTTTACTCTTTACAAAACAAATGAAGCTATTTTTTCACGTCTTTAGCCTTTTCTTTACATTAGCCTTATATCCTGACATAGTAGTTTTGTATATTCTCTCATCCAGAAACAATCCATTTATGCAATAAAGGCAGAACCATTAGATTTCTAGCCAACTTAGTGCTTATGCATCACGGTAAGCCTCTTTATAACATCTCACTGTTAGAAGTGACTCACTCTGTTCTGTTGCATCAACCAAAAGTTACAAACTTGTCCCAAAAATCTTGAAGAGAATTTGAATGACAAACTATTTAATTTTGTGGTTGTGGGTATTCATATTTCGTAATTCAGCATTAAACAAAGACTGACAGCTGGAAGATTTGTTTGAACAATCACAGCAGGTTTTCACATGGTTCAGACCCTCTTGCAATCTGAAATGTTCTCTGAGTGAGTAGCAGCAACAATGCTTGTGTTTCTGAGCTATCTAGCAAGACAAAATAGTACAGTTTTGAACAGACGCCTTTTTCAGATGAGAAGGTTTTTAACACTGGTAGACATTCTGACTCAAAACAGGTTTATGGCCTTAACTAACTAAAACATTAATATTTGGGATCCTTCAGTTTCATTTGCAATTTTCAACCTCTACACTGTAACTCTAAAACGTTAGTATTTTGTAAGACTTTTAGCTCCACAAAGGCATGTGTTTAAATACTGATCCCTCTTTTTTACTTGCAGGATGAGGGGTTACAATATATTCTGCTGGAATTAAAACAAATATGTATATATATTTCCCAAATTTGTGTTAAATTCCAGCCAATGTGTTTCAATTCATAATGAGACGGTGTGGAATTCCAACACATTTAAGCAACTTTTTGTGAAAGTACTATAATAAAACACTTCCAGATCCTCTTTAGTGCCTGTGCATATAGATTTTATTAATCTGCTGCTCATGTTTGAATAAAACAACACAGTGGACATAAAGTGTTACAGAGAGAATGAAACAAGGACATTCACTAACAGTAATACACATATTTATTTAGTCATTTTTAACATATTTTTTGCAAAGTTTTAAAAGTTTTAATGAGACACTTTGTTCTGCAAAATATCCCTATGAGGTTCTACATTTCCTTTGGCCCAGGCAGCGCTTGTTACGGTACTATGTGTAATTGTTATTGTACTAAATGACTTAGAAATAAGTATTTTCCACCTTTTGTGCATGCATAAATGTGATTATGGGAAAGCAGCATGACTCACTGAAATTAAACAGCTCTTCTACACTATTTAAAATTACCTCTTTGTTTCGGTTTTCTGAACCACCATCCAATGCCTCTTGCAGCTTTCTCTTGAACACTTTTATTCTACACCTCCTATAGCTTTTCAGCATTAATTATCTGCTGATGGCCACATGCTTGACTGCAGAAACATTTCAGAGATGGGGAGAAAATCTCTATACACTGGATACTAAATTTAATTGAGAGTTGCTAAAACGTAGAGCATAATATTAATATTTAATAAAAAAAATAAAACTCATTTTACCACTCTTTGACAACTTTAATTTCACACTTCACAGTAATTGTTCTACTGGCATGATTTGCAGCTCATTGGTTTTTAAATAAAACGAGGAACATAAAAACAGTCCAAGTTGGATGAAACTGAGACCAAGGGTTTGATAAATCCTCAGAGCTGACCCATTGAATAAGACGCCACTAAATCTTCTCTTTACAGGGAGTTTATTTATGAATATGCAAATCATAAGTGAAATTGGAGAAGTTAACCACTGAGCACTATTATGTGTCAGTTTAGGATTTTATTTTGTAAGCCAACATGTTCATACACTGTAGAGACAGTTGTCTTTATGGACCGATTGGTAATTACATCCAATCAACATGTACATATCTGAAAATGCTGAAACTGAGAATTATGAACAGTAGTGTGCAACCATTTTTATCATTTGATGGATTATAAATCCAATTTAACTTGATCATTTGATATCAAATTTTGTATTAGAGCTTTTTTTTGTACTAAAAAATACATCTAAAAGAGGACTTCAAACTGCAGAAATTAGGACAAAAGCATCTTCAAAATTTTAAGTTCTTGCGTGTAAATATTTCATAATAGAACTAGCTTTCAAACAGCAGCAAAAGTTGTTAATGAAATACATAATTGTTAGTTTTGCATCACATCTTTTCTTCAAAATAAAATAAATGTCAGTAAAACTGATTCCATCTCCATCAAACAGACAAGATTTTATATTATCAGCATCTTCTCCAGGTATTTGTCTCTGACTTCATTCAACTCGGGCTACTTATTTTATGTTGCTGCTCCTCAACAACATACTTTAAAAGAAATTATTTTAATTGATTTCTTGACATCTCCATGATGTAACCTCGGCCCAGCTCTAGCCTGGCCCATGGTCCCTGCCCATTCGGTCTCATCTGCTTTGACAATCCAACCTTGTGTCCTGGTCCCACACTTGATGTGTCCCTGTGCCATCAATGTGACTGTGAAGGTTTTCTGCAGCTCCAGTTTGCATCCTGGCCAATCCTCCAAGGTCTCTGTTGCAAAGCTTCAGACAGTGCTCCGGATGGGCCCTGGAGAAAATTACTTGAACTCTCTCACCTTGTTCCCTTCCTTATGTTTACCTCATCCTTCTTCCCTCCTGGTAAAGTTAGGATATTTTGGGGACTTTTGAAGCTGTCCCTTTGAGGAGGGGCACTGTCATGGTCCATGGTTTTTTTTTCTTTATTTAGATCTTTATTTATGCTTTGCATTCCTGTTTCTTGACTTGTTTCATTGGCCAGTTTACTAGGTTGTTTCTGTTCATCTTGCCCTCAAATGCAAGCTAGCGGTCCATTGTGGTGAAGAAGGAGCTGAGCTGATTTATTACACTCCAAGCCTCATTTAACCCTCCCGTGGCCTTCGGGTCAAATGAGCCCGAAGTTACAAGGGCTTCTCTTCCTCTCTTCAGTTACAAGGGCTTCAGAAGAGTTAATGTTAGAATTCTGACTAAAAAAAAGATCCCAGGTAAAAGCTATTTGTAGAGTTGGCCAGGCTCAACCTTAGCCATAAAGTGAGAAGCTCCATCATCTGGGAGGAGCTTGGAGTAGAGTTGCTGCTCCTTTGCACCGAAGGAGCCAGCTGAGGTGGTTCGAACATCCGATTAGGACACCTCCTGGGTGGCTCTGTCTGGAGATTTTTGTCACATCCCACTTGGAGGAGATGTCAAAACCCCATTGTTTCCTCTTTACCCTGGGGACACCTTAGGGTCCCTCAAGAGGAGCTGGAGCGTGTCGCTGAGGGGTGGGGGGCTGTCCGGTATTTTCTCCTGGACCTGCTGTCTTCACAAGAAAGAAGAAGTTAATGGACGAATGACTATAAGCATCTTCTCCAAGTACAGGTCCCTGACTTCCTTCAACAGCTTGTTTATAATAATCTTCTTCTCCTGCTATTATATTTGTTCATTTGTTGACATTTGTTTGGGTAAGGATTGCACAACTTTCTTTCACTTTGTCTCCTCTTAGCAGCATAACATAGCAATCAAATGTCAAAAAGCTGCAGCAAATTTTTTTGTTTATTTCATCAAAGTCACCAAAACAGTTACTTCTTGATACTTTTTCTAACAACAGACACCTAAAATATCTATGCTCATGTCAACGAGATGATGCAGAAGCGAAGAAAATAGCAAAAGTAATATTTTATGTAAAGATCAAACTCTTGAATAGAAATAATGGAGTGCTGGCCTCGTGAATGAGTGTTACAGTTCAAGTTGGAGAAATGTTGGTGAGGTAACTTGAATAGCTTTCACTCTAAAAAGCAACTTTGGATCCGTGGTTTTTCACAAAGTTTGGCTTCATTTTCACCTCTTGTGAGTGCTTAGTTGAACCTTTTGTTTTTTTTAGTTTTGTTCTTGTGTATCTTTTGGAAAGGTTTTTGGCACCAAATAACTTAGAAGAAAATCATAAATTGGCCAAAAGTGTACACTCTTGTTACACATTGAGAAAATATTCAGCATTAGAACATGACAAATTGAAAGTGACTCCAGGCGTTTTTTTTTTTTTTTTTGGTTCAGAAACATTGAACTTGCTTGTATTTTTCATTTACAGACACTTAAAATAACTATATTTTATACTAGAGTAGGTGTCAAATATCAGAACCAGTTTTATTATTGCTGTCCGCTATAAAAGGTGGGGGATCATGTAATTGCATGTGTCTGAGTGTGCTCATTTGTCTGTCTGTTAACAAAAAAATCTGATCAACCACTGGATGAACTTTAATAAAACTTTCAGAAATTATTAATTGGATGTACATCTACGACTGACTAACTTTTCGAGTCAATCCAAGCTAATCACCACAGCTAATCCACTTTAGCAAACACAAAAATGACTATAACTCAGTCAGTTTTATAGATATTATGCTAGACTTTGGTATTGTAATAGTGAGAATTATCCCCAACACATATTTTGAGCTAACAGATTTTAAAAGATCTTTGTTTTAAACTTTGGCAAGCAAGGTCGCAGGCGACATGCATTCCTTCAAGGAATGCTAATTTCATTAAAATCATGAAATTAATAAGTCTTTGCAGGTCCCTCTTGATGAATCCCTAAATTTCGAACTGCTTATTTATTAAAACAAATACTTGAATCTGATTTCATTTAACAGAACTCTGATACAACTCTGCATGACCCTGCATCATCACTACATTTGGTTTGAGTGATTAAAACTTGTGGGGTTTCCATCAAAACAGCGTTTTGCTCGAACATTTATGCAGCTTCTCAGTCAGTTGCAAAGATCCTTGCAAAACTCCCTCCAGTCTTGATTAATTTGATTAATTGATAACACAGCCGAGTTGACGTTCACAACGCCAGATTTATTCAGTGCCAAACTCTATGATCGTATTAAAAAGTTGGAGCTGAAAACAAAAATCCAAGGCACACGTTTGTTTTGGCTTAAGAGTCCTGTTCCGTTCTACAGAACAGGTTTGGAGACCGCTTTCTTTTATTGGACTATGTGGCTCGCTGCGAGAGAAAGAAAACAAATGGCTTTGTGTAATCACGAAGCAGACATAAGGCTTGAAAAAAAAAAAAAAAAATCGGACAAAAATGTTGGCAACTGCTTTTGTGTTGAACATTAAAAACTGAGCAAGAGAGAGAGAGAGAGAGAGAGAGAGAGAGAGAGAGAGCTGAGGGAATGGTTGTGAAGGGGGCAGGGGGAGACATTTCTGACCACAACTCATAAACCGCACTTTATTTAGACTGGCGTGCACCCATTATTTGTTCACAGGGGCTTTCAGTCAGTCTGAGGGAAATATGTTCCAGCATCTGGGGAGGGGGGGTGGGTGGGGGGAGATGATGGAGGAGAAAGAGAGAGGAGGTGGGATGAACTCTTGCCAGGTGTCGGCCGTTGCCATGGCGTTCCATCAGGCGACTCCATTGCGGGCTCATCAGTGACTGAATGCCAATGGGAGGGCGTTTTCACTGCAAGAGAAACTGAAAGTGGCTCTAAAGCGCTGGGCTCGAACCAGTTCCCACCCACCCATTCCAGCCGAGGGGGAATGTATAGAATGTGAGCTGTTTGTGTGATGGATGATTGGCAGGGAGAGTCTATATACAGACTGGCTGCCTTTCACCCGTTAGGTCAAATCAGCATTTTCTGTCACACAGAACTGAGCTGAGATCGAAATAGGGCTTGATCATTCCTTTTAGTGATGATTTGCTGGTGAGCCGAGTGATGTGTGTGAATTTTTCATGCATGCTTCCAGCTGCAGACATGACTGCATTTGGATGTCATTTTCGCGTCCTCAAATATCAGTGGCATTTCATCCTAGCCACCCTCATGCTGCTGTGGGATGAATGGTTTATCCTCTCCACTACCCAGGATTCCAATTCCTGTTTCTGTGAATATTAGGCTGCATTGTAAGAAATGTCAGCATCATCAGCATACGCAAAAACACCTCTATCCCCATTCGCCTATATTCCAGCTCAGCCACAACTGTACATATTCAGGAGCTGAATAGGCCTCGCTGGCTGCAACTCTTAGCAACTGTTGCTATGTGTAACATTGTTGAACTGCACCTCTTGCTTGCTCTTCAAACGTGAATGACTAATCTATCGCAGAGCACAGTGAAAGCTCTTCGGAAGGCCCCTGGAGCCGCTCGACGCCCCCCGTGACCCTCTCCTGGATGTTTCCTCATTACTTTATAATGTATTCATGCTTATGCTTGCATGGTGCTTGCCCTGGCCTCGTAATGGGAGGAAGCAGTGAGCTGTTCCAATAAGCCCGGCACAATTTGCACTTCATTTTATTAAAAAAAAAAAAAAAAGAAAGAAACATAGAAAAGCCAGCCCAGCTTCGTGGCGGTGCCTTGCCAAAGCTCTCCAGGCTCCGGCGTGGTGCGCCGCCGACAAATTTCCTGCAATGTATCGACAGGATAGAGTCTCTCAGCATCAGTGGGGTACCTCCGCTGGCCCCCAGGAGATGCTGTCATTATGCATGTTTGCAATCATGGAAGCTGAATACCTTGGCTGGAAGCGAGGGAGAGGACTGACGGAGGCAGAGAGAGAAAAGGGGGGGTGGGGGGGGAGAGAAATTGCGGGAGAGAGAATGTTTCGGCTCCTCGGTGGTGTTTTGAGCTCTCTGAAAATGCATGTGCTATCATAGCTGTGTTGTGTTTACCACAGCAGGAGGCAAACACAGAGTCACAGAGAAGAGGCGCGGAAATGCCAGACACAGTAAAATGAGCAAAATACATACATTAGGACTCTCTGTATTCACTACACACAAGCAGAGAAGAGGGAAAAAACTCATTTCAATATAAATAGAAGACAAGCAGGGAGTGTTTCTCTTTGTATCATCTTTTTTTTTTTTAATACTCGCCTCATGTAAATATCCAGCCGAAGCTCTGAGACGAGTTTTGGTGGGAAGTCAGGATGTCAATAATTTTCTTCCTGTTGCTAAGGAGACTCTCTCTCTCTCACACAGAGGCCCCAGTTCCCTCCCCCATGGTCACCGCGCTTTCAGTCAAAGGAGGCTTTCTCTTTCCAGTCCTCGCTCTTGTGCAATCAGACACTCAGGAACATCTCTGCATCAGGCTGCTTCGTGGACCAGGAGACCCCAACATCTGGGGGTTGTATTGATTTCCACTGGGAGGGGGTGGATGTCTCCCTAGTGAGCCATTTAAAGGCAGCTACTTTAGCGCACAGCCAGTCCTCAGCTGTGGCAGGGGTTCTGATAGCCTCGTGCAGAAGGTGCTTGTCTTACAGGGTGGCTGACACAAGCAGGGGCTTTAATGTATCAAAGGAAAATAGCTAATGCAAGGACACGCTGCAGGGAGAGCTTTGCAAATACTAAACATTTCAGTCTGTCAGCGCTTAGTTAGGAGAGGAAATCTGTGACACAAATAGCTGTTGTGTGGCTGCCTCGAAACGATCCCTTTTCAGCCTCCGTTGTCACCTTTCGACAGGCACCGCTGCGCCAGATATCATCTAACACATCGGGCGCTCGCAGGTTCAGATGATAGTCTGCTGTTTAGCTTGCGCACACAGCCAGGCCCAGACACCTTTCACCTCCCTGAGCTCTCACCGCAAGTGCACAAAATGTTCAGGTCATTTGGTTACCCCACGCGGCATGTGGCTCAGCTTTTAGAGCTATTCTGCCTCGCTGGTGAAACGCGGTTTTCAGAATGTGTGGGAATCGATCACCAAAAGGGGAAGTAACGCTCACTGCTTTGATCTGATGTAAACTTTCTGGAATATTCAGCCTCTCTGAAAAGCTCCTCTAGGATGCTGGCTCAGAAAACCTTGTAGGTTAACAAATAGGCTGTGATATTTTAAAAAATAAAATGACCACAGGGAACAGTTTATGAATGAAAGTTCTTTTTATTTAGTTGCAAACAATGAAATACACACTGAATTGTTTACTTGCATTGGAATGCAAAAATCTTTTGACATAGTGATTCATTTGGTTTAGGAACATGTTTTGTACCTTCTGTGGAAAAATTCTGAATGATTAATTTCTTCTTTTTTATAGACAGCTCTTTGAACCCTTTCAGGTTGGACAAACAGAGTTTAATTCCCACTGCCCGATTCATTAGCATGTAATGCTAAATTTATGATACGTCAAAGATTCATAAAATGGCCAATAAATCAAGTGCCATGAAATTTTTGAGATCAGAGTTGTTTTAGGACGGCAGCAATCCACTTCAGTCTTGGCCCTGCTCAGACTACTTGTTAGCTCATGAGCCTGGTCGGAATGAAACTCTATTCCTCCAAACTAAAGTTGTTCAAAGAGCTATCTGCAACAGGTAAGATATTAATTGTTTATAGCATTTCCACACAGCCCCACTTTAAAACGTCTGAACTGTTCCTTGAACGTCAGAAGTGCATCATTATTGTAAAACAGCTTTCACACTCACAACCGCAGTGGTAATTTTCTCAATCAATATTCTGTTCTGAGATGGCATCGCTTAAAGTGTTATAGTTTACCAGAGGTATACGCGTTTTACTGAAAAGTCTCGTTTTCTGCAGCTAATAATCCATCTTTTCAATGACATAAAATAGAAGCAGAGAGTCTTCCTTTGAAACAGCAGCAAATGAATAAATGATGACAGTATGCAATGAGAAACACACAATTTTGAGTTATTACCTACCTGCTAGTGCGACTGAGTAACTGTCCAATCAAATCTTATTTAATAGCTAATAATTGCTTAAGTAAAGGTGAGTAATTCCATAAAATATTAGTATTACATTTCATTTGGAAAACATAGTAAATAACAGTTACATGATAGCAAACTAAAATCTAATTTATCAGGTCTATTTATCTTCTGTAAATCTGTAAATCAATCATACTTTTCAATCAAAATAAGAATAATATCTGAATAAATATCATGCCCAAATGTTAACTACTTAATCGCCAGATACATAACCATTAGTTTGGTTTTGCACCATCTTTGACAATAAAATAGGTTGTCTATTACACCATCTACATGATATAAATAGTTGCTCGTTTGTGTCCTTAAAGGTAAAGCAGTGCGTCAAGCTGATTTTGAGCTCCGGAAACAGTTCGGTTTTTAGCAAACCGAAATTACTGATGCCAATCTCTGTTTTGTCAATCTTTCTTTGATCCCTCTCTGAATGTTTGACGATGACAATATGAAACTGGCTTTATTATGCATGCAGAGCACACGGCGATTGTCAGCCGCAGACTTGCCTTTAACATGGAAATTGGCCCAGCCTTAAGTCTTCAGCTGATGTTTTCTAAGTGCATACGGGCAGGCAGTGGAGTTGCTGGCTGAGGGCTAAACAGGGAAAAGACAAAAATGACAGGGATTTCACCAGCGAATCCTTTTAGCAGGCCACTGACACATGAATGGGGGCAAAGAGAGAGAAAGGAGGGACCAGGGAGTGTGTGAGAGAGAGAGAGAGAGAGGGAGAAAAAAGAGTAGACAACCAATTTGGGAGTAATGCAACTAAAAACTGACAAGTGTAATTTCATCCATCTGGGCCGATGTGTAAAAAGCGCTGCTCTGAACATTCCCCATGATTCCCCCTGATTGATCTTCCCCTGGTCTGAAACACCTATTATTAGCCACGGGCCTAATAGCACCAGGATGGCTCAGTGCTCTCCCAGGGGCCAATTCTCCGGTCATCTGCCCCTCACTCACCACAGCTGTGGAAACCAACCAGGGAGAGGCTGCAGAGACGGGGAGGAGGAGGGAGGGGTGAGGAAGAGGAGGAGGAGGAGGAGGAGATGTGGCTGCCAAGAGTGGATGGAGGCGTACCTATCGGGTGAGGAAGGGGGTGAGTGAAGGAGGGGGAAAAAAAAGAGGTATGGGGTTAGGGTTGAGGGGGAAAGGAGACAAGGGGTGGAGTGGGTATGAAGAGGGAGATGGAGAGCTGAGACTGGACGTGGATCGGGGAGAATTGGGGGGGAGGAGGGGGTAAGAGGAAAGTGGGTGATGGAAAAGCCAGTGAGAGTCAACGGAGAGGAGGGAGACGGGGAGACAAAGAGAGACGGGGTTAGCCACAAGCATTTTCAATCTCAAATTTAAAAAAAGACAATAAAACTAATCACGATTCTTTGGTTTTTGACATTCAAAATGTCCCCCAGGTTCCTCGAGTTCCCCGAGTTGGGAAAAAAGATGCTCTTGGATGAAAAAGTTAACAAAAAACAATTATTTGTTTTCACTGAATGATGATGTTAACCCATAATACAGTTAGGTGTTTCAGTAGTTTACTTTCAATACTTGGCCCTCCATACTCACCATATTTTCCACTTTTTTTCCTTTTCATTATTCATTTTAACGCACTTTAAATATTCTGCGCAATCCTTAAAAATCAAGATAAATTTTTTTGACGCGTTTTAAATATGAGACTGTTGGATTTTTGTGACATTAGCGACATAAATGTTTTGAAATCTATTCGTAACTTCTTATAATAAGCTGTTAAAGATGCCACTATGAAGCAAGATTGTAGAACACCTAAAAATGGTTACAATTTTCACAATGATCCTATGATGTCAATTTATTACATTGAAAAAAAATCACAAACATTCAACAAAACAGAAAATTTGCAACATGGAGCAGAGTGGGAAATGTTGCTCATTGTTTGTCCCTTTTGGTGTTGATTTATTTTTTGCAGTGGAATAAGATGAGAGGTCTGTTAAAGCCCCCCACTTTCATCCTTTTTGATTGAGAGAGCCCTCAGGTGAGGCATAATGCATTTTCAAGGACAGCGATGACCATAATTGGCCACCAAAACTCTACAAACTCCTAAAAAATGTCTCCTCTCAGATCTGACAGTTCAGGGCAAAAGCAGATTAAAAACTCAGAGGTTTCTAGAAACTATTAAGTATGACATGATGTGGATGGTTGTTGAAATGATCTCCTCCATGGATGATATATATATATATATTACTTTATAATCCAGCTCACAGTTAATTTACAAAAGTTTAGATGATCGTGTTAAAAGAGGCCAAAGTGATTTATTTTAAAGTTTATTTGCCTAAAGCTGCAGGCCATAAAACCTGAAGGCTGTTTGAATTAGTTGAGTCTGAACTGTTAAAAGAAGGATGATCATTTTATTGTCGACTTTTTAAGGAGCACACAACAAAATGGTGAGTTTCAGGCCCAGATTGTTTACTGCTGCACAATCTGAGGCACGTTTGTTCCTGGTGACCTCACTGATAAATGCATCTTAATGTTGCACTTGTTTGTTTGTTTGTTTTACTCAGAGTCATTTAAAGCTCTATATTTCAGTGTTTTAAACCCTTAATTGAGACATGAATACTAAAGAGAAGCTAGAAAAGCCAACAAAGTGAAGCTGATTTACTGAAGAAAACTAATACAATAAAAATACAAATGGAAGCTTTTGGGGTTGTTTGAGCTAAATCTTGATAATTACATATTCCAAATTGATGCTTATGTTTCATGCATTTATTCCACAGCATAAAATCGATCATATCCTCAGCTTCATCTGTTATAGTTTGCAAGATCAAATTTTATTTTATTTTATTTGTTTGTCAGATTTTTCCTTTGAAGTGGAGGTTTTCTTTGGAGCAGCTTGTCAAGTCTTTACACTTTTTTGTTTTTTTTTTTCCTTGACGAATTTCTCAGCTGCCTCTTTCAGGCGGGAGCGCATCTGAAAATACATAGTTTGATCTTTAAATAACAGGCCTACAAAGCCTTGGCGAAAAACGAGGATTTTTTTTTTCAAATCCTGGTGTAAGGGCGCAACTTTCTGCACACTTCAGCAGCCTCAGAGCTTCTCAGTGCAGCATCACCACCAGCAGCAGCAGCAGACAAAAGGTGGCACAGCTATCACCTGACCGGCTCCTGCGTCGAGCGGCTCGTGAGAACTGCAGCAGGGTCTGAGAGGGAGGCGAGCGAGGCGAGCTCACCTGCCTGCACGCAGCGTTCCACCAGGTGTGACCGCTTTTCTCTTCGCTTTGCTTCCACTCCACTTCACACTGCGCTCTTAGATTTCAAGCTCGTCTACTTTCTTTTTTGCAGCTTGTGTTGGCTTTTGTGTGCGCACCACTTCCTCCTGTGGGAAAACTTATGTGTTTGTGTGTGTATGAATGTGTGTGTGTGTGTGTGTGAGAGAGAGCCTCAACTTTCCTGTTTGACCGGACACTGGTTTGTTGTTAGCGCACGGTGGTGGGATTTGTGCTTGGAGTTGTTGTCTCATGGAGGGTAGTTTGCATTTTTATTACAAAGCTGCACTCTGTTCTATTTATTCGGTTTGTTTTTTTAATGGTAATAAGTTGGTTATAAGGTTATAAATGTTTGAAACATCATTTTTAGCCAGCTTTATATTATGAAAGTAAGATTTATTCTCATCTAAAGGCCTAACTGGTCTCATATTATAATAAAATTACCTTACAGGCCAAGGGTGTGTTTTGGTGCTGGGGGAACTCAATGATCTCTGTAGCTGAAATATCATGTTTGCCCCTTCACATCCGCAAAGAAACAAAAACAGATTTTTAGCCGCACATTTCGTATAAATTGTTGTCATTAATTCTTAAACCACGGCCGTCCTCTAAAGATGCCTCATATTGTATCACATTGCTGCTCCGGGGACAGTTGAGTTGGGATAGGCCGCAATTTATCATTTCCCCCCTCTGTAATCTGCAGGTTTCAGGTGCCATTTTACCATCTATCAGGCTCCGTGTCACATGTGGCGCCCTCAGTGAGTTTTTTTTTTTAAGACACCTGCTATAGACTGTAACCAACCCTGCATGAGAATTAGGTCTGACCAAAACACTGACAAATAAACCTCAGCTCTTTTATCACCATGACAGTAACCAGACAGTGATCAATAATAATCCTAATGTTAATTATCTATATTTTAGGCTAGAAGCCTTTTTTTGTTTTGTTTGTTTTCATGATTAGTTTTGAAAATCAGAATAGAAAAGACCAAACTGACACTTTAAGTGAGGATGTGTAAGATGGAATAATTCTGATAACAACTGTGGATTAATAGCAGCAATAAAAGAATCAACTGCAATAATAATAATAATAATAATAATAATAATAATAATAATAATAATAATAATAATAATAAACCAGAATAATTAATAAAAAAAATAATAGCTAATTGCAGTCGTTTCAAATATTTCTTTGAATTTCAAAACAAGTCATGCAAAATTTACAATATTCTAGGGAACTAAATCAATATGTTTGAGACTAAAAACCTTTTTAATTCCGTGTTTATCATTTTGATGCATTACAAATAGGCCTAAATAGATCATATGGCTTAATTTTAAATGAATAAAATGACTCTCTCCCCCCTGCTGTGACACGTTTCTGTTCATTTCTGCTTAAACATTTCAGCAGTTTGCTTAATCCTCGTTGTCAGCTATTCTTTCCTAATTTCTGCCTTTCTTTTTATTTTTTCCTCTCTCTCTCTCTCTCTCTGTTTCTCTGTCTCTCTTTCTTTTTCTCCGTCACGACAGATGAAAAGGCTCTCTAATTATTCCAGGAGGTTGGGAAATAAATGATTGTCTTTGAAGTATAGGCCCGGGCCTACATTAGAAGCCAACCGTGTGATTTGCAACTGTTGAAGTAAAACCTTCATTCTGCTGCTGCTGAAGTTGAAGGGCGGAAAAAAAAGGCAGAAAAACGAGGAGGGTGGATTTTCGGCGAAAGAAAATGGTATCTTTGTTTGCTCCCCTTTTGTTTACCAGGAGATTTTTTTCTCATTTTCCTCCTTTTTTTTCATTTTTACTAATTCATTTCAATGGCTTTTCAAACTGGAAAATGGAAATGTTGCTCCTGCCCTCTATTTCGGCTGCAGCGTCCTGGCAACAGAGCAATTTTCTATCATCAGGGATAAACGGCATCGAACAGTACATTCAGATTTAAAAAAAAAAAGGGGGTGGGGGGAAAGGAAAAAAAAGTCCATGATTGCTGGCCTTCCTGTCTGTCATCTACCGACCAAATCCTCTCCTTCAAGACCGACCACTGTGCTGTCAGACCTAATAATGTCGCGTATTAAGTCGAGAGGGGGGAAAGGAGGACTGTGCTGCACCCCAGGCCCTCATAGTCTTATTTGTCACCAACATAAAATTCTACTTTTTGTAAAAAAAAAAAAAAAAAAAAAAAAAAAAAAAAGGAGACAGAAAAAAAAGAAAAGAAAGCGTCTTCAGTGCACAGGATTATGGAGTTTCAGGCGTAGGAGGCAAGTCAAACCTTTTACTCTTTGCGTTTTAAACAATGTAAACTATTTAAAATTGTTGTTTTATCAATTCAAATAAAACACAAACACCCATCTACCCTCATCAGTTATTTATTTATTTATTTTTTTTACAATATTTCACTCTTCTAGGAGACAAAGGTAGCTGATATTCTGCAGCTCCCCGCTCCAAATTACGCATACTCTCCTTGCGTCTGGTCTTTTAAAAAACAAAATTATTTTCCTTTGCGGCATTTCAGCAGCAGCAGCAGCAACAACAACAACAACAACAACGAAAACGCACTACTGGTGCAGGAGCAGCGCAATCACTCAGGTGGACCCAAACGCGCAATGGAGGAAGGCGACAAGAGAAACAAGCAGCCCTAATTAGCATGCGGCACAACCTGAGTGGGACCAGCGCAGCTTCAGCCGTGCCAAATTAAATCCATTAGTCTCTGAGAGGCTGTGGAGACTCAGGAGGGTGGGGTGTGGTGGTGAGGGGTGCTGTGAATTTGTGGTCATTTAGCTTCTCTATGAGCACGCTACGCTGGGTCCATCTGAGGGCCCTCTCGCCTGCACCTGGGGGCCATGCATATGCCAATTTAGCTATTTACTCCGGAGATAATGCGGCCCTGATTTATGATGCAAAACTTATTGTAAGCAGCCGCACGCTTGGATGCGCATGGGTTTCTTTATGGCTCAACCACACTCTTTTTTTAATTTTATTTATTTTTTCTTGATGTCGATGCAGGCTTTTACTAAAAAAAAAAAAAGACACATCAAAGCAGTTTCGTGACTCGGTTTGCATTAGAAGGCCGTGCGTAATCAAAGAAGCGCCATTTGTATACGTTCTCCTGGAGTAGATTTGTGATCTTTTTTTTTATTTTTTATTTTATTTGAGTTTGTGTTTGAGGGTTTTGCTCCACTGCAGTCGTGTTTAAGTGACCCACGTCCTACTGTCAGCTGTGTGTGGTGTGCATCTACTCTTCCTTTGGCCACTTCCCGCCCTTCTCACGGCAGAGATGGAGAGGAGTCAGACGCCTGACTGTCTGTGCAGAAAGGGAGAGGGAAAGGGACCCACACATACACACACACACACACACCAGTGCGCTCTGAGGGAAGAAGGGCTTGTTGTTTAAGTGCATCCCGGCCTCTTTCTGCAGTGACATGCCTCGGTGTCCCCAGCCGGCCCGTTCCCTGAGAAGTCGAGGAGGAGCCACTCGCCGCAAACACGCAGCGCGCCAATTATATGACCCGTGTGTCTTTGCTGGAACTCCGCGTTAAATATGATTAACACATGTGGCCAGGGAGGGGTGATGAAAAAAAGACACTGACACACATTCAAATCGAAGGGAAAGGACTGGACAGAATGAATATTTTCGCGTAAATCTTTCACAAACAAGTCTTTTTTTAATATATCCATGTGAGCGCTGACGCTGCCTTAACCGCGACCTCACGTCAAGTTTCGGCAGTAATTCTGCGGCGAAATCTTCTCCGTTTCCATGCACCCACATCCCAGGAAGAGGGATGGCAGGGAAATCCCAGGCCTGAGCGGCTGGACGCTGCTGGAGTGATTTTTTTAGAGTGTCATTCATCAGCCTTTATAAGACAGCAGGAAATAAAGACCACTTGTGCTTAAAAACCCCACCACGGCCATTGATTTTGCTGAAGGTCAATCATCTACTTATAGGGACAAAGTGATTTTTTAGATCCGCAGCTGCTGATTTTGGTGATTGACATTTGGACGTTCTAAAACGTGAAATCATGAACTGCTGGAATGGAAGATTATGAGGCAGGGCGATGATACGGCAGGTGAAGCAAGAGCCCGTTTAACATTTTAGCACAAAAATGACTTTTAAATGTCTAGTTATTAGGAAATGAGCAGAACAGTTGGAGAGGGGGGAGAGAAAAAAAAAACCCGCCCATGTGAGCTCTCCTTCAAAAAGTCTTTGTCAGGTGCGGATGTCAGCACTCGTGCGCACATCTTAACCATGTTTTTTTGTCTCTGCTCAGGCAAATCCGTCCTTTCACCACTCCACTTCCCCCCTCCCTTAATCTCAGAGAAAAGCCTCCCATCTCGCCCAGGACCTAGACATTTACCCCGCAACTTAATAACCCCGCAGGAGAGCGCGCATGATGCTGTAAGAAAAGGAAAAAAAAGAAGTAGTAGGGGGAAAAAAATGCAGGAATGACGATGTCTTATATATAATCAAGACCCGTGGGATTTTTTTTTAAGTCTGCAGGGAAGCAACTAACATCGCTGCAAAGCATGTATGTCTTTGTAGTAGCACTCAAAAGGCGATTAGAAAGGGGGTGGGTGTGTGTGGGGGAGATCTGGTTTCTCCTCTGCGTGTCCAAGTGGAACACGGGCCACTATGTTAGATCACTGAGAGGTGACCGAGGTGCGCACACGTCTGCGTGGCCGGTGTGGGCTTGGAATGCAAAACTGTCAAAGGCAGCGAAACCATTTATCTGCACCAGAAAAGGGAGCGCATAAAAGGAAGGTCTTACCTGCAGCCTTTTAATCAGCAAAGAGATGCTCGGATTTCAAATAATAATAATAAAAACATGCTCTAAATTGGCTGGAGGAGCGAGATAAATCCATCAGCGCGTCTCCTGGTCGAACTTCCTCGCCTCTGTGCTACTCTCCGAGTCCGCAGCCGGCAGAAAAATGATTATCCGGCTGGCTTGTGCGCGTTTTTTAAATCCCACAAAAGTAAATAACAACCGGAGCTGCATGACGATAATAGCAAGGTACCAAGTTCTTGTTTCAGAGGAGGGGGGGGGGGGAGAAAAAAAAGGAGAAAATTGAAACTAAACGCCGCATTTAGACAACCATTTTTGATAAGAGGATAATTGAGGCCACACTGGCGTATAATTAGGGGATAATTTATGCTATATCCACTTTTATTTCCACCCTCCCCAAAATAAATCCAGTCCATAATCATTACGGGCGAATTGTTCTTAATTTTATAGCTGCAATTTGACTAAAGTGTGGCCGCTAATCAAATAGGTTTTCGTAGTAACTTGATTGCTACTATAATTATTTTCCATCGCTTTCTTTCCCTTTTTTTTGTAAATGCAGCAAAAAAATGCTGAAAGTACAGAATTTGAATACCTTTTGTAAGAAGCGGAAATAATATTTTTATTCCTTATTTTCGAATCGAACATACCAGCCCACAGATACACAGTGTATAATTTACATATATTCAGGACCCTATCAGGCCTCGTGTTACAGCGGGGATAAAAGACACTGTCAGCTTATCTGGGTATCCACCCTTCCATCTGCAAAATAACCTATTGTACCTCAGGCAGATTGTTATTTGATGTGTCACACGCGCTGCATTCTGAATTGTTTGAAGATCTTTAATCATATGGTCAGTAGCTCCAGTTATAATATATGTTACTTTTTTGGGGGGAGAGTTGGGGTGTGTGGTGGGGTGGAGGCTCATTAGTCGACACCAGAGCAGAAAGTGCCATGCGAAAATGGGATATTTGATCACCATTACTGTCCAAAAACAAACTTTAACGAGAGGAGCTTGAGGAATAAAATTCTTACCATGAAATTAAAAACAAACCATTTCAGTCATAAAATGTTTTCATGAGGCCACTGGCTGCTGTGCGCGGGAGAAATGTTCTCGGTTTCCCCCATTTTTCGGTTTAAAAAAAATCAACTTGAAGTCAATCATTCCATTATATACATTTTCACGTGACGGTTTCAAGCATGTAATTATTTCCTTCAGCGTGGAGGACCTGAAGCCTGAGAGGTAAAAGAGGTACATATTGTCTGTAAGCTCATCAGACTTAATCAAATTGCGCACTGTGTTGCGCCTTGTGCGTAATTTGGAGCTTTGGGGAGGGAAGCAGGGGGGAAAGAAATCGAGCTGTTTCTTTTTTTTTTTTTTTTTTTTTTTTTTTTTTTTTTTTTACGCGTGAAGCTTGTCTACAGGAATTAGGTGTCTTTCCCCACCACATATTGTTTTCCTCCCCGTAGTTGTGGTTGGGGAGCTGGTAAGGTGGGTTAACTCCAGCTCAAGTCTCCGTGAAGCGCAGAGCGCCTGATGACGTTGGGTTGGATGACCAATCGGGAGGCGCTGCCCTTTGGAGACAAACCATTTTACTTGTAGTGTCTGCATCAAGTCTGGAAGCAAGGGCTCAGTTTTAACAGAATCCACCTTAAAATCTCGCCCCTTAACTTATGCCTACCTTTCCGCCACTTTGAGGGAGAATACCACAGGACAAAAAAAAAAGTGGCGGGGGTGGGGGGGGGGGGGGGGGGGATAAAGACACCGCCGGAAAATTCGGGTGTTAATAGGAGAGTATCTTCTCGCGCTGGAGAGGAGGGAGAGACAACAGCACAGCGAGAGAGAGAAAACCGATTTGGTCTTGAGAGAGAGGGGGGTGAGTGCTCTCAAGGCAGAAAATTCGATGATGACCATGACAACGATGGCTGACGGTCTGGAGGCTCAGGACTCGTCCAAGTCTGCGTTCATGGAGTTTGGACAGCAGTCGCACTCACAGCAGAGCTCCCCGTCGATGGCCGGCGGCCACTACCCGCTGCACTGTCTCCACTCCGGCTCACACGCTCACCACCAGCCCGACAGCAGCGCGTACCCGGGGAGTAACACCTACAACAGGTCGTTGCCTTACCCTTACGTGAGCCATCCGCACCACAGCCCGTACCTGCCTTCGTACCACAACAACACGGGAGGACAGACAAGGTTAGACGGCGCAGGTAAGAGACGCGCTTCTGAGCGTGGTGGGGGAGAGGACGCACCGCGTCACGTCCATCCGCGGCACCTTTCGCGCGGTCCGGATCAAATGTTTCACCCTGCAAACGGCTCTAGCACGGGTGGGGGGGAGGATTGTCTTCTCCGGCGCCCAGGGGAACCGGTGCGTAAAAAGGCGCAGGATAATTCCACATCCAGCCTTCTTTGCTCGCATGTGTTGTTGTTTCTTTTCTCTCCTTTTTTTTCTCCCCCCCTGGCCTATTTATCTCTCCCCTCTACAAAACCCGTTTTAATGCCCGGGGTGTGATCATCTCGACCATGCAATCCAATCCCCACCACCACCACCACCACCCCACAACAACTACTCGTGGAAATTAGGCAGCCCGCGCACGCCTGAATGTTGTAATTAGCATTTAATTGACATGTCATTACCAGCAATATCCTAAATATGACAGCAGTATGAGCGTTGTGGAAAAAGGCAAGGAGAAATCAGACGCAATTTTCATCTCCACACCTCTCTCCTCCTGAAATGTTCGCGCACTCTCACACCTCAGCTGCTTGATTTGATATCTTCCTGCACGCGTAAAAAAGGAGGAAAAATGTGCAGCAATGTGGCTTTTTTAAAATTTTAAATTAATAACATTGTTTGTTTTTGTTGCAGAGCAGCAGAAAACGACAGTGATTGAAAACGGGGAGATTCGTTTTAATGGGAAAGGCAAGAAGATTCGCAAACCGCGGACGATTTATTCTAGTTTGCAGCTCCAAGCACTGAACCATCGTTTCCAGCAGACGCAGTACCTTGCTTTACCTGAGCGCGCAGAGCTGGCGGCCTCTCTGGGGCTGACACAAACACAGGTTTGGATATCTTTTATTATTATTATTAATTTTATTATTATTATTATTTTAATCTTGTGCGTGAAAGAAAAGAAAGCGAACCTAACTGCACTAATAAATAACCCTTTTGTAATGTCTCGCAGGTAAAGATTTGGTTCCAGAATAAAAGATCAAAGTTCAAGAAGCTGCTAAAGCAAGGCAACAACCCGCACGAGAGCGACCCCATACCGGGCTCCATGTCCCTTTCCCCGCGCTCCCCGACCATCCCTCCAATCTGGGACGTCTCGGCCTCTTCCAAAGGAGTAAATATGCCGGCCAACAGCTACATGGCCGGCTACTCTCACTGGTATTCCTCCCCACATCAAGACTCAATGCAGAGATAGACTGGCGAGGTGGGGAGGGGGATCGGCGAGCTTGTCCGGAGGCCCCTAACACGGATCTCCACATTGCAGTTCTTTCCTACATTTTTGCGTCAGCGCAAAGACTGGATGCTGGAGAGGACAAGGGATAAAACACAGCCAAGCCTCGGGTGCGGTGTCACAAAACATGAGGACTAACCCTTTTTTTAAACAGGGCTGTGCGGTGGCATTTGTTCTGCTTTCATTCATGTCCAACATCTGAATATACCAAATAATATAAGAGACATTTTTTTTCTGGAAAGAAAGACTCGCTCTCTCCACGCGCTTTGACGCACAGAACCCCCTCTCTCTCTTTTTTTTTTGTTCTTTTTGTTGCCATGATGGACTCCTGACTGCATTTTTATTTTGGATCTTTTCGGTTGTTTCTCCAACATGCAAGCAAATTGTCTGTCTGTAAATATAATCTGCAAAATTTTAGTTGTACATACACTTTTTATGTTTTGTCAGAATGAGTAAACCGTGACTCAAACAGGCGCCTGCTGTTGCATGATTTCCCCACATCTCCCCCCCCCCAAAAAAAAAAAAAAAAAAAAAAAAAGGTATTCATGTCAGGCCTTTTTTTTTCTTTCCCCCTGCTTCATATTGGGCCAACATCACATCAGGCCTAATCCCCGCCACCCTGGTGCATACAAGTTTATAACATACAAAAAACAAGAAATGATTTAGAAGTTAATGACACAGTCAAAACCCCCGTTTCATCAAACATTTTGAAATAAACTCAGTGGGTGACGAAGATAGATTTATCAAACGCCCTCGACGCCAGAGGAAATTAACTTACCCGAAAGACATTTTGCTCCAGGTCCAGCTCATCTCGTCGTTTCACCCCCAATTATTAGAAGTATTGACAAAATGTTTTCTCCCTTCCCTCCGTCCTAATGCAGGCCGTTAAATGCCAAGCTCCACGGGATCGATGCTGAACAAAGCAGCCAGCTGCAGCGGCGTTCAATATGAAGGAGATATTTGGGACAATTTGTGGGTTTTTATCCAAGTGAGCCTTTTTTTCCTCCTCTCCCATTCTCATAAATGCAGGCATAATTAGGGTAATTTTTGATGTAGCCCGCTGATTACAGCGTTTTTACCGTCAAAGATAATTACCTGTAATTTTCTACCACTTTTAATACTAAAAGGCATCTTTATTTGGATTTGAGGTAGCACAGATGGAACAAAAGGGGGGCGAATTATTCGGTTATTCATACACAAATCGTCGAGAAGAGTGCAGCGCTCGGGATATTATCGAAAATTACGACGCCTGAAAAGCTCCATGCAGCTGTCAAGTCGCCGGGGTGTCCCACTGGCGCACATTCAGCCCTGTTATACCTGGGCCCCCACCCCCGCTACCACCAGGCTGGTGGGGGCCCCTGCTGCAGCAGCAGCCCTGGGGCTGCAGGGAGCCCGGAGCAGCGGCGGAGTAAACATCAACAGAACCCACAAATACAACATTTTCCACATTCAGTAAGGAGAAATGGTGCGTTTCATGATGTTTTGCAAAAGGATAAAGGCACTGATGCGCCAAACTATACTAGATAGATAGATAGATAGATAGATAGATAGATAGATAGATAGATAGATAGATAGATAGATAGATAGATAGATAGATAGATAGATAGATAGATAGATAGATAGATGAAGGTAAGGTAAGGTGCAGCAGATATGGGGGTGTGGTTGCAGGGAATGTGTCACATCTTCAGCTCCATCAGCAGCTGCATTACAAAGTAAAAGCTCCAGCATCTCACACAGCATTGCCACTTCACCACAAAGCCTCGTAAGCACACCCACAATCCAAACAGCCCCTCCAGAGAACAATAGCAATATTAATAATATTATTATTAATGATGATGATGATGAGGAGGAGGATAAATCTGCTCGAAATCTTTACAATTGAAAAAAAAAACCCTTTCCTCTTTTAAAGCTAAAGCTGGTCGGACAGAATATAAGACTCATCCTTACCTTCCTTCTCCTCTTCTTTAACTAATCCCCCTCCCCAAAAAAGAAGGCGCCTGTGCTGCTTTACTGCTGCTGGTTGAATAAGCAAATCCAGGTGGGAAAGTGTTTGCACACCCCGGTAAGCTCTTATATATTGCCTGCAAAATTAGCTGTTATTACTGTCACTGTTTAGTGATGGCGAGGTTGGAAAAAAAAAAGCCCTCTGCAATCAAGAACCAAGCGCATCTTTGCAAATTATAGGTAATTGTCAATGTCCAGATTATGATAATGGAGGCCCTAATCCTGGAGAATAATTATTGTGGAGTGTTACAGTTGAAGCTGTCCAGTAAAGCTAACTGTCATTATTTAGACTCGATTTGCAAAACGGGGGGAAAACTAGCTGAGTGGAAAATGTTCGTTTGGAAATAAACGGGGGCTCTCAATATAATGGCACCTCGAGTGTGTGAGTGTGTGCGTGTGTGTGGTGGTGTGTGCGTGTGTGTGTGATATGGACCGTTGGAGGGGGGTTTTAGAGGCAAAACATACAGTAGCACTTATATGCACGTGTTTGCGCGCGCTCCCGAAGCCAACCTGTCCGCGTGCACGAGGGACTCAGACGTTCTGGGGTGACCTGTTTGCGTCGCAGGTATCGGTCTGCGTCAGAAATGAGGCTCGCGGCAACAAAAGCACTGCGGGGTTTAAGATTAGGACCAACGCGCAGCATAGGTGCTTCAGTGTGTGTGTGTGTGTGTGTGTGTGTGTGTGTAAAGTGGAGACTGAAATTTAAAAAATGGACTCTGTGTCAGGTGAGAACGGTAACATGCATGGGTCATTGTGTGGGTCAGAAGTGTGTGTATTGGAGACGTAAAGTAAGGATTTTATTGCAGCATTTTCTTATGTAATCTTTGCGCATGTTCGCAAATCCGCAACATCTCCTAATTTGTTTAAGCATTTCATTTCCCCCTCCACCCCCAAATTTTTCTTTCTTTTCCTGTTTGCTGGCGGCAGCACTGGCATTACTGCTACTCTATACTAATAACACACCGAGAACCTGTTAGATCCCCCCCCTCTTTCTTTTATTCTGTCTTTTTTTTTTCTTCTTTTAAATAAAAAAATAAAAATTGCCCGGAAGGTGGGCTGCGGCCTCAGGAGTGGCGGAGCGCTGGAGCCGGTCTACCCCCAC
>NC_051434.1:13311880-13314714 GCF_001649575.2 Kryptolebias marmoratus
TCAAAGCGGCTAATTGCAAGGGACACAAAGCGAGAGCGACTGCAGACTGTCTGCAGCTAGGAGCGGGCGTTTTCTTTGCACGGGGAGCTGGAAACAACCGAAGGGCCCCATCAGGAGAGAGATAAAAAAAAAAAAACAGGAATAATATGGATCATCCTAAGTGTAACAATAATAATAATAACATTAAGAACTGCATTTTTGCTCAGACTTGAAATGATGTCAATATATCAACTTTGATGCAAATCACACAGAATCTAAAATATCACTATAAATGAAAAACAGCTCTTAACTATTTATAGGGAAATAATTAGAAATATCTGGCAATATGTGGTAGAAATCACTGCAATAATAATAATAATAATAATAGTATATTTCATTTTGAAATAAACATTTTTTCCCAATATGTTGCAGAAATCACTGCAAGATGTCCACATATTTTAAAGCCTGTCACTTCTAAGGTTACTTTGCATCCGGGGGTTGTCTAAAATCTATTGACAATAATAAATGTTTCTTCGTAAAAAATAAAATAAAATAAAATAAAACTCTGTGCTGTTTCTTTTTTTTCTTGATTCAAAATCAAAAGCAGGATAAAGTGTCCTCAGATGCCTCAGATATTTCCAAGCACAAAATTACTCATTTTGTAAAATAGTAAAAAAGAAAAATGATGATGATGATGAACAGAAAGAACGAAAAGAAATAGATGTGGCTTTTGTTTAGCAGTTGGAAACTTTTTAAGTTTAAGGTGCGGGTGATGAAGCCCAGTGCGTCTTGTGATTTGCAGCTTTGCGTCAAAATTGTCTCCTGAGGTGAAGGAGTACCATGCATGTCTCTGTCAGATTTCTTTCTTGTTTTTTTTTCCACTGTAAATAAATAATAACTGAGGGAACAGAGACACCGAAGAGAAGAAGATTTCCAGAAAAAAATCCATTGTCCATTTTAAACGTTTAATAGTCTTCCAAAATGCAATAAATTACATGCACACATTTACACATTTTACACGTTTTCCTCTATGACTGTCATCAAATACATTGCATATTCCTCTGAAATGTGAACACGAGTCCCATAGAAGGAAAAAAAAAAATCAACGAAATGAACAACAGGTTTTGTTTGTTTGTTTGTTTTCAATATAACGTCCCGGCTCCGAGAGCCAAAGAGTGCTGTATCGAGTTCGGGGTCTGGAGGTGGGAAGCCATGGAGCTGCCGGCGGAGGTGTACCAAGACGACGTGTTGTCCAAAAAGTTAGAAGCTGCCGTGTTGAGGTTCTGTGGCTGTAAGCCGTGCGCCCTGGAGGGGCCCTGCGTGTCCCACACGGCCGGGGACTGCGGCGAGTTGCAGGCCATGGGGTCGCTGGAGCTGGGGCTGTGCTCCGGTGGAAGCTCGCCGTTCTTCATGATCTTCTTCATTTTTGATCTCCTGTTCTGGAACCAGATCTTGACCTAATAATAAGAATTAAAAAATATATATTAATATTGTGCATTTCATCCGAACAGGTAAAGCCAGAAAAGGACGCACGCTGCATAAAAGAAATTGTTCCACGTCTAAGCCGCGCAGACATTTTTTAAATACATTTAAAATGACATTTTTCCAGGTGTTTATTTAAAAGAAAGAAGGAAAAAAAAACATGGAATCGCACCTGTGTTTGCGTGAGTCCCAGCGAGGCTGCGAGCTCGGCTCTCTCCGGCAGCGCCAGGTACTGCGTGTTCTGGAACCTCCTCTGCAGGGCGGCCAGCTGGAAGCTGGAGTAAATCGTCCGGGGCTTCCTCACCTTCTTCGGCTTCCCGTTCACCATCCTCACCTCGGGCTCGCTGATCTCTTTTTCTAATAAAACCAAATCCCAAAAAATTTTTTTTAGAAATTGCATTTGTCCGGGAGAAAAAAGCAGGAATTGTGCTGTGGATCATTATTTATAAGTTCCAGATTTTTAAAATAAATCAGTGTCATTTTCTGTTTTGTTTTTTTTAACATCCTAGAATTAAATTGACTAAATTTAATTAAAATCAAACATGAATTTAGTGAATTCCCTTGCTTAATTCTGGATCTTGTAGTAAAACGCTAATGCGTAAAAATGCGGATTTTTTGCTGATAAATGCTTTAACTAAAAATCACACACCAACTTCCCCCCACCCCAAAAGAAAACCAGGTTCGGGCCCGTACCTTGTGGGCTCTGCTGGGCTTGCACTCTGCTGTAAGTCCCGGCGTACTGGTGGTAGGCTGGGGTCGTGTACGAGCTGTAATCGCCGTAGGATTTTGTCGCGTAATTTCCAGCGGACCCGTTCACGCCCGGGTACTGGTACTGGTAGGCGCTGAGGGGCTTCCCGTACGAGGATGAGCTGGGCGAGCAGTAGCCGTGAGGGACTCCACCGGCGGGACTGTAGTAGCCAGAATCCGTGGCCGAGGACTCGGGGAGGGTCGGGGATTCCTGAGACGGGTGGTGCATGGCGGAGAGTTGAAAGGAGCTCTGGAAATCTGCAGGTTTCACACTCGGGATCCTCCGGTCGAAAACTCCAGTCATGATTCGAAAAACAACAACAACAAAACGCAAAACTGCGTGGGCTTGTTTAATTTAATTAACAACAACAGCAAAATTAAAAAAAATAAAAAATAAAAAAGGGGGACGAAATTGATTCCAAAACGGGGGTGCAGATTACACTCTCATTGTGTCGAGAGGCTCTCAGGCCGTCGGGCTCTGCTGAAGACTGCAGCCAGCCCCGCAGCAAAGACTTGGTTAAATCCTAAATCGCGCTCTTACGCACTGCAGGGAGGATCTGGTTCCATTGGCCAAGGCGCGCACACAGACGCAGCTACACCCAGTTCCCTCCGCCAGCTTTCTTCTG
>NC_051434.1:13314726-13340407 GCF_001649575.2 Kryptolebias marmoratus
GGGGGGGGGGGGAGAAAAGCACTCGGGTTATGTGCATTGTCCCGTTTTATTCCGCCAATCAATGGGGGCAATTAAAAATGTTGCCAATTCAGCTAAAGGATGAATCACAAAAACAAAAGCTCCTCATCACCCCCCTCCCAAAAAAAAAGGTCCGCGCTGAAGAGAGTTCGCCTTTGTCCCATTTGTTTAAACATTTTATCAAAACAAATGATGTTTATTCATACAGGCACACATGTGAGAATGGAATACAATCCTTCATTTACCTTTTATTTAAAAAATCATATAATTTGCTTATTTTTCATTTTAAATCTGATGGGAAGTTCGATTGAGGGGTTGATCAAATTGAATTGGTGGTGAAACGACTCGGTAGCTCTAATATATTACCAACAAATCAGCAATACAATTATGCTCTTTAGCCATACTCGAATGATTAAAGATTAAATTACCACTGTGTTAAGTTTAAATCTGAGCCAGAACACACACAAAAAAAAACAAGCTCGGGCTGTGGGGGTCTTTTCATTTAGTGGTAAACACCGCCCACTAGTGGCAGAAACGAGGTCCTACACTCGAGGTTTTGTGAGAAATAAATAAATGATGGTTAATGGATTTCATTTAAACCTAAATAAGTTACCCTTGGAGTAAAACTTATAGAGTATATGGTATGTTGGAGTGCTAAAGTTTGTCAAAACACATAAAGGAACCAAAGAATAAATGTTTTTAGGATTGAAGTGATAAAATAACATCTCTAACAGATTGCATTTTACATTAAGTTGCATGTCAATATCTTAAAAACAGGGCAACTATAATAATCCAAATGTATTTAGTTTACAGTTTATCTATGAAGAATTTAGCAAACAGCCAAAAATGAATGACTTCTAAACCTTAACACATAGGCTACACGAAGATTTATAGTTTGTAGTTCCTTCTTCTACTATATTTTGCACTTTTCTATTTTATCTTCTTCCTCTGACATGCACACTTCAATACAGAAAAATAGAAATAACTCTATATTGGCTGTGGGATTCAAAAAGCCAAACAAACTTGAATTTATTTCAGCATTTTTCTACTGTTTGAAACCAACAGTGAATACAGCTCTTTTCTATTTTAATAAATATTTAGTAGGTCAATATCTTGTACGGCTACTGCAGGTAAAAAAACCGAAAATAAAATGAATAAACAAAAAATCCCATTGGTAGTGCAGCCGGTATATTACCCCGGAAATACTTCCTTATTCACGGCTTTTAACCCTTTCATGTTGCGTCCTTTGCTCCGTTAATTTATGATTATTTTTAAATATTTGAAGTCATCTGTCATACGGTGTAGCATCAGTGTTTAGTTTTAATTGTTTCGTTAAAGCAAAAATACCACTGTGGCAATGCTTCGGTTTGAACTCGACGTAAGAGCGCGCAGCGTGCGTCTGACGTCACTGAAGAGTTCCGCCAGCGAGATAAACACCTTTTTGTAAGATGAATGCAATCTTTGCCACACGGAGTGGAATAAGTGTTTTTAGTTCCCACTGAAAAGACTTACCGCCCGACGCGTTAAATTTACAGTAAAGCGTGACAAAATTAACACAGCATTTTCATCGGAAATTTCATTTATTAAAGTGCAAACAATTTACAACCAAAAATGCCGTATGTCTTCTTTGTTGTCGTTTTTTGTTGTTCTTGTTAAATAGCAAAAATGTAAGTTAAATAGTTTTTGTACTTTTGCACCTGCTACAAATTTGTTGAAATAGTATCAAGTGAAATTAACACGCTAATTACGTTGAATGGGAAAGATTGTGCGACTATGTGAAGGAAAGTGACCCAAAGCGGAAGTGGGTGGGAGGGATTCCTCTTGCCTCGCACGGATTTTTTTTGTGTGCCATCGTTTCTCTCTGTGCTCTCGTTTTGTGTGTTGGGGGGATGGGGTCGTGCCGAGGATGCGAGACTCCAAATATTTACCACTTGGCTAACTAAATATCTTTATTTTCGATCTGTTTTTGTCACATATAAAACCCCCCTTGGGCTTCGCATGAGGTTAGGTGGAGGCCGGCGTTTTTAAAGTGGATTATTTGTCGTCCACCATACGCTTAAAAAGTCGACAAAATGTATTCTCCTGGAGGTAAGTGCTACCATTAGCATCGGCTAAGTGATGCATTTCTTGCCAACATTGCCCCAAATTGTTGCTGATATATACTCGGTTCTTGTTTTAGGTAGCTAACTATGACAAAACAAGCTATTTACCGACGTTTGTGTTCTTATCTGAGGTGGAGGCGTTAGCAGGAGAACCAAGCTTAGCTGTTAGCCAAGTTAGCTTTAGCGTTTTTCCCAACTTAGTAAACTCCCGTCTCTGCCATTTCGAGGAGGAATACGTTCTCTGAGCAAAGCATTTATTCTTGAATAGACAAGACATTGTTTCTTTTGTGTTTTACGGTTCAGCACGCAAAAATGTAGTAAAAGCAGCATTTGCCGGCTGGCCATGTTATTTAATCCCATCACCAATGCTTAGGTTGTAGTCCATTTGTGCAGGTTGAGTTTTTCAAATGTTTCTATTTTCATTGCTTTACAGACGAGATATTTTCCCTGAGGCCAACATTTACATTATGATCCATTACTTTTTAAAAGTAATGGATCAGTTTAGTCCACCCTTCTTAATAAAGAAATGTATGTAAACCGTGTCAAAATGCTATTATTTGACGTCCTAAATGTAATTTAAGATGGTTCCAAGGTTAATTTATTTAAAAATGTAAACTAATTACGTTTAGTTAAGGAAAGCATGCTTATTTTTGTTTTGATATGTGGGTCAGGCTTTTAAAAAAATGTAGGCTGAGTGTAAAAAAAGTCTGCAGAATGGTCAACATGTTAGCAAATCCTAAAGAGTCCAAGTAAAGATGTACTCCCATTCGCCACTAACACAACCTGTTTATAATGAAAATTAAAAAAAAAGGGCTCCAGAATCTATTTTGCATAATAGCTTGCTGAGAAATATATCTTTGCTATTGACAAGACAAAAAAAAGTTGTAAAAAGTCAAAGGTTTTTAACATTTCAGGCATCATAGCATACATCTTCAAGTTAAACAGCAGTAGCATTTATGAATTGTGTTGCGCAGAATGGGTGGCTTCATTCATGTTAGATTGCCAACTTGTTTAATCCCTCCTGCGTGTTCACAGATAAGACTTCCTTCATTGTAGGCGACAGTGTTGGAAATGATAAGAGAGCCGGACCTGAAATAAACCAAGTCCTCCCAACTCAAATACACATCTTAAATCGAGGAGCACACTTTACGTTTTCTCATTTTGCATAAAAGCACTGAGCTGGTTGATTTTTTTTTTTAAGCTTTCAGGAGTAAAAGCAGATATGTGCTTTGTGTTGAGTGTTCATTTTTACTTATTTGCATTTAACTAAAAGGTGCTTGAGCTCAAGTGTGATTTTTTTTTTTTAAATTTATTTACTTCATTTATAACATGTCGTTTTCCTCTGCTCCAGTTGGTGAGGTTCTTGAGAGGCCCCGTTCCTCTGGGTCGATAAGTTCTGGTAAGCTTTCTCCCAAATTTTGTCTTTAAAGCCTTACACCGGTCCTAGTCATAACATGGTTAAAGTGGGAATGCAGTAGTTTTTTTTTTTGTTTTTTTTTTTGTTTTTTTTTTGCACACTTCAAGCATTATAAAAGGCACTTTGCTGAAGTGCAGTTGAACTTCTGGTCTCATTATGAAATTATTAAGAAGATATGTCACAGAGCTTTATTGTTGGATGGGAAAGTTTGCAATTTTATGTGAGGAACTACTTCATTTTTCTGTTCTGAGAATGGCTCAGTTTTGCAGAGGAATATGTTTACATTGCAGAGAAACCTTCATTTTAAATCCAACTCATCATGTGTGTGTGTACACACATGCTTTTAATAATAATTTACATCGCCAAAAATGTGAACTATTAATGCCACGTTAAAGTGTTTGTACACAAACTGAGTGTATTTAATGTTGAACTGGCATCAGCTGTAAAATTGCTAATAGAGTTTTAACATTTCGATGGATCAGGACACATTCAAGAGGTATTTAAAAAAAAACGGGCGACAGACATTGACTGATGTTTGAGTCGGTCGGCCGTCTCGGTGCATCAGGGTCATTTCTGGGTGTTTGTAAGAATCGACAGAGCTGGAACGGGAAGATAAGGCAGTGAAGAACTGGTGTCCTCCGACAGACTAAATATCTTAAGTTGCAGATAAGGAACTTCTTGGATGAGCACGACTACCAGTTGTAAAATAAAACACCTTTTAAGAGTTAAAGATGGAGAAGGTCCACGGTCGAAATTAGGAATGCCTAAATGCTGTTAGACCACTCATCCTTCAACTTTCACTCACTTGGCTCATAGTAGCCAACTTATTATAAGTGTGCTTGTGATGAAAAGTAGATGCTTTTATATAAAGCCCATATTCAAATAAAGAAGTAACTCACAATGAATTATTCCAGTGAAACATAACTTGCTTTCTGATATTTGTAAAACTTGTTTTACTAGAAACTGGTTTTTGGAGGTATAAAATTATCTTATTTCTGCTTATTATCGTCTTAGAAACAAACTTGCACATTTTCAAGTCAACTTTGTTGTATGGTTTTTAAAGGCTTTTTTTTTTTGTATTTTTTTAATATTGCCATCCTAACTGTGAGTTTTGATTCCCTTGTTTTAGACCCCCCATCTTCCCCCTTGCCAGAATATGTGTTCAAGCCACCATCACGGCCAGATTTTGGCACCATGGGCCGGGCAATAAAGCTCCAGGCCAACTTCTTCGAGATGGAAATCCCCAAATTGGAGGTCTATCATTATGATATAGACATCAAGCCTGAAAAATGCCCCAGAAGGGTCAATCGGTGAGTTCAGATTGTTCATTTTGTCTGTGGATTAGTGAGCGCGGACCTTTGGGCGTCGCTGTGATCCTTCTTCTGTTTGTCCTCAGTGAAATTGTGGAGCATATGGTCCAGCACTTTAAAACTCAGATCTTTGGAGATCGAAAGCCGGTGTACGACGGAAGGAAAAACCTCTACACTGCCATGCCTTTGCCCATAGGCAGAGACAAAGTATGAGCTTTGCTTCACATTTAAAACCTGCCTTTTTGAATCAGACCAAAGAACTCACCTCTGCTGTCGTTTTGCTTGTCTTCCTCACAGGTTGAGCTCGAAGTGACAATTCCAGGTGAAGGCAAAGACCGCAGCTTTAAAGTGTCCATCAAATGGATGTCCTGCGTTAGTCTGCAGGCTCTGCACGAGGCGCTGTCAGGACGGCTGCCCAGCGTTCCCTTTGAAACGATTCAAGCCTTGGACGTGGTTATGAGGCATTTGCCCTCTATGAGGTTTGTTCTACATTCATTGTTTTGTTAATTTGTCCTTTAAAATGTGTCCAGATGACCGTACTGACCTTAAGTTTTAGTTAAAACACAGGTCTGTGTACTTTACCTTATCTAAAGATCCTAAACACTTTTTAACACCAACATGTTTGTTCCAGATACACCCCGGTGGGACGCTCTTTCTTTACTCCCTCGGAGGGATCCTCAAACCCTCTTGGCGGTGGCCGAGAGGTGTGGTTTGGTTTCCACCAGTCTGTCAGGCCTTCTCTCTGGAAAATGATGCTCAACATTGATGGTGAATATGCAGCTTTGGCAAAAAAATAAAAAATCGGCAGACGCTAAGCTGTTTCCATAAGTCTTAACCGTGCGCTTGTTTTGTTTGCAGTTTCTGCCACTGCTTTCTACAAGGCTCAGCCTGTGATCGAGTTCATGTGTGAAGTTTTGGATTTCAAAAGCATCGAGGAGCAACAGAAGCCTTTAACAGACTCCCAGCGTGTGAAATTTACAAAAGAAATCAAAGGTCAGTAAGACTTGAGAGAAACGAGGCTTTTTTTACCGTTGGCTGAAGATGTTTTTTTTTATTTAAAGGAGTTTTAATTTTGTTCTAATTTAAGTTTTCACAGATAAGTAGAGCAGGTTGTCTCACATTTTTATAAGAAAGTCTAGTTCAGCATTTCCCCTCTTCTATTCAGTTCTTTTAGTTGTTTTACTCTGTCTGTGGAATAAAAAAAAAAAACAAATGCCGTGGCCTTTAACGATTTGCTTATATTTCCTTAGTTTGGGGCTTTTTTTAACCTCTGTTATTGTCGTTGCCCTATTTAGGCCTGAAGGTTGAGATCACTCACTGTGGGCAGATGAAAAGAAAGTACAGAGTTTGCAACGTGACCAGAAGACCAGCCAGCCACCAAACGTGAGAACGATCTCTTTATTTATCCTCAGTCTCTTTGATTTAATGTTCTTAAAGTCACAAACGAGCAAGCCGAAGGAATGAGTGTTTTTCTGTGTTGCTTTAGGTTTCCCTTGCAGCAGGAAAATGGCCAAACTATTGAATGCACAGTAGCACAGTACTTTAAAGACAAGTACAAGCTCATCCTGCGATACCCCCACCTCCCGTGTTTACAGGTGGGACAAGAGCAAAAGCACACCTACCTCCCTCTAGAGGTAAGCCTCACCTGCTTGTTAGATTGAAAGTAGTTTAGCGAAGAAAAACGTCCTTTTTGGTGGTGATTTTTCTTTCAAACTTCTGTTCCTCGTTCCTCCAGGTGTGTAACATTGTGGCGGGACAGCGCTGCATCAAAAAGCTGACCGACAATCAGACCTCCACCATGATCCGAGCCACAGCCCGATCAGCACCGGACCGTCAGGACGAGATTAGTAAACTGGTACAGCAGCAGGAGACACGTGTTTACTTGGTGCCGCTGAGATGTTAGTTCTAACCCGGAAACTGATTCAGAAACTTTCAAAGTTAAAAAAATGTGGGTTTTTTTTTTTGTAGCCTGAGCAGCTTTCCAAGATGGAGAGCACAAAGTGTTTTTATCGTGGTCAGCAGCTACAGGCCAGGATTAACCGTGTTCAGTAACATCACACAAAGATGACAAACCAAACAGTTTGCAGGCTGGCCAGCACTGAAAACACAAAAAAATCTTGTAGTAATATTACTTGCATCTGCTCAACACAACTAAAGTTGCAAAACAAAATAAAATTCTAATGTGGGGAAGCAATAGAAAGGAGTACACCTGGAGAGTTAGTTGGTGCTTTCAGGTCGCAGGAACATTTTTGCATTTCTTTTATTTTCACGCTGCAGGAACTGTTGCTGCTCAGTTCATTTATAGGTTCTTTTTTTAAGCCCATGAATGTCTAAAGGGGCGTGATCGATTCAGTTTTGAGCATGAAACGAGTCGAATGCTCACCCATTCTCTGCCCCATTTAAGGCTGCATCTGTACTGTAAGTGTTTTCTTGTGCTAATGCGGAAGAATTGCTCACAGTTGCCAAAGTGAAACAAAACACAGAGAAGTGGGGTGTAGCCTTCGAGCCTGTGTGCACTGGAAGAAATGCTGTGAGATTTTTGAAACCGGGGTGGCACAATCAGATAATTATTAGTTTCTGTTTAATTTAAAGAAGTCTTCAGATGGGTTCAAAAGGTTTGCAGATTTCAAATTTTTTTAGATTCACCCATCACTGAAGCTCAAACTACATCAGCTACTACATCCAAACAGATTGTGGAAACGTGCAGCAGAACACAGCAATGCCTGAAAATAAACACAAAATGCTTCTGTATAATTTTAATTATATATAAATATTAATGAGGAACTTGGAAGGTTTATCTATTTTATATTTCTTCTTAAATTGTCTTTGTTATTCATTCGAAAGAAAACTGCTAAAACTGAATTTACTTCTAGGTTTGTTTGTTCTTCTCAGACCTCTGGTATAAATTATGATCCGTTGTGCCTCCTGGCGTTCTTTCTACTTCCAATTTCAAGCTTGTGTTTTTAAAAAAACACACATACTTTGCTGTAATTCGTGACATACAAAAGCTGTAGCTCTGATTGTTCTGTGAGTGTCAACACAACGTGGCCGCTCTCGCCAACAGCTGCGGCTTTTCTTTGGCAGCGACAAAGCAAATAAGAAAGAGTCATAGTTCCTAAAACGGTGCTGTAGAGCAACTAACACCTGACTCAAAAAGGCCAAAAGAAGTAGCTGTGTGCTTCTTGCATTGAGTGATCAACACCTTTCGTCTAATTTTCATTTATTGATGATGTACGGTTATTGCCTCTAAGTGAACGATTTTCTTCTCTTTTCACCAGATGAGAAGTGCCAACTTCAACACCGACCCGTATGTCCGAGAATTCGGCGTGATGGTGAAGGATGAAATGACAGAAGTGAACGGGCGTGTCTTGCAAGCACCTTCAATACTGTACGGCGGCAGGGTACGTTGATAAAAGCCATGCCTCTGCACCTACTTCAACACGGTTCTCTGAAGTTTTAAGTTGTTTCGGATTAACTCTGATGTAGTGACGAGCATTTATACGATTGCTGGTTTTACAATTTGCAGAACAAAGCAATAGCCACACCAATCCAGGGAGTGTGGGACATGAGGAACAAGCAGTTCCACACCGGTATCGAGATCAAAGTGTGGGCCATCGCCTGCTTTGCCCCACAGAGACAGTGCACTGAACTCCTGCTTAAGTAAGTGAGCCTCACAGACTCTATTTGCCCCAGCATAGAGCGGGAATGTTTTTAGGTTCTTATGTTTGTGCTTCTGAATAAATGGTCAAACTTTAAGAACCATAAAATAAGCTGATTAGCAGCTCCTTTTGCTTGAACTTACCAGAGAGCCTTCACCAGGGTGCTTCTCCTTTTGTTAGAGCTTTCACAGATCAGCTGAGGAAGATCTCCCGTGATGCCGGGATGCCCATTCAAGGTCAGCCCTGTTTCTGCAAGTACGCCCAGGGAGCCGACAGCGTGGAGCCAATGTTCAGACACCTCAAGTACACCTACCAGGGTCTGCAGCTGGTGGTGGTCATCCTTCCTGGGAAGACCCCAGTCTATGGTGAGGGAGCCATTTATAATGTCTTTTTACTTTGTCAAATCTGCTGTTTGTGGTTTTTATGTTTGGTGAGTCTTCAATAAAGATGCATAACTTTATCTTTGAAGAAATATCGACTTTTTATTTTTTATTATCTTCACCAAGACTTTAATTATGTGGATTGCTATGTTCTCATAGTTGGGATCTTTTTGGTGTTGTTGACATATCTCCACACAGTTTGAAATAATAAAGTTTTGCTCTGTTCTCATAATTTTCTATTTGCTTTTCTACTTCCTTCTTTCAGCTAAGTTAATAAACAAATAGAAGGAATTCCTTCATTATATAAATTGTATTTATAACAGTTTTTTTTTGTTTCCAACAAAATGGACCTCCAGTGTCTTTGTTCCTAAAATGTCTGTAATCAGTAATTGAATGTGTATAACATTTCCCCCTTGTTCTGTATTTTACAGCTGAGGTGAAACGCGTTGGAGACACCGTGCTTGGAATGGCCACGCAGTGTGTCCAGGTGAAAAATGTCCAAAAGACAACCCCTCAGACTCTCTCCAACCTCTGTCTGAAGATCAACGTCAAGCTGGGCGGCGTCAACAACATCCTGCTCCCACAGGGCAGGTTAGCAGAACCCCTACATGAACTGTATCATAAAAGCACATTCTTAGATTAAGCAAAACACCTGGAACGTTTTCCTTTGCGTGACAGAGTTTGTCTATAAATGCTGCTTTGTGTGTCCCTGTGCAGGCCGCTGGTGTTCCAGCAGCCAGTGATCTTCCTGGGTTCAGATGTGACTCATCCACCTGCAGGAGATGGAAAGAAACCTTCTATTGCTGCTGTAAGTAACTTTACACAACATTAAGACGAATTAACAGCATTGTTACCTTTTTAAATTAGAAAAATTGGATGATTCGTACTATAAAAACAAAGGACAGTAGATGATTAATTAAGTTAAGCCTAAAACAAGTGAATAATTTACATTTTAGCTGATTTGTTTTACAATTTCCAGTTGCTCTAAGATAAAACTCGCAGTTTAAATGAGTCAAAGTGGTGTACGCTTTTAGTGAACTTCAAGCAGTTCAAGGTAAAAGATCTTTCTGAACTGTCACCTGTTTATATATATCGAATATTTTCTTCTTCTACTTCTGAAGCATAATGGGATATGTAGTCCCTTCTATTAAATGTCCACAAATAGTCTGTTTTAAACCAGACATTAACTAAATCTCTGTGAAACAACAGCTGCAACTAAAACTAGTAAAATATATTAAATTATAATAGCCCAAATAATAAGTCATGAACAAATCCCGGTTAAAACCAAACAGATTCTCAACACGATACCAAAAAAAGATCTTTTAAGTAGTTGATTTATGTGCTTACGTTTGTTAAATATCGTTCCACATCAGGTGGTTGGTAGCATGGATGCCCATCCCAGTCGATACTGCGCCACGGTGCGGGTGCAGCAGCACCGTCAGGACATCATCCAGGATCTGGCCAACATGGTGCGAGAGCTGCTGATCCAGTTCTACAAGTCCACACGCTTCAAGCCCACCAGAATCATCTACTATCGAGATGGCATCTCCGAGGGCCAATTTAGTCAGGTAGCACCAGCGATGACACAGAAAATAAACTGTAAAAGTCGAAACATCATTTAGGAAGTACTGTTATAAACACGTCTGTTTACATGTACCTTGTTTTTTATGAATGTCAATTATAGCTTATGTTTATTATCATTATGCTTTCTGCTCTACTAGTTGATTTCTAAGATCTTTTACTTTAATAAAACAACAACAGGTTCTTCAACATGAGCTGCTGGCAATCCGCGAGGCTTGCATCAAACTAGAGAAGGATTACCAGCCTGGAATCACCTTTGTAGTTGTACAGAAGAGACACCACACGAGGCTGTTCTGTGTGGACAGAAATGAGAGGGTCAGTATGAGTTTGTTGGTAATTCATCAGTTTTATAACCATTTAGCTGAATAATGATACTAAGTATACATATTTAATATCAGGTCATGTAATTTTTGGATTAAATTGTGCTGACATCGTAAGTGCTAAAATGTCCTTTTTTTTCTTGTCCATGAAGTTCTAGTAAAAATATATGTCCAGCAATCTTGCCTTTAGTTTCTAATGAAAATTCCTGGAAAGATATTAGGCTTCAGCAGTCTCGACTCGGCAAAACATTTTGCTGTGGATTTGCGCAGGTTGGAAAGAGCGGCAACATCCCTGCAGGCACCACAGTGGACACCAAAATCACTCACCCGTCAGAGTTCGACTTCTACCTTTGCAGCCATGCTGGCATTCAGGTAACATCAAGACGGCGGCGTTTTATTACGTAACGTTGGTCGTGAGTTCTCGCATCAACAGTGTATATTCGTTCCTCGCAGGGAACTAGCAGACCGTCTCACTACCATGTGCTGTGGGACGACAACCACTTCTCATCAGATGAGCTGCAGGTCCTCACTTACCAGCTCTGCCATACCTACGTGCGCTGCACTCGCTCGGTTTCCATCCCAGCGCCGGCCTACTATGCTCATTTAGTGGCTTTCCGGGCTCGCTATCACTTGGTGGACAAAGAGCACGACAGGTAAGCCCCTGAATGTTAGGCTCCTCTGAGAAGTTTGTTTCTTTTTATTAAACAGGTGGAAATCAAGCTCTATCAAATCAGCACTGCCACCATAGATTGTTCGCATATGAATTTAATTTTCTTTTTCAGTGCGGAGGGCAGCCATACATCAGGCCAGAGCAATGGGCGTGACCAGCAGGCCTTGGCCAAGGCTGTCCAAATCCACCAGGACACCCTGCGCACCATGTACTTTGCCTGAAAGCACCTCGCAGTCCCAGGTTGGCGTGGGCGAGACCCCACAGACGGAACCCACTACTCCCCGCTGTCAGCTGTACATACCATCAGAGTGGTTTCATATCCCCCTGCCTAACAAACCTATCAGTGGCTCATAAGTCGACAATTGTACCCCTAAACCCCATGAAAATGAAGCCATCTATTAGACTTTAGAAGGCGATTTTAGCAGAAAGAGGTTTGATTGACCTTTTTTATGTTTGTTTGGAGTTTATTTTCAGTCGTGTGGGCAAAGACGTTAAAGTTTGACAAAAAGAGATTGTTGAATTGGAAAGCAGCGGGCAGTTACATTTTACATCTTTAATTTGGAAGCCTCTAGTCTTTTTACGTTTTTAGTTTGCCACAGCCTTGGTGCTTAAGGAGAGAAGACAGTTTTATAAAATGAGAGGTTCCACTTGCTGATTTTACGCCTAGTATTTTACTCGTTTGACAAGCATTCAATGAAAGTACAGTGCACTGACCAGGATGGGTACTTCAAGAAAGACAAAAGTACTTAATCTGTTGATTTATTAATGTTAGATGTATGTTTTACTTCCACATTGGTCATTCTGTGCTGGGGAAAAAGTGCCATTTGGGACCAGCTTTCTTTCTTTTTTTTAATTTTTGGTTCAAATCTGTCAGCCCATGTCAGGAGTTTCAGTATTCGATCAATCTCTGCCAAACCTGGTGACAGCTGGAGGATTAATTTCATCCCAAAGACGTTTAATGTTAGGAGACTGAAAGGATACCAGCTCTGTCCCCCTCGGGCCCAGTTAGTCTGAACCAGTAATTCTCAAAAAAATAAAAAAAAAACAACCTCGGCGTAGTGGGACTGGATCCCAACAATGTATTCTGAGCCGTGCTGATAAAGACACAAGATCTAGAACTGAACAGGGGAACGTGATAAACATCCACGCGGTTCCTCTTTATTGTACTTTTTTTTTTTTTAGTATTTTAGTTGTTTTTCTTTTAGTCTTCAAAGAATATGCATGTAGCTGAAATGTTTTAGACATGTAGACATTTTTAGTAATTGTTTTTCCTCTCTGACACACCTCAACCCCAGTTTTTTAATTTTATTTTATTGTGTGTGTGTGTGTGTGTGTGTGTATATATATATATATATATATATATATATATATATATATATATATATCAGCAGAAAGGTGTTTTCTACAGCATCCTTGTGAGATCGGTGTTATCTGCGTGGCTTCTCGGTATCCGGGCATTCGGTATAGTGGAACTAAAGCTGCAGCTTTTTTTTTTTTTGTTTTTCTTTTAAGATTGAAACTGATCGAAATTCAGTAAAAGAACCTCTTACGTAGAGTTTGCTTCAAGAGCTGAGAGCAGTCGCCGCACAAAAAGAGCTCGGGGTTTATGCAACTTAGTTTTTGAAAGTCTTTTTACTAAACCGTAAAATTTGCTTAAAAAGGTATATTTTGGATAAGCTTTCAGTGGAGACTGCTGAAACATTTTCGAGGACTTTTTAAAGACTGGCCCACGTTTTGTCTAAATTGACTCCTTTGTATACATGTTTGAAATTCTCTCGCCTTCAGGATCTTACTAATGAAATTCGTACTTCGTAACCTCCCGCTTTTTAGTTTCACTAAGCGACGCCGGTGAATGTCCGTCGTCTCTGAAGGCATCCAAGTGTGTACTTTCTAACTATGCATCATTTGTAACAAAGAGATTTAGCAGTGGGCCGTCCCACGTGAATTTGGATCATTCATAGAGGTAGACAATCAGGGCTTTCATTTTGTTTTTCATTCTGAAATGTTTCTCAGCATCTAGAGTTAGTGCTTGTCAGCGTCTTCATGCTTTTACAGGATGAAGTATTTTATGTGGTCGTTTGTAGATTTTATAGCCTAAGAATAAATCGGGTGTATCCTTTTTTTTTTGTAACACACAATCTCTCGTGGCCAAACAAGATTAGCAAACTTTACACGACGACGATTCAAAGACACAGAAAAGCACAAAAGGACTTTTTTTTTTGATTCGAGGTGCTAGACATTTTCACTGTAAAATCACCGTAAATCCTCACTGAACTCGTCCACGCGGCTTTTTGTCTTTTCTTTTTTTTATTTGTTTAGTTGTGGGCCAAAAAAAACAACAAAAAAAAACAGCAAAGATGCTTCATCGTTTTGAGGATCCTCTGTTTTCTGTAAAGCAACTAGAAATCTGACTGACTGTGTTTGTGGGACATTCTAAAAAAAAACAAGCAAACAAACAAAAAAAAGAAATTATGTACTTGATATTTTACTGTTATGATGTCAATGTTGTTCTTATCGGTGCTGGTCTCACAACATGTAAATTTGGATGCACTTTTACTAGCAGAATATGGGTATAATGTTGTGTTTTTCCTTATTGAAACCGAAGGCTCAGCCATATTGTGTGACACTGGTGTAATTGCATGGAAATGGCCGTGTGTTCTACCTCTTGTTACCTGTTTTAAGTGTTATGGTAACATCACACTGCTGGCCATTTCCTTATAATTACCCTCGCCATCTTATCTAATTGGCGTCGCTTGAGTCTTGCATCGACTGTAGAGGTTTGAAACGCTTGGCGTGCTTGATGGCGAATGCGCTTTTTTTCTTTTATTTTGCTTTGTTTTTATCGGTTTGTTTAGTGGCATATAGTGGGGTTTTTTTTTCCTCCTTCTTTAGTTTTCCTTAAACCGAAGAGGCAGAATGTTTTTTAAGAGTTCTGCGTGTTAAGCTGTACGACCAAATTCATCAACTGTGCTTTCACACAGCTTTCCCAGCTTTTTGTGCGTTTTTAATTCTATGCACCACTCAAGTGATGTTTTTATTTTTATCGACACCTCGATTTTCCCAACTTGAGCAGCGCAGCAACAAACGGCAGCTTCTCCTCGGTCCGGACAGAGTAAACGTATGACTGCTGATTTGACATTTAGTTGTATCCTAAAGGAAAGCGAATAATTCTCTGCGAATGACTCTGAAAAGACACTTTATTCAGGTGGGATTGAAATGCATCACTTCCTGCTTTTAGAGGCCTTATTGCAGCCCCACTCTGGGTCAGGTTCTAAAAAATGGGAGAACTCGTCTCCACGCTCACTTCTTTGAGGATCCAGTTTCCGGTCTCTCTGTGGGACATTTTAAGTATCTGGCGTGTGAACTGTAGGTTCCCGGTTTTCCCTGGCAGATCTCACATTTTAAAAAAGAAAAATCGAAGCAACTTGAAACCTTTTTTGCGCAGCGTTTTAAGGAGGAGTTGGCGTTCTGTTGTTCCTGCTTCTTCACGCTCTCTGTTACGTACACCAGCACCTTATAATACCACATCAGAATGACATTGCTTTCTTTGGACTCCCGATTACTATAATAAATATATATTTTTGAACAATAATACATTTGCACTAAATAAACAAGACTAATCTTTGTAGCTGTTGATGCGTTAAGGATATTTATCAAAAGGACAAAACTTGCCGCCACCTTTTTTTTTTCTCGTTTGGCATTAGGGGCTTTTGAAAGTCAAAGATGCAACAGGACAGAGACGGCAGTAAAACAGAAATGTTGTGTGTAGTTCAGTGGGAAGCTTGCCTTCTTGTGTAGAGCTGTTTTGTATAAAACAGTTTGGAGGATTGTAAGGATTTCGTGGTCCTGCTCGTTTGGATGCCAAAGGTCTGGAAATGAATCAGGAAGGTCTTCGTCGAAAACTGTAAACTTCGAGCTCCTTTGAAATGCTTTCGAAACGCCTGGAGTGCCGAAGACTTTACTGGATGAATATATGTTTAGATGTGTAAAAATGCACAAATTTTCCCGAAGATATTTTTTTTCTTTTCAGAAGAACTAAAACCGCGACAGCAAAGAGGTACTAGGACTGCGTTAGGAACTAATTAACATATCATAAGTTCAGCTAATCAGTACGTTAATAAAACATCTTTTTATGGTGCATTAGTCGAGGCTTCGACGTTTTAGGTTTAGTCCTCAAACCCTCTGTATCGTCTTGTCTCGCGTCTCTGCTGCTCACGTCTCCCCGTGGAGAGAGTAGAACTGATTTATTATTTTTTCCCGTCTTTAAAAAAGTAATGAATGTAATTAGCGTGTGTGTGGTTTGTATTATTGTAAAGGCCAGTCGAGCATTTAATCTTAAAAAAAAGCGATTTATCTTTTAGTTTTATTTACTTCTCTGCTAGCTCGATGATGTAGACAACATGGCAGATATTAGGACTCTTGTTTTGACTGACTGTTTCGAAGACCAACAAGTCCCACTGGTGCAAAGAATAGTTTCTGCTCTGGTGTAATGCTTTTCTCTGTGTGTGTGTGTGTGTGTGTGTTTGTAAATTACAAGGTGTGTGATCCTGTTTGCTGTTGGATTAGTATATTTTTTTATGTGCGTGTGCTTCAGCCTGATATTCCCTCCCAGCCCTTCGACAGTTTTTCTTGTGTATCATATTAGCCTGGTGCCACATGGAGCGATGCTGGTGTTTTTCTGTTTTCTTTTTTTTTTTTCTCTCTTTTACTTTGGTCAGTCTTGTCGTCGGCAGGTGTTTTATCCGATTTTAAAGAGTAGAACTTTCTGAAACATTGTGATCTCTCTCTCTCTCTCTCTGAAAGTCACTATGCCAACCACTTCTAGCCGTGCGACAGCAATGCAGTGGCGTCCACAAGGTCTCTCTTTTTTTTTTTTGCCACCGTTGACATCTACAAGTCTCAGTTTTTGACCTAATTCAAATGGGATAGAGCCATTTCCACTCTCTTCCACTTCGTAGCTTTAAATACGAGCCACCTGCCTTGTTTCAGACCTTAATATCTTGGCGTGTACCACAACTATGTGTTTGAAGACGTTTGTGCCCCCAAGAAAAAGGCACCATCTCCAGTCCTGAGTTTCCACACGAAGCGAACAGTTCGCAGCTGCGTTCAGTGGAGGGGGGAGGAGGGGGCAAACATCCGTGTCGTGCTAACGCCGATCTTTAATAAGAAACTGTTACAGAGCTCCAACCCAGTGCCGCCGAGCGGATCGTCACGCATCCAGCCATGCAAGAGCAACGTGGGTGTCATTCCAGAGCATTTCTAGCCTCGACCGAAGGCTTTTTTCCTTCTTTTTTTTTTTTTTTATCTCCAAACTCTGAAAAGAACTACCTCAGAGCAGCTCCTGGTGCTAGAGACATATATTATCCCGTACTGAAGAGGAATGGCAACAAACTCTTGTAGTGACCAAACTGATGCAAGCCAATATCGCGTGAGAGCACTGTGCTGGTTTCTGAACCTTTTAACGGATGGGTCGCTTTGGTTGAGTACACTTTTTCCCTTTTTCTTTTTTCCCAAGGGGACCAAATCATTGGTATGGTTTTGTGCAAAGTCGCTCGTCAGGACGGTGACAGAAACAAGCCGGCATCTATGCCTGGATCTGTCGAACGTGCCATCTCAGTCCGCGGGCTTCAGATTATTGGTCTTCACAGTGGAACAGTTGGCTGTTTAAATGGAAAGACGAATAACTTGGTGGTTTGATTTTAAAAACCAGCATTTCCCATTTTAGTCCCCCCCCCCTTTTTTAAGTGTTTTTAGCCACGCCTAGAGATCGGATGCAGTTTTTTTTCGTTTTTTTTCCCGCCGTTTCAACCCAGAACCGCAATAAAACGTGGACTCGGGTCCACTCCTTCTGTGCTATCGCTTCTACTCGGCGCCGCTTTTTTGTTACAAGGTTTGCATGTGACATTCAACAAAGGGAAACTTAAACCTCCGAGCATATATATATATATATATATATATATATATACATTAGACTCTCACCGACTCATTCAACGAAAGGTACACGTGACTGTGTGTGTCGTCAGTTGTCTCCAGACTTCACCGGCGCCGTGAACGCCCAGTTTCTGTGTGCCTTTTCTGGTCGAATCTCTCCTCTCGGTCCGCTCACACCTTTGGGGCTCGTAGTAACATTTTTATTTTGCGTAAAAAGAGTCATCTCTGTTTTTTTTTTTTTTGTATTAATCATGCAACCTAGCATGTAGATGCTGCATAGAACGATCAGTATTTTGTGTTTGCACTTTCAAAGCAGTCTGTCTCTCAACAAAAAAAAAAAAGAAAGAAAAAAAAAATCAAAAGACGCCCACACGAGGTCGGGCACAAAGTAAAAAAAAAAAAGAAATAACTGACGAGGTATTTTATGCTATCAATAGGAATTATAAGGAATAATATGACTTTGAGAAGCTTTTCTAAAAAGGTTGTTATATCTATATATATATTGGTGAAGTACCTCAGAAGCCTGATATATGCTGCATTGACTCTTTGTTCTTTTTTTTTTTTGGTTTTATGTCCCCTCCTCCGTAGTGTACTTCATATTGTTGAGTAACGTTTCCCGCCTCGGGAGGTTTGAAAGTCACGACCGGCTGCGCGCATGCCTCGACCAGCACACCCGACACTTCCCTTTTCTCATCTGTGTGGCCAAAAAAAAAAAAAAAAGAAAACACAACAAACTAATCCTTTTATACAATCAGTACTTTTCTTTAAATACTCCTCGACTCAAAAAGCGTCTAGTTTTTGTTCTTATTTTGTCAGCCAAAAATGATTATGTGGAGTTGATGTTTAACGTGACTGTTGACTCAGGTACTGCCATATCTGCTCCCCCCTCCTCCCCTCCAACACTTTTGTCTTAAAGTAGCCTTGGAGCTACATGCGAGGTTCCCATTTGGCCTTAAAAGTTGAAGAAATTATGCACTACAGTTTCCTGGACCTGAGCGGCAGCTTTTATTCCCTCGTATTTAAAGCAAGTCCACGTCGTCACGCGACCTACCTCCCACGAATGTAGCCTGTCCCAGAGTCCAGCCGACTGCGAAAGCGTTTTTTTTTTTCCGTTTAAGGGAGATGGACAATCGTCTGTAGACTCGTTAACATTTATTTCTTTTCCTCCCCCTCCCATTTTGTACCTTTTTTTTTTTTTTTTTATTTTGTGCGTTTTTATTGTAAAACCACGAAGAAGCGAAGCGACCAAAGTCTCTTGGCAAAGGCGGGCAGCGTGAATTCAAACCTCCCTTTGATTTTTCTCCTTTTGTCCCTTTTTATTTAAAAAAACAAAACAAACAAAAAAAAATACCACAAACATGCCAAAACTGAGTTTGCTGTCTGTTCTGTTCTCGTGAGGGTTTTCATGTCGCCGAAATAATCAGTTCACATCCAATGCTAAGCTCTTTGTCCTTATAAAGTTGTAGGCTTTGATTTCTGAGTCATATTTCCTCCTTTTTTTTTTTTTTTTTCCTTTCTCCTCTCTCTTGTTTTTAAGGTAATAATTATGCTTACAGATCACAAAATAAGCTGTAAAACCCTGTTAGGACAAAAAATGTGAATATGTATCACTTAATCTAGTTCACTCTTTGGCTTGACTGTAAGTTGCGTTAATAAAAAATGTTTAAAACATGTCCTCCTTCTGTGTTTTCTTTTCCTACCTGAATGGTTTGGTTTAGGGAGAACTTTTTTCAGGCAGGTTGTTTGTGATCAACATAAAGGAGAATGCCTCAAATTTCATTTTTAGAAAATAAAAAGTGATGTAAAGGTTTATAAAATGGCGTTTATATGACTGGAGTTGGTTCAGCTGTGTCAGAATTAAACTGAATGACCTTGGTTTGATAGAACAAAGAGATATCTGCAACAGGTAAGATATTGTTTATAGATTTTCCACAGAACTCCACTTTAAAAGATCTGAACTATCCCTTAAGCATGCTACACACATTTAATACAAAAAAACTATATTTTGTGAAATTTAATCATCTTTATTACTCAGTTTCCTCATAAAAATGTAAAAACAAAGACATCAGGTTGATGAAGGAGCAGACTGACTTCAGGATTATAAAATGTTCGATACAATGCAGAAAAAGTTAATTTTTTTAACCTGAAGTGTGAGACTGTTTCAAGACTAATGTTTAAAGAAAAAAAGTTCAAACTGAGGACATACAGAAATGCTACAGTTTCACCTTTTGGCTTGGCTACGTTAATGTACCGCTTCAAATGAATTCGTTTTTAAAACTGACTCTACAGACTTCCATTTGAGGTTTTGTGCGGGATTCGGCACGCCGTGCCGCGGAACATACGGGAACGTTCAACGGGGGGCTTAGGTTTGTTTCATGTGATAAAGTTGTGACGACGTCGCTCAACGACACTGGTGGTTACAGTTGAGAATACGTTACAAAACAAAAGCCTGGGATCAAGTGGTCAAACACTACACTATACATCACAACACTGATTTTTAAAAAGAAAAAAAAAAAAAAGGTAAAAAGGCTAGACAAAATTTAAATTAGGGGTTTGATCTTCGAAAACAGACAATAAAGTTTGATCTTTGAGCACAAAAAAGGACTTCAGACCACCCAGCTGATCCACTGGAAGACGTAGTTGGACGAGTTTAGGGCCAGCTACATAAAAACACTAAAGGATTCGTTGAACACGAGGTAAAAACAGCAAAAATCACGTGCACTCCTTTGCCTTTCCTCGATCTTATGTTGAGCTTTGGTGGCATTCATGACTCCTGCCTGTCAAGGAAGGAATAAAGAACAACAAAAAATCCACTACAAAATAAAAGTATGGAACTACAACAATAAATTAAGCATTTGGTCCGAGTACATCTCAATAGTTTCATGCTCACTGAAATCCTATACTGAATAGAAAGATCTTTCATTTAAAAAAGTATAAAATAAATAAGCTCTTTCCCTTTGAGTTCTGAGTAGAAAAGGAGTTGCACGATGTGCAGGCCTAAGGAAGAGAGAGAGCGACTGGATTTCATTAAATATCTTATTTCTCAGTAGTATTTCCTCCCATTTGTCCTCGCCGTCGGTCTTTGTGGTCCGAAGCGCTCGGCGCTAGCCCTCAGTACACCCAGTTCACTGGGACCCACTGCGGCTCCGTGCACAGTGTGTCCACGGCAGCCTGTAACGCCTCGAAGGCTTTGTCCAGGTTGTCGTTGACGATGGTCAGGTCGAAGTAGTGGCTGTACGCCCTCTGGATCCGGGCGCTCTCGTCGACCGTCTTCCTCAGGTCCACGTCCTGAAAAAAGGGTGGGGAACAATGAAACTGCAAGCGTCTCTCTATATGCGTGTTTTGTTTGTCTGTCTGTTAGCAAAATATCTCATGAAGAAGTAGATAGATTTTGTTGAAACTCCCAGCAAGTAACCCCTGGATGTACCTCTAGGACTGATCAACTTTTGGAGTCAGCTTGACTCAAGACGGCTGCCACAGCTAATCGACCTTAGCAAACACAAAAATGGCGATGACTCAGCCGGTTTTACAGATACTGAGGTAAAATTTGGTGTGGTGGTAGCTGAGAGTCATTTCCGACACATACTCCAAGCACTTACAGATTGGCAGGCAATGCGCATTCCTTCAGAGAATGATAGTTTAGTTTTAAAGGTGTTCAATATAATATAGCTATATTTTAATTAGATCACTTTACTCATCACTAAAGGGAAGTTGTAAGAGTTTAAAAACATCTAGTAGACATTAAATGACTTGGATTGGACTACATACATAATCCAGCCAGAGTGATGTGAGTGTAGTTGTGGTGCACAGTGCACTTACTGTGAGCTGTTTGGTTGTGAGGCCTGCATCCACCACAGCTTTGTGCATGTCCTTGAGCGTATCGAAGTCAGGCGCTGCTATGAACACCACGTAGGGCATGAACTCTGCGGTTTTCAGCACCTTCAAGGCCTGGAGATCCACAACAGGGAACATTGCAGCCAAAACATTGGTTCTGTACCGCGCTAACAACTTCCTGGCTTTTTTTTTTTTTAAAGGTGAAGTTCTTCTCGGCGTACCTGTGGGTTGACATCCAGGATGCAGGTGCGTCCGGCGGCGACCACCTCGTGGATGGAGTCGATCTTGGTGCCGTACAGGTTGCCGTCGTACTCGCCGTGTTCCAGGAAGCGACCGGCCTTCACGTCCGCCTCCATCTCTGTCCTGGAGGTGAAGTGGTAGGAGTTGCCGTTCAGCTCCTCGTCGCGGGGCCTCCGGGAGGTATCTAAACAAAGACCGCTCTGTCAGTGCCGGCATGCGGGAAAACGGAAATTCGGTGAACGGTCAAATCCAAACAGGGCGTACATGGTATGGTGGTGCCGAAGCTCGCGGGGTGGAGGACCATCAGCCGGTTCTTTAGACTGCGTCGACCCACCCCCTGAGCGCCTATCAGAACCAGGGTCTTCCTCTGGAACGGAGGGACTTTGGCCACTTCCTCGTAGATCTGTAACTCGTGTCTGTCAAACTCTGTTTAAACACATTTTAAAAATCAACAATAAGGGAAAAAAAATGACTGAGAATCAAAAAAGGGAGTCTTCTTACCTGCATTCTTGGCTGTTAAATACATCATCTTCTTCTTCTTCTTTGCAGCTAAAGTGCCACAGAGGATTCCTAGAAAGAAAAAAAAAAGAAACATTTATTCACTTGCACAGATCTGTTATTGCAGTATCTGGCCAACAGGGGGCAGGCATGTACTATCATCTGTGTTGCAACTATTAGCAATTAGTCAGTGATCTGGCTTCCCATCAGACTTCTCTCTCTCTCTCTCCAACATCAGCACAGCTTCACGGAGAAGCTGGAAACCTCACGTTCAGATGATCTGCAGCTACGGTAACAAATGACATGAAACCAGCAGGGCGTGCTGTGCAGAGACCCACCTGATCCATCGAAGTCTCGGGGAACGAAAGCTTTCCTCTTCTCCTCCAGAAACTGACTGGGTATCAGTCCCGTGGCACCTCCCACCATGTGGCACGCCTGGAAGGGATTAAAAAAAAAAACCGTCCTGTTATTCAGCGGCTCTGCGACCGTTAGCGACAACAGCCGAGGGTTGGGAGGCCCACCTGCCACCAGTTGGGGTCCTCTCGGTTGACGATCTGAAGGATGTCGCCTTTCTTGAAGGCCATGCCCGCCTCTCGACAGGGGATCAGGCTGTCGCTGGCCGGGTCGTAGTCAAAGTACGGCCGCACGTACACCTGTCGCGGTCAGACGTTCAGAGCCGTGTTACCGTTCGGTTTCGGAGCCATTCAAACGAAAGAATGGCCGAGGTAAGAAATGAGCAGGAGGACAGCGGCACCCATTACATCCAGAACCCCACTCCTCGCCGTGTACTGCTCTCTTGATGGCGGAGGCGTCTGCCACGGGAGGTTAAGTGCTCCGGCTGATGCATTAGATTAAACAAGCAGATGGAGGAAGCAATAAAACAAGCCAGCAAAATGTACGGAGCCACAGAGCAGGCTGTAATTTTGCTTTATGTCTCCATTCACTTTTACGTCTATTCATTCATTTTACGGGTTTATGTCTGTTCAAGATGCCTAATATTCTTATAGTCTTCATCACCAGCCAATACCCCATGAGATTGTGCAAAACGTTATGTTCAAAAAACCCTTCCAGCTTCATCATTTCTTAACATTAAATGATCTTAGTCTAAAACTTTGACATAAAAGTCATCAGGCGATAAGCTTTCCTTCAAGGAATGCTGGGTCTTTAGTTGTTCTGAGGTTTTTTTCACCCAGTAGGTACTTTCACAGCCTGCTGCACCTCCTATGTGACTACAGGAAGCATGTGTGTGTGTGTGTGTGCGTATAACGGACAGCTTTTCTGACCTACATAGCACGTGGAGTGTTATTAATAGGGCTCCCATGGTTCACATTCATACACAGAGGATTGCAGGAAGGCCAGATTACCAGGCCGGTGCCACCACCCGAACATCTGCCACTCACAGGTTCCCAAACTTGTTTTTTTTTTTTTTTTTACCACCGCTTCGTTTTCATCCGTTCACCTGCGGAGGCGCGGGGGCGTCTCTGTAGCTGGGGAGGATTTTCAGCGTGATCCCGCCGCTGCAGTCCTTCAGCATCTCCTGCAGCTCGGTGGGGTTGTTGCCGACGTCCTTCCCGTTCACCTCTTTGATGATGTCGCCCACGTGGAGCAGGCCCTGCCTGTCGATCATGCCGCCGTGGAGGATCCGGGCGATGACCAGGTCGTCCTTCTCCACTCGAAAAGTCACGCCCTGGTGGAGGAGCAGCAGCAGGCGCGGGAGTTGAATGTTTAAAAACTCAGACACTCGTGCTTTCTATTATTCATGGCCAGTCGTGTACTCCATACACACACACACACACACCAGTGGCTCGCCGGCCTTCTTTCGGATGCCGATCATGCGCACCGCGTCGGCCTGCATGAGAGCGTTGTTCACCGCTGCGTCGTTGCTCGTCTCTGCCGGAGGAGGGACCTCGTAACATTTTGATGCCACCATGTCGTGAGCCTCTAAAAGAGACTGAGAGACAGAAAGGAGTTGAGAAAGAGGAAGTAATAATGCCTGGAGGCAAGCCAGGAAGAAGAATCACATTCTTCCTTTACGAATAAGCAAAAAAATAAATAAAAAAAAAAAGCTCCTTTCTCAGCTCAATTCTCTAAGGAATTCGATTCATTTCTGGAGTTTTTTTTCCTCACATAAAACAGACTGTATGATAAAAATGAATGAATGAATGAATTATATCTGCAAACATTTAACAGACTGTCAAAATTAAACTGAAGGTTTTTTTTACGTTTGATTTTATTTATCCAAAGAGGGGAAAAGGCACCCACAAAGAAAGGTTATTTTCTCTCATCCTGTTACTTTTGGTTGACTGAGTATCCGTCCAACAGTTTGTACCCAAACTTTATATTCGTCATTTCATTTTTAAAATAGCCCACAAAAAATAAACAAGTTGGGAAACACATGCTCAGTGATGTAATATCTGTTTCCCTTTTCCATCTGGCCGGCCTTTCCCTTCCTCCCACCACATCTCTCTTCCTCAGTAGGTCACCAGGGTCTTATCTTACGGCCAACAGCCCTGAGGGCTCCGATTGGTGCAGAGGCTGCCTGGGGCTCAGAACACCAACTCTTATTGGTCGGCTCGGCGTAAAGCCCCTTGTAGGGCCAGAGGCGGAGGTTTGAGCTCTACTGATGCGTGAGGGCAGGTTTTAAGAACACCAAATGTGTGCCGCCGTCACCAACTCAGTCAAAACAAACCCGACAGCAAGCTCCCGTGTAAAGCAAATCACTCAAAATAATATTAGTCATAATTCATCCCGCTCAGACTAATCCGGCTCGGAGAAAGCCGATTCACCTGGAAGTGCGGCTCCTGCAGGATCCTGGACAGTTCGGCTGCGCTGTCATCTTTCACCATGAGGTTCTGGATGTCGCCCAGGATCTCCGTCACCAGCTCCACGTTGTTGTCCTGCACGGCTTCCAGCTTCACTTCCTCCTGCTGCTCGTGAGCCTGCGGGAGACAAAGCAGCTCGAGCTCGTCACCGATGTGGAAAGAGGAGCAGATGTTAGCTTTGGATTTGGATGTGTAGAGGCTGAATGAATGGTAGTGATTGCTGGATTCTGAGTGTTGTAAACAAGCCACTCTCCCCCCTTGTGTTGGGAGTGAAAAATAAATCTCTCATTTCTACAAATTGCAGCCCTGCAGGGAACAATTGTATGGAGGAAAATGACAATAACCTGCCTGGCAGAAGGCCAGTGGATTATTTTTACGTTGGCATCAACTCCTGCACGTGTTCATCTGTGATTAAGCACCTCAGCTCGGAGCTGGCTGCAGGTTCTGCTCACCCTGAGCTACATGTGTGTGTGTCTGTGTCTGTGTGTGTGCTGCCTGAACAGGGTAAACCTACAATGGGACTTTCCATGATCCCGCGCAGGAAAAGCAGGTCGATGTCTTTGGCGCCCGTGGAGGTGGGCTGTTCACCCGCATTCTCCAACACCTGCTGCATGACTGGAAACAAACACACACGAGGAACGTCAGCCAGGCATGAAAGTCATGTAAGGCACAAAGAGATTGCTCATCTGAATGCAGGAACTGACCACTTTAGGCCCCAAATCCCTCAGATTCTGTGACACTCTTCTTCCGCAAAGTCAAGCTTTACTGCTACACTTTTTTCACCTGTATAGTTCTGGTCACTAGACAGAGCCAGATGCCACAAAACCTCCATTTTATTTCCAGTTGTGAACTTCAGAACTGCAAGATTTTCAAGGCATTCAGTAAAAAAAAAAAAAAAA